>NC_134697.1:64086330-64397402 GCF_050947455.1 Rhinoderma darwinii
TATGGTATGAGGGCAGGCATGGGGAGCATTATACTTTGTGGGCATTTATGGGGGCTGTTGGGCAAGGAGGCTGGCATAGGCGCAGGCAGAGGTCTTGTGGTGTTGGGGAGGGGTAGGGGGGCCCAAGCTGAATTCTTGCACCAGGGCCCATGAGCCTTTAGCTACACCCCTGCCCCATGGAGTAGGGCTGAAATGTCATATGTGGAGATTAAAGTGATCCTATTTTTCAATAAATTTGGAGTGCTGCCTTGTACTTTGGAAGAAACCTGATATATATATATATATATATATATATATATATATATTTATAAATACTAGTCCTTCTCAATGAATTAGAATATCAGCAAAAAGTTAATTTATTTCAGTAGTCCAATGATTCACTGTATAATTGATAACAAGTGTTGTTCAATAATGTTAATTTAGATTCACCGCCTGAAAGAACGATTAAAAATAGGTTTATTATTAAATTGATAAAAAGTATGGCTCAACCAGCCACTATTTCCAGAACCAGGCAAAAGCAAGTGATTGGCGACAAGAGAGGTGTACCAGAGTGAATGAAGTTTTTCTAACACTCCAGGACCACCCTCCCTGCTTATTGTATAATATTTCGCTACACCCTTGCCACTAGATAACAATCTATCTAGATCCAACGCGTTTCAGCAACACATCAAAAGTGATGCCTCATCAGGGAATACTAGATAGCGATTTCATATAGAATTGTTAGATTTCAAAAGCTGGATAGCACTGTATATGTGCAGATTTTAGCCTCCAGACGCGTGAACGGCTCTGATACAATGACCGCCATTGTATACATGGAAAAAAAACAGCCCCCCCCTCACAGTAAAATGACCATCAGCCCGCCACTCACAGTAAAATGACGATCAGCCCCCCACTCACAGTAAAATGGCCATCAGCCCGCCATTACCAGTAAAAAGACCATCAGCCCCCCACTCACAGTAAAATTACCATCAGCACCCCTCTTACAGTAAAATTAACCTCCGCCCGCCACTCTCACTAAAATGATCATCAGCACGCCACTCACAGATGCCCTTTGGAGGTAGTCCAACACAGCCCCCTTGTAGGTAGTGCCACACAGCCCCCTTGTAGATAGCACCCCCCTTCCTGTAGCTCCCTGAAAGTGCAGGATACCACTGTTGCCAGAGTGGAATCCCCGGTCACAGTGTCGGGGATTCCACTCCAGAAGAAGCTGCTGACGTCTCTGTCCATTTATGGACAGTGACGTAAGGGGCTTCTCCTGGAGTGGAATCCCCGATCACAGCGTCGACAATGCTGTGGACGGGGATTCTGCTTCAGGAGTTGCCCCTGATGTCACTGACCATATATGGACAGAGACATCAAGCGCTCCGTCCAGCCACACAGGGATTCCACTTCTTCAGGGAGCTACAGCAGCGCTAGTAGATAGCAGAGCAGGGAGATACCTCCCTGCTTTACTATAGTGCTCAATAGTATTTGCGTACTAAGGACGCAGATACTATTGAATGTGGCGTCGCTACCGCTGTAGCAGTGGCTGCTAGCGGCGCGCCGACCATGGGGGGGTCGGGACTCCCCGTCTCGACATGAGGCACGGAAGCCCTCATGCCCATTGTCGACACTAGCAGCCGCTATGGCTACTACAGTGGTAGCAACTGAGAGAAGAGGTGCCCGGGCAGACAGGCAGCTGCTGAGTCGCCGGGCCTGGTTGCTTCTGAAACACGAGCAGGGGAATGGAGTCGGCGCAGTGCCCCCTTCCACCTGCTGGAGTGATGCACCCTGTGCAATGGCACAGGTCGCACACCCCTAAGGCCGGCCCTGGTTCCAATAATTATATTATCTTTTTCACTTGCATCGAGACTATGATACCAGATCCTCCAAACATTGTTCCCCTTTCCATCCTTCTCTCTGGACCTATAGACGCGAAGTTCATAAAAAAGATTCTTAGAGACATTTTTTCTCCACTGAGTGAAGGATGGAGAAGCAGACAACATCCAGAGTCTTGCAATCAGACGTTGAGCCATAAATAACAGCTTATAGATGCATGCTGGCTTTGGGGGAGTCAAACTTAAGTTTGATCACCTAATATACACATTTTCAAATCAGATTTTAATCAAATTTAATACAATTTTGATATATATCGTAATAACTCATCCCAATATCGAAAATGCTTTGGACAACCCCAAACAAGATTAATCCAATCTATAGCTATACATTTAGGGCACTGATCAGTTTCCCTTCTACCAATTTCATATAGAAATGTAAATGTTAAAAACAACCTGTGTGTTATCATATATTGTGTTTAAAGGGGTTTTCCCATCAGAGACATTTCTGACATATCCACAGGATATGTCATAAATGTCAGATAGATGCGGGTGTTACCTCTCTAGAACGGGGCCCCCTAAACCCAGTTCTACTGCTCTTTGTTGTGGTTGAAGCGTGTGATTTCTGACCATGAATTACGGAAACAGCGTAGCTTGCTGAGCTATGCTGTTTCCGTAAGTCCCATAGAACTGAATGATAGTTACAGAAACTGCATAGTTCGCATGCTATGCTGCTTCCGTAACTGCCATTCACTACTATGGGAGTTACGGAAACATCGTAGCTCAGCGAGCTACTATCTTTTCTTCATCGTGGTCGGAAACCACACGCTTCAGCCGGAGCACAGAGATGTAGAGCGGTGTTTAGGGGGCCCCGTTCTAGAGATAGGTGCGGGATAGAGGTGGGACCCGCATCTATCTGACATTTTATGCCATATCCTGCAGATATGTCATAAATGTCTCTGATAGAAAAACCCCTTTAACTTTTGAGAATTGCTCAATAGAAACTTATATGGATGAATATATCGTATTCCAATATTTGGTGGATACATACCCCAACTCCATGGTCCATTTTTGCTGGAACCGCAGTGTCACTGTGTTTGTTCCATTCCTTAAAGTTACTTCATAAGTCTTAGATATAAACCCCTTAATTGAAACAGAAAATAAGGGTTCCAGGTAGTTAATGATTTCTATCCAATCAATATCTTTAAATATATTCAGACTAAAATATTTAAAACCACTGCTCTCGGGTACAACCAAAGGATCAGTTCTTATAATCGTCTTGCTATGTAAAGGCATCAACACTGACTTGCTTCTGTTCATTTTTAACCTAGAGAAGAACCCAAATTTATCTATTACTGATAAAATATAATCGAGAGAATCCTCATCATCATTAACATACCTCAGAATGTCATTTGCATATAGTGACATATTCTCAATACAAGAACCATAATTAATTCCCAGGATCATCTTATCATCTCTGATGAAAATAGCTAAGGGTACTATCACCGCCGAGAACAGCAAAGGCAATGAAGGACAGTCTTGTCTGGTCCCCCATTCCAAAAAACAAAGGTTCTAATATACAATCATTAGTTTTAACTCTTGCCCTGTGAGCTTTGTAGAGTAGCTTCACACATTTTATAAAATTATCCAGAAAGCCAAAATAGTCTAGTGACAGCATCGAGTGGTCCCGTCCCCCCAAGATGTCCACTAAACTTAATGACCATATAGAGACGTCTCAAATTAAGAGCAATGGACTTATTAGGCATAACCTTTGCGGTTGGTCAAAACGTTCACCAGCAGCTTGGCATCGGCATCTGGTATATTTCAAAGGAAAGTTCATCCAAACCGGGAGCTTTCTTTTTAGGGGAAGTGTCTAATGCCTGCTTAATTTAGTAAAATTCTATCGCAGTGACTAAAAAGTTTTGTTGTTCATCTGAAAATTTAGGAAATTCTATATTATTTAAAAAAAAATCTAATTCACCATCTGAATTTTTTCCCTGCCGTTACAGGAGGGTAAGATACAACTGACACCCATCGCTGATGCCGGCTCAGCTTCTGAGCCGGAAGCTGAGCCGGCGCCATCTTGCTGTCGGTACCGGAAGCCTTTTAGGTCTGCCTCCGTGCCTCCGAGAGTGGCATAGGAGGCTTTTGTAGCTGGCAGACCGGGAGGCCAGTATTAGGCCTCCGGTTGCCATTGCAGCCACCGGCAACCCAGCGATCACATTGCTGGGGTGCTGGTAGCTAAAAACCCCTCAGATTTCTATTGAGCGCAGCATCTGAGGGGTTAATCGTCCAGATCGGAGGCTAGCTCCGGTCCTAGCCGTTATAGCAGCAGGTCAGTTGTAACATACAGCTGACACCCGGCTGTGATGGTGCTGGCTCAGCTCCTGAGCCCCGACTATCACCGCAACATTTTGGTACTGCGCTTTGCGGGTACCCCTGCTCAACAGCGCCGTATATATACGGTGGATTTCGGGAAGGGGTTAATGATTGTACCATCAATTCTGCATAAACAACTGCTCTTATTATTATAGGCCTGAGCTTTTACTACCACAGCCAAAAACTTAGGCCGGATTCACACGAGTGATATACGGACCATATGTCGGCAGTATTTCCCGGACCGAACACACTTCAGGAAGCTGGGCTCCTAGAATCATAGTTATCTATGACGCTAGAAGTCCCTGCCCGCTGCAGAAAAACTGTCCCATACTGTAATCATGTTTTCAGCACGGGACAGATTTCCGCATCGAGGCTGGGACTCCTAGCATCATAGATAACTATGATGTCGGAGTCCGGCTCCCTGTGGTGTGTTCAGTCCGGGAAATACTGCCGACATATGATCCGTATATCATGGACCGAACAAGCTCGTGTGAATCTGGCCTTACTAGGTCTTCCTAAACCACTAAAGCGAGAAAATTCTAGGGAAGTTACCTTTTCCCTAGCTTCCAATTTAACATAATCTTTATAGTCTTCTTGTGCTTGTTTAAATCGGCTATGTAAATCTGGAGTACCTCTAATGGCATATTCAAATTCCAGTTTCTGCACCAGGTCTCTATATTCTTTATGTTTTAAATGCTTGGCATTTTTAAGCGTATATATAGATCTAAAATATAGACCTCTAATATATGCCATTAAGGTATCCCAGACTATCTCAATACAAGCAGCGTTTATATTTATATCTAGAAAATCTATAATTTCCTCACTCAGTGGCCAAGGAACAAGCAGAGACAGCCACTCTGGTACCACCCTAAGCACAGTTAAGCCGCTGGATGGATTAACCCCCGTACATACTGATAGCGGGTTATGATCGGATACACAGCTTGTCACATTTTTAGCCCTTTTGGTGTCATATAATAATTTACTATGGCCAAATCAATGCGAGATAGAGCGTCATATGATGCAGAAAAGCATGAAAACATCTTCCCCTTCAGGTTTCTACTCCTCCAGATATCCTGCTAACCCAATTGAGTCATAAATCTAGAGAAAGAGGTGGCCTCATATTGTCGCCTGCCAAGGCCAATGCATGCACGGTCTAAATCAGGGGTCTCAAGCACGCGGCCCGGGGGCCGCATGCGGCCCCTGGGGCTGTCATCTGCGGCCCGCGGGACACAGAGCCGCTAGTATCGGCACTGCTTACTTGATCTCAATAAGTGATGGTGGTTTTCACTTAAGATGGAGGGTGTGGACATTTCAGTAGAACTAAACTCTAGATCCTCAAGCCTAGATGGGATATTTTTTTCTGGTGTTTGTCTTGGTTTTACATTATCAACTATTGCAGGAAAGTCCAAATATTGACACATTTTGGATTAATTACACACTTTGAACAGGCTTTTCAGGGGTGATTCATCTTTTGATGCACCTATGGGCTTTAATAATCCAGTATTTATAGAGGCCTCCTCTTTTTGGTGTAGAATCTTAATTTACAATTTTGGTTACTTCTCCTACCCCTTTAAACCTCTACCTCCGTATCTTCTTACACTTTGTCGTGCATCCTTATATTCTTACATTGAGTGGAACTCCAGTTTGGGTGTACTAGCAAGACAAAACATGTTTCATGTGTGCACCAGCAAACCAAAATTTTGATGTAAAAAAAAAATAAAAAATCTGTTTTGGGCCTATATAATAAAGACTCATACACTTTCTTCCAGTACTTGATCTACCCCAGCAGACCACCACAAGGTTTACACAATACTAGGAGAAAAGAAAACGAATAAAAGCATAGCGAGGGGATCAGCTTAAAATAATAATTTAACCCCTTCACTATACTATATACATTACTAGACATTACTATATCGTCCAAGGCAATATCTCACATTGAGTCATTGTACTGCTGAGTTGACATTCTACAGCTCGCTTGTCAGATATAGGGAGCAGCCAAACGTCCTGGTGTTCTTCCTTCTGAACAATCACTTTCCCCAAACTCACAGAGAGAAAAGTCCCAAATAAAATTTGCAATTCACTCTACCCCTTCTCAACTTAAAGAGGCTCTGTCACCAGATTTTGCAACCCCTATCTGCTATTGCAGCAGATAGGCGCTGCAATGTAGATTACAGTAACGTTTTTATTTTTAAAAAACGAGCATTTTTGGCCAAGTTATGACCATTTTCGTATTTATGCAAATGAGGCTTGATTCTGCAGCAGCATCGGCGTTTGCAGGTAAGTCGATGTAGCTACTTACCTGCGAATGCTGATGCTGCTGCAGAATCAACTGTAGCCTCTGGTGCCGACACGATGCAGGACCTGTGAGTGACGTCACAGATCTGCACTGCCAGAAGCTGGGCGTTCTGAAGAGAAGTGGATGATACTTCTCATCAGAACACCCAGCTAGTAAAAGTAGTAAACACGCCCCGATGTACGCACCTAATACACGCCCAGTTGTACTTTTACTTTTCAACACGCCCAGTTGTACTTTTGCAAGCCTCATTTGCATAAATACGAAAATGGTCATAACTTGGCCAAAAATGCTCGTTTTTTAAAAATAAAAACGTTACTGTAATCTACATTGCAGTGCCTATCTGCTGCAATAGCAGATAGGGGTTGCAAAATCTGGTGACAGAGCCTCTTTAAAGAGAACCTTTCCACTGCCCATACATGTGCAGCTGAGTGCAGCATGGAATAGGCAGGGCTGTACAAACACTGTCTCACTTTCAAAAAAAATTCATATCCTCCTCCATTATTTAGCTATGGGTGCCATTATATTTGGCGCCCGATATGTAAATAACCACTTGAACTGTCAATGGAGCGTGTAAATCGCAGAGGGTACCTTTCTATCGCTGTGACACTGTCCAATCAGCTACGGAGAGTGTCACAGCTGCTTGTGCTGTGTGATCTCTCTCGCGAGATCACACAGTCTTGTCGTCCTTGTCTGTCAAGTGCTGGAGAGTGTGCGCGCGCCCACACGCGTGCATGCACAGCTCAAACGCCGCTGCCGACAATACTCCCGCCGCCATGGAACAGAAGAAGAATTCACATTCTTCTCCTGTTCTGTTCCGTTCCATGGCGGCGGCGGAGCTGTGCGCGCACACTCTCTGCTCCATCTCTTGTCAGACAGTGAAGGAAAGACTGTGTGATCTTGCGAGAGAGATCACACATCACAAGCCGCTGTGACACTGCCCATAGCTGAATCGACAGTGTTGCACCGATGTTACACGCCCCTTTGCCACTTACATGCGCCATTGACAGTTCAGGGGTTTATTTACATATCGGGCGCCACATATAACAGCACCGATATCTACATAATGGAGGAGGATAGGAAAAATGTTTAAAGTGAGACAGGGTTTGTGCAGCCCTGTTTATTACATGCTGTACTCAGCTGCACATGTATGGGCAGGTGAATGGTCCACTTTAAGGCTCAAGTCTCAGGGCTCAAACCTCAAACCTTTTACCAGAAGCCATTTGTGGCATTTAGCAATATCATAGCAGAGTCCCGGGATTTTCAATGTCTATCAAATAAATTGTATGTAAAGCAGAAAAATAAAGCTTATAAGGCAGCTCCAAACATACCTAACAGACGCTTAACTAGAAACTGGCATTTTGGGAGCCAAATCCCCCGCATCTGACCCAAACCCTTCGCTGCCTTAACTTCTGCCGTAACTGCTGGTCTCTTTATCGGAACCCTTTAGGGGCAGCCAAAGACAAAGTGTGAAGCTATGTGGAGCCGTGGAAACGCTGATTACACTTTATCCATGTGTGTTGTTTGCTGAGGACAGATGTCAGAGGGCGAGGAGGAGGAGGCTGATGTAGAGACATCCGCATGTCTTTACGTCGTCACGTCACACTCTTTCAAGTGAAAGCTCTGTTGTGTACTTTTATGAATTCTTGAAATCTAAATCCCTGAATTCAAATCCAATTGTTTAGTAATTTTTCAGTGTTTAATATGTATCCTTATTTTTACAATTTATAAAATATATCAAATGAACTTACACCTATTCCCTTCTACTCAAAGGACTAGGTTGGGGGCTTCTACGTTCTACTAAACCGATCTTATTTCTTAACATCATGAAAAGTCTTGGCTCATTTCATTCTGATTACTGTTGGTTTATTATGATATGGTTATAGTCCAGCATGAGTCTTTGTTCACTTTGATTTTGGCCTGAGGCATTGTGACTTTTGACCTTTTGCTGTAGGAGAGTCATTGTTCAGTGGATTTACCCTTTTCCCTTCTGGTCTGTTTCTTTAGTTGTATTACTTTTTTCTTTGGTCTTTGCCTTTTTAACCTTTCTATTTATGGTGGTGTCTGCGTCCTTTTGTTTTCCTCTTTTGTCTGCCTCTCCTGAATGATGTCCTTTTCTCATTCCATATGTTTTCTATTATTATTTCCGTATTTTATTGTATTAAACAGACCTGTTCTGTTGTATTCTTAACAGGGTGTTACTCTGCGGAGCCTGCATTATATGGTTTATCACTCTTTACTGACTGAACGTTTCATAAGCACCATAAGAGCATGCATCTGAAATATAGATTAATTCATGACCATAATAAAAGTATCTGTATTGAACTAACCGTTAAAGCGGTATTCCCATCTTAATCCTTTATGGCATATTCACAAGATATACAATAAATGCCTGATTTACGCAAGTCCGGGAGGAACATTCACCATCGATAGAAAGGAGGGCCAGTTACCCACATTTACTAATTCCTGGCCAGCAAGCTCTACATATAGTTCAATTAACCCCTCAATGACTAGGTCAATTTTAATGTTTTCCTCCCCACCATCCAAAAGCCGTAACTTTTTTTTATTTTTCCATCAACGTAGCCGTATGAGGGGTAAATTTGTCCACCATTGTTTTTTTGGGTTTCCGTTTTTATGGCATTCATCGTGTGGTAAAAACAACATGTTAAATTTCTTTTATGGGTAGATAAGATTACAGCAATCCCAAATGTATATATTTTTTGGTGTTTTACCACTTTTACAAAGAAAAAACTATTTGTTAAAAAAAATTGCTTTGTGTCACCACTTTACCAAAAAACAGCAATTCTGCAGTTTTTAATTCATTAGGATCCCATGACAACCATAGGCAGCCCCCGTGAGCTCGCTCAATACTTCCCTTTAAAGTTTATTACATACATGTACGTGATAATGCGTTAAGAGGTTAAGAGGTGTTGCTTGTTTCTTTCCATAACTTCTATAGACTTCAATGGAGAAGAGATTAAACTGTATGGAAAGTGTCTAGAGTGGAGACCCACACCTTTTAGGCTTTTGTGGCATATACTGTGGATTTGACATACATTTCTAACAGGGGAATACCCCATTTATTAAAGTGTATCTGTAAGAAAAAAAAATTTGTAGATTGTTGTAAAACACATTTTAGAATGAAATAATGACTATTTTGTGAGTGGTGTTTTCTTTAAACAATTAATAGCCTCCAGACTGCGAATTGTGTGTCTTATTCTAAATGCACCACATCTAGGGCAATAGTTACCAATTATTTTAAGATTCTCTTTAAACAACTTGAAAGTCTTACAAATAACAAAAAAGTTTTATAGAGTGTTTATTAACCATAGGGATTTAAACAATTATTGATGTGACATTATTATTACAAAACTGATAAAAAGGGCATTTTATTTGGTGTTCACATTTTAGAGATTCTGATATTTTTAAACAAAATATTTTATTTTGTAAAAAAATAAAAAGTTAAGACAGTTTTTTACAAAGATCCTCCATGCTTTTTTCTGGTAATGGTGGAAATCCCAAAGTTGTAAATAAAAATAAATTTAAAAAAACTACCTGGCTGCTGGTGCTTGGACAATCTGTTTTAGCCCACAGGGAAGATCTAGGGAATATCTCATGAAAGTTGCCTTTGCCATAGTATAGTATGTTTAAATAATGCAAATATAAAAATTGTACAATCTGTACTTACATTAAGGCTAAAGATCGAGCGTGTACAGTAGTTGTGATAAAGTTTCTATGGACATTTGTTGTCTGGTTGACGCAAAACTTGTCATCCAACTGACATCAGGATATGTAGTGTAGCAATTCAAGGGATCAAATAGGTAGATGTATTTTCATCTTGTTATATAAAGCTTATACAATTTTATATATACTGCATGTAAAATTTAAACCATAAAATATCAAGTAGAGAGCTCAATGTTTTGCAGGTAAAATGCCTGCTTCGTTAGGGCATAAAGATACATACAAAATAGTTTCTATTTTTACAGGTAGTGGAAAGTGACGTAGTAACACCCAAAGATGAGTCAGGGATCATACAGTAGTTCATGTATTGTGTAATCACATTGTTTGCGATTAAATATACGCTTTATATAAGTATATATATACATGTTTCCATAGTGTCTCCAGCAGAATATGGGGATGTGTAAGATTTATCACATCAGTGATGGTGTTTTAAATGGGTATTGTCTACTTATACTTGTTTCTAATTTGGTGGAATCAACAGTTTAAAGAGCACACCCAAGGTGTTGATCAAAGATGTTATATGTGTTATATGAATCCTCATAAAAAGTGCAATTTTTTCTTATCCTTAGCATTTGTATTAAAAAGGGATATTTTTAATACATGGGTTTAATATAATGGCAGCGATAGTTATCTATATAGTTATTCCTGTCAGTTTGCTTAAAATATGTCTTAGTTTGGAAAGTATAATTATTTTTTTTAAATGTAAGATTTAGGACATTTATCTCACTTCTATTTATCTCCCATGGGCGCTTCACGTTCCAATAGTTTTCATGTATCCTAGAAAGGAAAACTTTCAAAAAATTTCAAATTCACAACTGTCCTCCTAAAATAGTAGGAAGTCACCTGTATAACGCCGCCAGCATTTACGCTCTCTGGGTCGATTTGTGTATACCCAATCATCTTGCCATAACTGGGGTCAAATTTCCCACCTTTCATGGGAGATAAATATAAATTAGATTAATTTCCTAGATTTTACCATCTTTAAAAAATTTGACTTTCCACACTAATTCATATTTTAAGTAAACTGACAAGAATAGCTATGTAATAACTATAGCTGCCTTTATACTCATGGGTCAAATATATCACTCAGATGCTGAGAATAAGAAAAAAATTTTTTTACTCTTGATGAGGACTTTGTGCAACAAAGCAAACTATTCAAACAAAGATTTGAGGAACAAAATTATTCAAAAGAAATGGAAGAGAATGCATTTGAAGAAAAAAAAAAGCAATTTGTTTGTAAGTTGCTGATTGCTGAGGAAGAGAAATGCTTTAGGAAAAAAATTCTAAGCTCCACCAATATTAACCAAATTCTAAAGGGAAAGGGATGGATTTATGGTAAAGAAAATTTTGAAAGAGCACTGGCATATATTAAAAGTGACATGTGTTTGGTGAAAATTATTCCAGATGTCCTGCAGGTAATACACTCCTCAACATTTAAATTGCAACACCAAGAAGGAAAAGTTTTTGAATTGTGGAAATCACAGGACCGACAGACACGTTAATGATATGCAAATGGTAAAAAAAATGGAAACAAAATATTCCAAACATCTTGATTTATTCAGTATTGAGTATAAGTGCCACGCACAAAAATTAACGCACTTAAACGCCTTGGCATGTTATCAATAAGGTCATGAATGGTTGAGGAATGTTATGCCACGTTGAATGCACTTGGGCACACAAATCATCAGGATAGGCTGCTGGCAGATCCCTTTTGCAATTGCTGGCCAATGACGTCCCACGATGGGAGACAAGTCCAAAGATACTGGGGCTCATAGTAGCATGTTCAGGCCACGCAGGCTGCTCATAGTAGCACGAGCAACATGCGGCCAGGCGTTGCCCTGTTGAAAACAGCTTCTGGGACACTTTGGAGAAATGGCGGTACCACTGGTTCTAAGACCAAATCAATGTAACGCTGAGCTGTTAGTGTACCTGAAATGAAGACTAGAGGGGTCTGGCTACCGTACATTATCCCACCCCACACCATAATCCCGGGAGTAGGACCGGTGTCACGTTCCCTTGTGAATGTCTCTTCATGGTGTTGCCCACATTGTCTCCAGACCCTTCTACAGCTAACATTGCGTCCGAGACAAAAGCTTGACTCATCACTGAAGAGGTTAGACATCCATTCCAGCCTTCATTGCCGTCTTGCTGTGCACCATGATAGCCTTTGAGAGCGGTGGCGTGTGGTTAATGGAACACCTGCAGCTGGATGTCTGGCTCGTAGCCCAATGTCGTGCAATCACCTTCTGATGGTTTGTGTTGACACTGGTTGCTGCCCTAGGCTTGGGATGTGACAACCAATTCCACTGTGCACCATTTTTCCAATCAGACGATCCGTCCGTCCAGAGGTTTGCCCCCACACACTTCTTGCTAGCATTCTCATTCGTTATTGTTCTCCCAACCTCCAGGACACGCAACGCTGAACAGTACTGACATCTCGGCCTAGGTGCGTAGCGATCTGCCGGAGTCATAAACCAAGGTCTCTCAGTTCAAGGATTCTGTCCCTCTCAGTTTGCGACAAGTGTCGATAACTGGCAAATCGACAAACAGGAGGCATCGTACAATTATCCCACACCACTTGATCCGATTTTAAAGTTTCATGTGGTTAAAAAACTTTGCTTTCAATCTGGCTTTCATGCCTCCCACATGCCACAGATTGGAGTTAGGTGATTAAAAATTTTATTATTTCCAGATCTTATCGACACCTGCTACTTCCTCCATTTGCATAACATTACAGCTTGTCTTTCTTGGTGTTGCAATTTCAATGTTCAGGAGTGTAGAGAAGGGAGGTAATGGGCTAAAAATGTTGTGCCCTTTAAAATGTGCAAAATATGAAAAACATTAAAAATGGAAAAGAAAACCTCGATTTAGTCCAAGCACAGATAAAGAAAAATATTAATTGGATTTGTTTTGACGTAGTGTACTTCTACTTGTAATGGCGAAACTGGTCGGTCATCTGTGATATATGATATGCTCTTTATTCAGACCTGTCCTGTGAGAATATTAAAACAGCGGGGAATACTTATTTTTATCTGAATATACGCAGTCTTGCTTTGTTTTCCATGGTTAGCGTTCTGGGAAGCTTGGGGCTTGAGTAGTTGCAGCTTCTGAAGTGGTCTGACCATTACAGACATCCGTAGCTACATATAGGAGGAGAGCCGGTGTCCATGAGGAGGACACTATGATGGAATATTGGAAGAGCAAGGAAAGAAACGAAGGGAGTCCACAAAAAGACACTGTGCTAGGAGCGGTTAAAAATAATGGTTCTTGCTGTTTACATTAAAGAGGTTGTGTTCTTTTTTTGAATAGAAGACGGCTGTTCCCCAAGTGTCTGGTTCCTCTAACCCCAGGCCTTAAGGGGGTTATCACAGGGGTAGATGCTTTTGGACAGAAAATATCATATATTCCTCTTGCTTTAAAAATCTAGTCTTACATGGCGTCCAATCAAAGAATGGCCATCTTTGTAGTCCATGCACGAGCTCGGTCCGATAGAGCGGTACCTGCTATTACAGGGTGCTTCTTTGATATGGCTCATAGAGGTCTTTATCAGACAACCCCTTTTAAGTAAGATTTACTTTGGTTCAGATAGTCACTGCAAACATCCACCTTTATGGTATGAAGTGAAAAGAAAAAAATGAAAATTGTATTGTCACTTAGTAATGACTATGTTCTGTTATTGGAGCATTCTGAAAAAATTCAAAGAAAAAAAACCCTGATAGTCTTTACTTACAAAGGTTTTGTGCAATGACAGTCAAAGCTTTGTGATCCTTAGGGCTTATTCAGACGAACGTAAAATCCGCGCGTGCAACGCGCGTGATTTTCACGTGCGTTGCCCGTAGCTATATTAGACAATGGGGCCGTGCAGACATGGCAGCGTTTTTTGCGCAGCGTTGCTCCGTTGCAAAAAACTCACGACATGTCCGTTGATTCACCGTTTTCAACGCATCACGCACCCATTGAAGTCAATGGGTGCGTGAAAACCACGCATGTCGCACGGAAGCACTTCCGTGCGAACTGCGTGTTTGCGCAACAGCTGTCAAAAGGATGAATGTAAACAGAAAAGCACCACGTGCTTTTCTGTTTCCAAGCATCCAAACGGAGTGTCTTTGCGATTAGCGAACCCCGACAACCGAAGCTAACTTCACCGGGTTCGGCCAAACTCGTTTTGGCCGAACCCGGCAAAAAAATTTCCGGTCCGCGACGTCGGGAGACATTCACTGTGCATGGTGCTGAAAGAGTTAAACTGGTTCAGCACCATGGACAGTGACTTGCGATCCCAAAATACATGAACCTGTAAAAAAAAAACGAAGTTCTAACTTACCGATTACTCCTGTCTCCTTCCTGCAGTCCGACCTCCCGGGATGACACTTCAGTTCAAGTGACAGCACCAGCCAATCACAGGCCAAGCATTGGCTGCAGCCAATCACAGGCTGCAGCGGTCACTTGGACTGCCGCGTCATCCAGGGAGGTGGGGCTCGATGTCAAGAGAGGCGCGTCACCAAGGACGCGTCACCAAGGCAACGGCCGGGAAGTTCTCGGTAAGTAGGAACTTTATCTTTTTTTTTTTACAGGTTTTTCGCTGTTGTGTTCGGCATTCACTGTCGAGGGTGCTGAAAGATTTAGCTCTTTCAGAACCTTGGACAGTGACGGGCGTCGACAAGCCTCATCTCTATGATGCCGGCTGCGCGAAAATCACGCAGCCGCGCATCAGACACGGATGACACACGCAGCTGTCAAATAGTGTTTGCGCGCGCAAAACGCTGCGTTGTTTGCGCGCGCAAAAACGCAACGCTCGTGTGAATCCGGCCTTACAATGTTGAATAAGGTGAGCAGAAGTAATATGTGATTAGGCCAGGTTTAGCTTATTTATACAAAAATATGTGTCACGATCTGTGGGTATGTGAACCCACTAGGCCGCACCGCCATAGCAGAGTAGCAGCTGGCCAAACAATAGTCCTAGTACAAGAGTACCTTTTGATAGTACAGACAGTAATTGAGGCTCGGCACAGATGAACTTGCAGACACCAACAGGCATGACAGGTGGCACTACGACTCCAACACTCTAAGGCACAGAAACAAATATAGAACGGGATACAGGATACAGGTAGCAGGGCACAGGAACAATAGGAACAGGATAACACTAAGGAACCATTTGCTAAGACTAACATGGGTAAATACAACAACGCTCAGGCAATGAGTGAAAGGGCAGAGCCCGTTTTATAGTCCAGGGTGATCATGGGCTAATTAGAAATTATTTTCATGTGCGAGTGTAAAGGGAAGTGTTTTATACATTTATATCTATATACATGTGAGTGTAGATATATATAGATTTGTCCCTCCAGAAAGGTGTATACCCATCCCCCTATTAGATAATGGTATTCCATGTGGCCCAGGCCCCTCACTTTCACGTGCATGAGCCTGTGAGGTCACACAGGTGTGCACGGGGAGGTTTAAAAGGACAATCTTTCCCAAAGCTCACTCTCTTGTTCCTGCTCCCCAACTCCACTAAGGGTCTCCTCTTCCCTCCTGGCCTGCTCATGGCCCTTGCTGAGAGACCACACCAACTTGTACCACATGGACTGCTAAGTATCCACGTGTAGCAGCAGCTACACGTTATGTTCTCCCCCTCCTTACTTTAACCCTTTCCTAAGTTAACCCTTTATCCTCCTGCTGTCCCTGGTAACCCTTGCTATTAACCCTTAGAGTATAGGGAAAGCTATATTAGGAGGGAGTGATACAGAAATAGTGAGCGTGTATTGGATTGTAACTTAACTGTATTCATGTGTATGTTTAGGTATGTGGGTGGAGGCATAACATAGGATACCTTGTTTATACTGTACTACGTATAGTGTGAGTATACTCAGTATATATTAACGTGTTATATGTATTGGGGTATACTGATACTATACTGTGATCAGTTACTGTGTTCTGTGTTTAGTTTGGTGTATTTTATATGCAAGTGTGATTAATAAATATTACCCTTTATTTACTATACAATTGTATTTATTGTACGGTCCTATTCCCTTGAGTAGCCGCTAAAGCAATTAGATCGACGTTAGTATAAGGAAAAGGTAGGGGAACTAGGCATAACCCTAGTGACCCTGATTATAAAGGCGGTAGTAATAGTGGGCGACCAAGTAGGTGAAACCCAGCTATTATACCAGCCCTTGTACACACGTGGATGAGTGTGTAGTAAGGAAGTGTGCATATATATATATATATATATTATATTTAGTTATATGTATATAGAGCCCTTTTACATTTGGCGAGCCAGCCAGGAGGCTATATGTGTATATATATGTATATATATTTTATATATAGCCCTCTTACATTTGGCGAGCCAAGGCCCGAACTGTTTTCAATTTATTTCTGTGTTTTGTACAATAAAATTGTGTTATAACGTGAACTAAGATAGGCGGAGAGGCGTGTACTGATAACATACTTACACAGTGAAGTGTTATGTTATGCTGTGCGCCCAGACCTTGAAGTTTTGACGAGTAACACAGTTTTATTTAAGGCTTAATACAGGATACAACTGAGAACAGCGAACCTATTGTTTTTTGTTTTGTTTTTCTAAGGTATTAACGTTTTTATTTTGCTTTGCGGTGTGCTGATTGAGCAACACATTAGAGTCTTCTGCAGTAACCAAGAGGACTTCTGATAGAGTAAGTATGGATTTCTCCACACTTAAAAAACTTTCTAAACAAAGTTCATTCAACCCAGTACCCCCCACTACATACAAGTCAGCAGGAATGCTGTGGTCCACTCTGCTGGATGAGGCTTATGCGCATGATAAGATGTGCATAAGCAAGAGGAGTGTTTTTAACAAAACCTCCAAAAGGCTCCACATGCTGGCTAAACTGATATGTGTTTATGAAGAGACGTGGAAGCCTGATCACTCAGAAACGAAGAAATCTTCCCCAAATCTTCCCTGCCAATGTTGTGTCAACAATCTGAAGCAGGTTTCTGCTTTGCAGACACAACTGGCAGAGAATGCTCAATGTAACATTGATAGAGATAAGCAAATTTGCATGCTGGAATCGCAGGTGATAGTTTTGAAAAATCGTGGTGATGATATTGATGCACAGCTGACTGTGTCTTATGCTGTGATCAATGCGTTTAAGGATAAGGCGGCATCTACGGATGCGATCATTGCCAAGTTAAATGATGAGCTTGCTGCTAGGTCACAATTGGTTGCCAGTATGCAAAACATCATAAAAGATTTCTCAAAAATGTTACCGGCCTTGTCTTTTTCAAGGCCTGATTCTGCTGTAAGTTTGCCCTCTACAGGGCAAAAAGGGGGGAGTAGAAAGAGTGATGGATCAGATGTCCCGAATCGTGATCCCATACGGAATCCTAAAGGTAACATTGTTACGAAAGTGTTACACAAATGTAAGCGTACGATAGTCAGAAGTGCGGCCCTAGCCATGCAGAACTTTAAGAGATCATGCACTGCTGACTACCCTAAGTCCAGCAGAGCATGTACTGTTAAATGTTTTGCATGTGCCGGCTCAGGCCATATTGCAAAGTACTGCAAGTCTTTGGGTACTAGGCAATGTGGTCCTGTTAAATGTTTTAAATGTGGTCAGATGGGACATATTGCTAGAAACTGCCATGGTATGAGCAACCGTGGAAAGCCTAGTAATGAAACAATAGAAAATGGCCACATTACATCAAATTGTGACTATAGGAAAGGACAAAATGGCTACATGAGTATCTCCCCCACACATTTGCTAAACCATGTGTTCAAAGAACTGAATAACGAACCACAACTGGTTTGGAATTCAGCTGTGAATTTTAAGTAGGCCATAATTGACAGAGCCTCTTTAAGTGTTATCTCTTTGTCTGTAAGGTGTGTTTATGGTCTCCCTTTTCCTGTATGCTCTCTTGTTTGTTCACAGTTCTTTTGTTGTCGTTGTGTTTTCTTTTGTGGCTCCTTTACAGATTCTATTGTGGTATATCCCTAGTTATCAGTAATATGTATTTATACTATATGGGTGTTGCCTGTATTTATAATGCATAATTAGTAAACCACTCCAGGAATACAACTGAAGAACCAGCCAATGAATAGTGATGTATTTGCTTGTTCTGTGAACTTCTATTGGGTATGGAGGTACGGACAGGTAACTTAAGTTCACTTATAGTGTTATGTTATGCTGCGCACCTAGACCTTGAAATTCAAGATGATAATACATTTACATCTATAATCGCCCAATGTTTTAATTGCTCTCTATTAGGATAACGTTGAAGTTGTTATTATACTGTGAACTCAGGTTGAGCAGTGCGAACAGATAACATAAATTCACAGTGTAGTGTTGTATGTTATTCTGTGCACCTAGACCTGGGGGGTTCAGACAGGTATCACAACTCCATCTGAGGCCTAATGCGAGTGCAATTAAAAACAGCGAACAAGTGGCTGATTCCTTTGTGTTTAACTGCAGTGGTCCTTTAGGAAAGGTTGACAGGGGGAGGTTACCCTGGCAATACACCCATATCTTGATTTTAAGATAATGAGTTTGGTAAGATGGGAATATAGTTCCACAAATATGAGAATTGTGAAGATCCACAAAATGGTACATCATCTACAGCTCCCCTCAGATATCCTAACCTGTAAGGGCAGCCATCCATATCTGTCTGTACAGATGGATGTTGGAAGGAGGAGGATACGATCCTCTGCCAAGGTAGTTAGGACCGGGTGCTTAGACACCAGTGTTGAGATACTGAGGGGACCTGTGAGATGAAGGTCAACCCAATACCCTCTTCAAGCTTAAGATACATGGGTCAAGGGTATTGGAGTTGGTACCGAGTGCAATATGTTTACCACACCATCTGTGCGACTAATTGCACCGGAAGAGGAATACTCCTCCAAGGAGCATTGTACCTTTTTGATTTATCACAGGTATCGATGTAGCAGAACAGAAGAACTGCAGTCACCCCTGAGTAGAGGCTCGATATCCGCTCAGATGCTCCTATAAGACTCCAGATGATCCTGAGTTCAGTGAGGAAGAGGATATCGTGGAGGAGCTTAAAGAGTCTGAGACTCAAGCCTCCATCCCATTCCCTGAAAAGAGACTCAGAGGTGTCCTGATGGGGGAGCCTGTTTGGCTACAACCCCAAAGCAATTTTCTTCTTCAACCTGCTCATCCACCCTGTGATAGTACTGATGGGTGAAAGGACTTGCTGACCAAGTAAATTAGGTCAGGCGTAAAAGCATGAACTTGGACTAAGGACATAACAGCAATACTGTCCTGCGACCCGTAATCGTCAAGTTTATGTATATTTGTGTAATGTAATATGTATCAATGTGTCGTACAAAAACTTTCAAGGTGTACATATAGACATTCTAGGTGTAGATATGTGTCCGCAACATAGGTACACTCAGTGAGGACGTGCCCATCCCACAGCGAGTGAGTATGTACATGTAGGCGGACATATATTTACAGCCTGTAGTCACCCCATTTACATGTGTACCTTTCACGTGTTTATGGAGGAGTAGTGAGAGATGCTAGTTGAGCATGAATCTCTATATGTACATATACCTATGGTTTAGGGCGGAATATTTTTGTATGTTTGATTATTTTACATTTTGTATGTATGAGTGGGTAGTGTGTAGGAACCCTTAGGGACAGGTAAGGTACACACACACCCTGGTAGGTATTTGCTACCTCAACCTGAGAACTGGTATGGTCAATACGATGATGGATTGAATGTTAGAGGGGAAATGGAAGGTGATGCTCCACCCCACAGTAGATTCCTGGGTACTAAGACATCATCTCCTCCTCGGGGATGTTAACCTGCCATGATAGAGACATGGATATCGGCCCACAAAGATTGTTTCGTCTTCAATCAAGATACTGAAAAGTTTTGGAAAGATAACGGACTGCGTACAAAGGTTGTCGGAAGGCGGGCTAAGCCATTCCAAGGCTGACCGTGTGAGGGCACAAGTAGCCTTACACGGGTTGGCATGCTCAAATGGGATCGGCCGCTAAAAGACCTGCTGACGCCGCTAAAGTGGAAAAGATTTATAAGAAAGATCAAGATCCAAGAAAGAAGAAGATCAAGGATAGAGACTTGGAGTTTCAATCGACTTTGAGACTGAGTTGTATGGACTGTGAAGGTTTTGTTTCAACCTCGTTCCGCCACTAAAGAGGAAAAGATTTATAAGACAGATCAAGATCCAAGAAAGAAGATCAAGGATAGAGACTTGGAGTTTCAATCGACTTTGAGACTGAGTTCTATGGACTTTGAAGCTTTTGTTTCAACCTCGTTCTATGGACCTTGAGGCTTCGTTCTATGGACTAAGAGATTTCATTTCAACTTCATTCTATGAACTGTGAGGTTTCTTTTATTTTTGACACTAGACTCCAGAGTCGGAGGACTGGCGGGAAGGTGTCCTTGAGGAGATAGCTGATGTCACGTATCTAGGTCCAATAGTATACTTCATTCCATCTCCGACCATTACCAGTAACAAGGTTGAGGGGGTAATACAGAACAAACACTTCCACAAATTTCATTGTCGTGTTCCCGACAACAGGGGGATTGTAAAGGGAAGTGTTTTATACATTTATATCTATATACATGTGAGTGTAGATATATATAGATTTGTCCCTCCAGAAAGGTGTATACCCATCCCCCTATTAGATAATGGTATTCCATGTGGCCCAGGCCCCTCCCTTTCACGTGCATGAGCCTGTGAGGTCACACAGGTGTGCACGGGGAGGTTTAAAAGGACAATCTTTCCCAAAGCTCACTCTCTTGTTCCTGCTCCCCAACTCCACTAAGGGTCTCCTCTTCCCTCCTGGCCTGCTCATGGCCCTTGCTGAGAGACCACACCAACTTGTACCACATGGACTGCTAAGTATCCACGTGTAGCAGCAGCTACACGTTATGTTCTCCCCCTCCTTACTTTAACCCTTTCCTAAGTTAACCCTTTATCCTCCTGCTGTCCCTGGTAACCCTTGCTATTAACCCTTAGAGTATAGGGAAAGCTATATTAGGAGGGAGTGATACAGAAATAGTGAGCGTGTATTGGATTGTAACTTAACTGTATTCATGTGTATGTTTAGGTATGTGGGTGGAGGCATAACATAGGATACCTTGTTTATACTGTACTACGTATAGTGTGAGTATACTCAGTATATATTAACGTGTTATATGTATTGGGGTATACTGATACTATACTGTGATCAGTTACTGTGTTCTGTGTTTAGTTTGGTGTATTTTATATGCAAGTGTGATTAATAAATATTACCCTTTATTTACTATACAATTGTATTTATTGTACGGTCCTATTCCCTTGAGTAGCCGCTAAAGCAATTAGATCGACGTTAGTATAAGGAAAAGGTAGGGGAACTAGGCATAACCCTAGTGACCCTGATTATAAAGGCGGTAGTAATAGTGGGCGACCAAGTAGGTGAAACCCAGCTATTATACCAGCCCTTGTACACACGTGGATGAGTGTGTAGTAAGGAAGTGTGCATATATATATATATATTATATTTAGTTATATGTATATAGAGCCCTTTTACAGCGAGCATTGGCCCTTTAAGGGTGGGCACAAGCGCGCGTTTCCTACGGGACCCAGTGAAGCAAGGCGAAAGTGAGTGCTGGCGTCTCCTGGGAAGGAGATTCATGCCAGCACTCAGAGTCATGGCTGTAGCCGTCGAGGGGTGAATAGGAACGACGGTCTGCGGCCATGGCCGTTACAATATGTAGCCCATGTTCTGATTAAAAGCCACAATTTAAGGTTCTTCTATCAATTTCAAGGGCTCGCTGCATATGTTCAATTATACTGAGGATGTCTTAAGGGAGAATGGATTAATAAACCTTGCCGTTCTGTTCACTGATATTATGTACATTTTTCACTCCCATGAGCAAACTAATACACACAAATACTGCTAGACAAGCACTTTTAATCATGGAGCTTTATATTTTGTTCCAGTCACCTGCTACCCATGCACTTAATATATGGGAATTTGTGGATCACAGGTTTAAATATTGGTTAAGTTAATCATAACTCATGAACAGAAAACATCCAAAATAAAATAAGAATAACTCTTTGCTTCCTAGCAAACAAAATACACAACAAATATGTAGTACACACAGAACCTATGTTAATTTACTGCCTTAATTACGCATTTTTCTAACTAAGACAATAGTCTATATCAGTGGTTACCAAACATTCTGAGGCCGGGACCCACTTTTGGCCGAGACTTTTGTTTAGGACCCCCCACTACTGAACTTAGCCCCATTTCGCCTGATGTATGTCAACATCATTTGTAGTTAGATGCTCCATTCGAAAAATAGGTCACTGCAACATCGAAAATGTTGGCAAAAGTGTGGGCGGGGGATGGGGCAGGCTTAAGGTATCCTGTTGCTGAGGCCCAACTATGGATCCTTCTGCTCCTCTGGTCTGTGCAGTGTGTGGCACAGGGCAGATAGGCGCGATGGTGTCACTACATCGCGCCTGTCTGCTCTGAGCCGCTCACGGCTCAGCGATCACGGCAAAGTGAATGCTGGAGCAAGGAGCTCCAGCATTGATTTCAATTGTATCTGCATTCTGAGGATGAAACACTTGAACAGTTGAAACCGAGACATCAGTCAGTGGCTCGCGACCCCCCAGAGGTTTTTACATGACCCCACAGGGGGTCCGTGACCCACAGTTTGGGAAACCATAGTCTACATTTAAAGAAAAGAAAAGCTAAAGGAAAGACTTAAGCTTCTCCTCTTTTTGGATCTCATCCTGGTATTGGCAAAAAGAAAAAAGAATACATGTAAAGACTTCACCAATGCTCCCTTGTGTAAATAAGTCCTAAAGAGCAACATATCTTCTGACAACTATATACATATCACATAGCTGTCAAAGTCATTTTAATAAAAAAAAAATAAAAAAAAATGCATTCCTATTGAGGTTTATAGAGATTTGTCACTCTCCAGCAATCCTATGTCCTGAATTAAGCATCTGTGGTTTGGTGCCCACGCGATCAAAACAATTTCTCCCAAATCAGGGCATGTGCAGAGGGAACATGGATATAGATTTTCCTAACTCCTGTCAATATTCTAGAGGTATTATTGCTAAGTGCATGCTCCTAATACTTACACAGACAGGCATCAGAATCATTGACTGGGCATGCATGGCCTACTTCTGGAAAACCACAATTGCTTCTAGTCCGTGGTGTATCTATAGGGGTCGCAGTTAAGACCGGGTCCCTCAGCCAGGGGGCCCACAGGCCCCCCCCCCCTTACCATACTGTGCAGTGCAGAGGATTGCAGGATTAGAGGATTGCAGGGCACGATGTGGGCGGGCTCGCCTGACTCCCAGAAAGTGCCAACAGGGGGGGGGGCGAAGTCAGTGATGCTCACCCAATTCATGGCCAGGCAAACGTCGTTGACTCTGATCCCGTCGTTGACTCCTCCCGCACTTTCTCAGGAGAGCCCGCCCACGTCCTGTCCACATTCCTAAAAGTCCTGCCAGAGGGAACTCTGGGGGGGGGTGTCCCACTGCTATGGGACGATAGCTGACCAGCACGTGGGCTGGCTGTGTTGTCCATGAGAGTCAGGGAGGGGGAAGTGCATTATGTCCTTGTGCAGTAACCTGGCTGGCCAGAGCGAAGGAAGGCAGGAAACTCTAGGGGAGAAAGAACTGCTTGCTTCACCTAATCTTCATTGGTGTGACTGGAGAGGGTCTGAGTGTCTGCTGTGGCTCACGACCCCCCCCCCCCAGAGGTTTTCACATGAACCCCTCAGGTCCTGACCTGCGCGGCCCAAAATTTAATAGTAAGAAACTAGGAAGAAGACAAGTTTCCTCTTAAAGGGGTTGTCCCAGGATTAAAAATTATCTCCTAACCACAGGATAGGTGATAACATGCTGATTGGTGGGGGTCTGACCACTGGGACCCCCATCAATCAAGAGAACGAGGGTCCCTTTCCTCCGAATGAATGGAGTTCCATTTGCGGTCTATGGGACTGCCAGAGATAGACGAGTTAAGCGCTACTCTATCTCAGGCAGTGCCATAGAGAATGAATGGAGCAGCAGGGCGCAAGGGCGACCTGCCACTCCATTCCTTCGGAGGAACAGGACCCCTGTTCTCGTGATCGATGGGGTCCCAGCGGTCGGACCCCGACCGATCAGCATGTTATGCCCTATCCTGTGATTAGTAGATCACTTTTAATCTTGGGACAACTCCTTTAATGAGTATAGGAATGCTTCCCTTCTGCTGCTGTGTGCCTGTGACCAGTGGCGTAGTATAGGAGTGGCAGCGGTCGCAATTGCCACCAGGCCCCTAAGCCGACGGCACCCTGCTCCACAACTATTCACAGTTACTGTAGTAATTGGGGCCCATGTAATAAACTCCTCGGGCCCTTGTTACTATAGTGACAGTATACTTACCCTCCTCGCTCTTGAGCTTGGTCCAGGTGCAGTGCTGGTCCAGACGCCTTTCATCATCAGGATGTCACGACGCTATGTGCGTCACTCACAGTGTCGTGATCCTGAATGGCGTCAGGACCTGCGCTAATCCCAGAGCCAAAGAGGACCTTGCTCAGGAGTGACAAGAGGAAGTATAAGATTACTGTTTGCTGGGGCCCTGTATCTAAGCCTACCATGTGGTAGGCTTAGATATAGGGCCAAGCAGACAGTATCACACATAGGCTGTAGCTAACCCGACTATGTTTAAGCTTAGATACAGGGTAAAGCAGACAGTATCACACATGGGCCCTGTATCTAAACCTACCATGTAGTAGGCTTAGATACAGGGCCCATACCTCACAACTTTTGAATTTGGAAAAGAGGGAAATTTTAAGCCACGGCCCCTAACCACGCCCAATATCCCGCATAAACACATCAAATCACGGCCAGATCCTTCTTCAAATAACGCGCGCACATTCTCACTGCGGATCTCTACACTGTCTGGATATCACAGATATTATATTTCAGGTTATATCGTCTTTGTGTTACTTTTCCTATCTTGGGTATAACATTTGCTCATCACGGCGGCAGCTGCAAGACAAACCAAAAGGCTGAGAACAATGAAAGTCAAGAGGGAGACCCTGTGGTGGATGACTTTTCAATTGACAGGTAGCAGAGTTACATGATGGGGATTTTTTTTTTTCCAGTTGTGTAACTCTGTTACCCGTCAATGGAAAAATCATCCACCAGAGCCCCCCTGTAGATTGCTCCGCACACAGCCCCCCTGTACATAGCTCCAGATTAAGACTCGGACAAAAAAAACCTCAGAAGAATTGCAGCGTCATATCACCATGACTACCAATGACGCTTTGTAAAAAAACACTCACATTTAGCTCTATTTTACTGTAACTTATTAATATCATATTGTTAAAGACTATACATAATTACAAAGATTTATTAAAATACACTCACATACCCATGTTTTTTACGCAATTATATGATTGTATTTTATGTTTTAACAATTGTAATCAATTTTTAAATATAAAAGAATATTTCGACATTAGATCTACTATAACATACTATAATATACAGCACATCTGTTTTAAAATGTATTTTTATCTGCATCTACATACATATTGTTTTTATCGATTAATTGACCTGTTACTATTGACCCGGTAGTCGTTAGTATAGCCGACCCTTCTCCCGCTTATATAACAGGGATTGTGCTCTTTTTAACCATTTGTACACTGCCTGATGAAGATACATGTTCGGTCTCCAAAACAATTTATTGTTGTGTTATTGTACGAATTAAAAATTTGTTCTACTCACCTTGTCTTCTGACTGGGTTGAATGAATACCGGCTGCGCCAGAAAAAAACTCCACTTTTTTCCTATATTTTATCTCCATTGAAACATCGAGACTGCTCCAGTCCTCGAATTGGATCTCCGACTGCACCCTGAACCAACTACTCGAGCCCCAGAGAACTACCGCATCACACGCTTTTTGGATGTTATGCTCCCAGCATAACTTCTCAAGGTTAGCCTAAACCTGAACCTAATTTTTTCCAGTCTTTTACTGTTTCATGCACTATGTGCGCTTTGTCTTTTTTCTTTTATCTTGTCACCCACATGTAGGAGCAAGCAAGGGCACCATAACACATATATCACCCAGTCTGAGTCGCATGTAAGGTATTGTTTGATTTTATGTACACTATGTTTGAGAAGATGCGTGAAGACACTGCCCTTACACATGAAACGAGAATTTACATAATGGAGGCAAGAGAGATTACAAATTATTCTGGGTCTCAGAAATGTCTGCTGACCTATTTTACATGTGTCACCGACCTGATTTTTCACAAGTTTATCACGTAAATTGCAAGGGCGTCTATATGACATAAGGGGTGTGTTATTAAATGTCTCAATATGTTTATAGCTGTTCTTAATAATCTCCCAATGTCTATTCAGTATTTTAGACACCCCCCCCCGCTTAAGTCATTATAAGTCGAGACAAATGGGACACGATTTTGTACCTTTGGTTCCATAGAATTCACTAAGAGACTATCCCTAGGAGTGACCCTAATCTTCTCTGTGTGTGTGTGTAGTAAATGTTTTGGGTAACCCCTTTGAGAAAAATTAATTCTCAACTGCTCTAAAGTCTGTTCAAGATTAGAATTACTGTCCTCTATTCGTTTTGCTCTGAGCATCTGACTGTATGGAAGAGAGCGTATCATTTTTTTCGGATGACAACTCTCAAATCTGAGCAATGTATTCTGATCAGTTGGCTTAGTATATAGGTTGGTTTGGAAGCAATTGTTACTGATGTTTACTGAAACATCCAAAAATTTAATATTTGTCGTGGAATGAGTGATGGTGAATTGAATGTCAGGATCAATCTGGTTCAAAAATACATGGAAGTCAAACAGAGCTTCCACTGTGTCCGTCCAGATGAGGAAGATGTCATCTATGTATCGCCACCACCTCAAAACATGGGAGAAGTGGTGGGATACATAGATCAACGTCTCCTCCATCATGTCAACAAAAATGTTAGCATAGGTCGGCGCCACCTTTGTCGGCAGGTTTAATGGTGAGGTCGTGGTTATGGACCAATCCATCAATAACCAACATTTCAGTAGCAGTGAGATTAGGATGTTTTAAACCTTTGTCCTGATTATTCATACGTAATGCTTCAATATTATTCTTTATCAACTTCACAAACATCTCAATAGGATGTTCTAATATTGATGGTTGAAAATTGCTCTTGTTTTATAAACCAAAGTCCTTAAAGAGGCTCTGTCACCAGATTTTGCAACCCCTATATGCTATTGCAGCAGATAGGCGCTGCAATGTAGATTACAGTAACGTTTTTATTTAAAAAAAACGAGCATTTTTGGCCAAGTTATGACCATTTTTGTATTTATGCAAATGAGGCTTGCAAAAGTCCAAGTGGGCGTGTATTATGTGCGTACATCGGGGCGTTTTTACTACTTTTACTAGATGGGCGTTCTGACGAGAAGTATCATCCACTTCTCTTCAGAACGCCCAGCTTCTGGCAGTGCAGACACACAGCGTGTTCTCGAGAGATCACGCTGTGTCGTCACTCACAGGTCCTGCATCGTGTCGGACGAGCGAGGACACATCGGCACCAGAGGCTACAGTTGATTCTGCAGCAGCATCGGCGTTTGCAGGTAAGTCGATGTAGCTACTTACCTGCAAACGCTGATGCTGCTGCAGAATGAACTGTAGCCTCTGGTGCCGATGTGGCCGACACGATGCAGGACCTGGGGCAGGAAGTGAGTGACGTCACAGTGTGATCTCTCGAGAACACGGCTGTGTCTGCACTGCCAGAAGCTGGGCGTTCTGAAGAGAAGTGGATGATACTTCTCGTCAGAACGCCCAGCTAGTAAAAGTAGTAAAAATGCCCCGATGTACGCACATAATACACGCCCACTTGGACTTTTACTTTAAACACGCCCACTTGGACTTTTGCCAGCCTCATTTGCATAAATACAAAAATGGTCATAACTTGGCCAAAAATGCTTGTTTTTTAAAAATAAAAACGTTACTGTAATCTACATTGCAGCGCCTATCTGCTGCAATAGCAGATAGGGGTTGCAAAATCTGATGACAGAGCCTCTTTAAGACAACCTTCACTATTAACAATGCTAGGGTTAACATCAACAGCTCGTGAGTCAAACCAGACCTTAATGATAGATCTATTGAATTGTTGAAGATCAAGCTCAAGACCAAACCAATCCATAGCTGGGCTAGGTAGGTGTCAATGTGATAGATGATATATTTACCACAGTTTCTGAGGGTTTCTCCCCTTGTGGTAGGAATACTTTGTGCCCTGTAACCGTGGATTTCTCTGATAATGGGTTCTCTGTTCCTCCTTCTGCCTGCTCTCCTGGTGATTTTTCTAGGATTTGTGTGTCTGTGTTGCCCAAAAAAATCTTCCGTGTTGGAACCTGATCCATAATGATGTACCTCATTAATGAACGGTCTGTCCATGTCATGCTTCTTCCGATCCTTTTTTTATGTGAAGTCCGGTGTATTGAACCAAGTGTAGACTCATCCGGTTTTATAATCCATCTGATCTCTATACCATTTCCTCTTCTTTATCTCTTCCGTGTCAGCGGTGTAAAGCAAACTAGTAGGATCACTTTGGAGGGGCAGGGCAGAGACAGCTGGTGGGTATCAGGGGGCAAGGTGGAGAGACTAAGTGCCAGGGCTCAGTGGGGGAAGGTGGAGGGGATTTCTGGAAGAACAGAAAGTGGCATGGATGGCGACACCAGGCATGAGGGCGCCCATCAGAATGCCCCTCCCCATTGCCGGTGGCATACTATAGCAGAGCAGGGAGGTATCTCTCTGCTCTGCAATCTACTAGCGCCACTGTAGCTCCCTGAAGGAGTGAAATCCCTGTGTAGCTGGGGATTCTGCTCCTGGAGCACTCCGCTTGATGTCTCTGTCTGTATATGGACAGTGACATCAGGGGCAACTCCTGAAGGGGATTCCACTCCAGGAGAAGCCCTTGACGTCACTGTGCATAAATGGACACAGATGACAGTGGCTTCTCATGGAGTGGAATCTCAGTCACAGCGTCGGCAAGACTGTGGATGGGGAATCTGCTTCAGGAGTTGCCCCTGATATCACAGTCCATATATGGACAGAGACATCAAGCGGAGTGCTCCAGGAGCGGAATCCCCGGCCACATGGGGATTCTGCTCCTTCAGGGAGCTACAGTGGTGCTATCTACAGGAAGGGGGGGTGCTACCTGCAAGGGGGCTGTGTGGCACTACCTACCAGGGGGCTATGTGGCACTACCTACCAGGGGGCTGTGTGGCACAACCTTCAAGGGGGCTGTGTGGCACTACCTACAAGGGGCTGTGTGGCACTACCTACAAGGGGGCTGTGTGGCCCTATCTACAGGGGACTGTGTGGCACTACCTACAAAGTGGCTCTGTGGCACTATCTACAGGGGGAATCTGTGAGTGACGGGCTGATGGTCATTTTACTGTGAGTGGGGGGCTGATGGTCATTTTACTGTGAGTGGGGGGCTGATGGTCATTTTACTGTGTGGGCTGGGCTGATGGTTATTTTACTGTGAGGGGGGCTGATGGTCATTTTACGGTGAGTGGCGGGCTGATGGCCATTTGACTGTGAGTGGGAGGCTGATGGTAATTTTACTGTGAGTGGCGGGCTGTAGTCATTTTACTATGAGTGGGGGCTGATGGTAAATTTAGTGTGAGTGGGGGTCTGATTGTCATTTTACTGTGAGTGGGGGGCTGATGATTGTTTTACTGTGAGTGAGGAGCTGATGATTATTTTACTGAGAGTGGGGGGCTGATGGTCTTCAAGTGGTTTCCACCTCTGAGCTCCAATTGAAATTAATAGGAGGCAGAAAATACCTGTGTCGCCCATTTTCCTGCATCTTTTGCATTCGCTTCAACGGCTAAAAAAAAAACTCAAAAAATAAAAAAAGGTCAATTCCTGAAGACATTTTTTGGCAGATTTTTTTTGCCTTACAAAAACGCTGTGTGAACATACTGTATGAGTGTAGTGCTTGTTTTTAGCCGTTTTCTGTCCTTCTCTAAAAAAAATTGGTAGGGGTGCTCTGAGGAAATTTTTTTTTTTCAGTGGTGCCTCGAGTCCGAAAATGTTGGGAAACTCTGTACTAGGCTACAGGATCACCCCGGCCGACGCAAGGGTCTAGTCGTGGAGCAGCTCAGTTCATCGTGGGAACGGGGCCTATGTGAGTACAAACTTTTTGTTTTGTTTGGGGGCACTGTCTACAAGGGGAGGTGGGGGGCTGTATGGCACTGTCTACAAGGGGGAGGTGGGAGGATGTATGGCACTGTCTACAATGGGAAGGTGGGGGCTGTATGGCACTGTCTACAAGGGGGAGGTGGAGGATATGGCACTATCTAAAGGAAGGCTGTATGGCACAATCTACAGGGGGCACTATCTACAGGGGGGCTGTGTGTGGCAGCCAGGGGAGGGGGGCATTATACTGTGTGGGGGCCACTAAGCGGACATTATACTGTGTAGGGGTACTACATGGGGCAATATACTGTGTGTGGCAGCCAGGGGTGGGGGAATTATACTGTGTGGAGGCCACTAAGCGGACATTATACTGTGTAGGGGCACTACAGAGGGCATAATACTGAGGGGGGGCTGTATGGCACGATCTACAATGGGAAGTGGGGGGCTGTATGGCACTGTCTACAAGGGGGAGGTGGGGGGCTGTATGGCACTGTCTACAAGGGGGAGGTGGGGGGCTGTATGGCACTGTCTACAAGGAGGAGGTGGGGGCTGTATGGCACTGTCTACTGGCAGCCAGGGGAGGGGGGCATTATACTGTGTGGGGGCCACTAAGCGGACATTATACTGTGTAGGGGTACTACATGGGGCAATATACTGTGTGTGGCAGCCAGGGGTAGGGGAATTATACTGTGTGGAGGCCACTAAGCGGACATTATACTGTGGGGCACTACAGAGGGCATAATACTGAGGGGGGGCTGTATGGCATGATCTACAATGGGAAGTGGGGGGCTGTATGGCACTGTCTACATGAGGGAGGTGGGGGGCTGTATGGCACGATCTACAAGGGGGAGGTGGGAAGGCTGTATGGCACTGTCTACATGAGGGAGGTGGGGGCTGTATGGCACGATCTACAAGGGGAAGTGGGGGGCTGTATGGCACTGTCTACATGAGGGAGGTAGGGGCTGTATGGCACTATCTACAAGGGGGAGGTGGGGGGCTGTATGGCACTGTCTACAAGGGGGAGGTGGGGGGCTGTATGGCACTGTCTACAAGGAGGAGGTGGGGGCTGTATGGCACTGTCTACTGGCAGCCAGGGTAGTGGGGCATTACACTGTGTGGGGGCCACTAAGCGGACATTATACTGTGTAGGGGTACGACATGGGGCAATATACCATGTGTGGCAGCCAGGGGTGGGGGCACTATACTGTGTGGAGGCCACTAAGCGGATATTATACTGTATAGGGGCACTACAGAGGGCATAATACTGTGTGGGCACAATTAGAGGACAAAATACTGTGTCCTTGAAGGGGTTATAATATATTATTATTATTATTATACTGTATGGGGGGAACTAAAGGGGCGTTATAATTTTTTTTATGGGGCATTTCTTTTATGATGGGTTGGGGCGCCAAAAGATAATTTTGCACGGGGCGCCATCTATCCTAAGGACGGCACTGTCACTACCAACCACAGGTTTGAAGGCTATGTAAACCTTTGAATGTGGTTTTCGGTGTTTTACCAGTCTATTTGGTGCTATTTTACCAGTCTATTTTTACTTTATGAGATACAGCTTCTTTGTATCCCGTATACAGAGCAGCTGTATCATGCACTGAAACCTATAACTGTCAGGTCAGCGGGACCGCGGGTCCTGCATGTCCCTATTCATAATTTAGATTTGATCGATAACAGGTGGATCCTGACCCGCCGACACTGAACCCGTCAGTCCCCCAGACCTGACGGATACAGGTCTCAGCGCACGATACAGCTGCTCTGCATACAGGATACAAAGCAGCTGTATTTCAAAAAGTAAAAATTATTTTTAATAAAAAGTATTTACAAAGTTTCATAACACACACTAATAAACTTTTTTATATAAAAAAGGTGTACATAGCCCTTAAGATCTCTCCCCCTCCCCCCACGTATCCTCTCTTCCTCTACCCCTCCCTTCAGATATCCTCTTTTCCCCCAGTTCTCATCCCTCTAGTATAATGTCTCCTTTATTGTCATCCACCCTCCATTATTATCTCCTACCCACTACACCATCATCTCCCTGTCCCCATTGTCATCTAACCCCCCCTCCCACCCCCACCCCTCCACATAGAAAGCAAGTGTCTTACCCAGGTCTGTATGACCCTCTGGACACTGAAGCACTACATTGTATCACTAGCAGCAGCTCTATGATGGCTCTTATCTCCTGTGCTGTGTAATAAACCTGTCTTCTCCCTCTGCTTATACAGCACAGGAGATAAGAGGTAAGAACTGCTACTAGTAATACAAGACCATGAAGCAGAGCTGAGAGGGTATAGTACCGACACGGGTAACATTGCTTTTTATTGGGGGGATGTGATGTGGAGGCTCCAGGCAGCAGCAGCCTGATAGACATCACATAGTGACACAGACATCACATAGTGACACAGACATCACATACTCACGATGTCAGAGGTCTTCTGCTGCTGCTGCATTTTGACGCCTCCACTGCATTCAAACCTCCCGCTGCCTTCATGACATCTCCCCTCCTTGTCTCCTCCACACACGCTGTCACACCGATGTGGAGGAGGATAGGCGGACACTATGTGAACAGCGGGCCCTTATGATTTTACTTTGATGCAAAAAACGGGCCCTGGCTCCATGATGGGAACTGTTGCTTTCACCAAAGTGAAATAATAAGGGCCCGTGAGCAAATGAATTCCAGCAGTGGAGCGCGGGCCCCTGTTTTTTCAAATTTATGACCAGGCCTCTGACTGCAGTACCGCCAGTACTGCCCTGATGGCGGCCATGCCTGCCCTTATGTTGATACTTGCAGGGAGGTAGAAGGGACTGTACTGATAGTACACGACTACTGTAATGGTTGCACAGTTTTGTGGGTAAAACTGCTGTTTGCGTTCAAAATCGTGTGGCCAATCAAGAATCTATTTGAAAACGCATCTGCCGCTACTTGGGTCCGTGCCTTCAAAGCTACTAATGTGTATTAGTATTCTGACTCATAAACATATATTACTTGTAATCTTTATAATGCATTATGGTTTTCCAGTTTGTAAAAAAAAACGTAGTCTGTTCGGGAGTTTTGCATAAGAGAATACATCATTGCATTATTGAATATAGCAAATCAATGAGTGGTCTGTACTGTTTAATACTTTTTGAACAGCCCACCTATTTTAGTGCGTACTACTCCCTTAAAAACAGAATATCTACTATGAGCTATATGATTTAACTATGCAATGGCATCATATACAATGAAATCATACAACAGCCCGGTCTTATGTTGCAATACTTTCTTCTCACCACCATGTGGCTCTGTTGAGCTCTTCAACTCCAGCAGCCCTTAGCTAGAGAGAGAGAGAATACAATCTTTATCATTGAGTTCACCTGCTAGAGCTTCAAGCTGTGATTCCTCTTTACATCCCCGGTCTCATGAGAACCAATGTCTTAGAATACAAATAAATCAATTGAGGTTGTTCATAAGTACAGAAGAGTAATTACATTTCAGACTTAAAAGATACTTGACACAAACACCTTGTTCTTCGCGTATATTAGTTGTGTAGTCATTCCTATGGTGAATCTTCAAGTCTGTAAGTTATTATCGCTAAAAGAAGACATATTATGTTGCTACTCATGTAAAAGTCATGGGATTTAATTGCCTGTATCTCTCTAACCATCTTTTAAAGACTGATCATTCACTCATTTTGTATCTTTCATGCAAATGACCATGAAATTTACATAGTACTATTAATATAATCATTTTATGCGTAATTAATACTTCATGTTCGGACATCAGCTAGTACATCAGTTAGGACAAACCTTTGCCATACTGTTTTTAGGTGGGTCAATGTTCCATTTAAAAAAATGTCAAATATAAGCCCAGTTGCACACAACCGAGTGCATTGCGGGCCGTTTCTCACGGCATCCGAGTGGTACTGATAGTTTTCACTGACCCATTCACTTTAGTGGGTGAATCAGGTCCGTGAAAACGGACCCGACTCTCCAATCCGTGGAAGGATAGAAATTGTCCCATCTTTCCACTGATCACGGATGGGACTCGGGTGGCACACACGGTCGTGTACATTTAGACTAGGGCACTATAAGGTCAGTAAATCTTAACTAAGTGTAAATGAGCGTAGTACTCAGGTAGCATATCAAGTCACAACTAATTCTGAAGAGCTCTATAGTCAGTAAGGAAGGGCTTTAAAACAAAAAGGTGGTCAATCTTTTGGTGCAGACTACGGTTGAGTTAAAGAAGAACTTTAGTATCCTGTGGACTTACGTCTTGCTGAGCCGCTAAGTATGGGTGTTTGGACATCGGCTGCACCTCTAACCTATGCCTAAAATTTGTGTTGTGTCTATATTATAGCACGACCAGACCAAGGGAACACATTTCAGTAAACCTATATTATATTGAGTGTTTTTACCCTATGAGGCTTTGTTTCTCCATATTTTTTATTTATATCTGGCTTTATTGAAACAAGTCATGCTAATGGAATTAATATCACTTTTTTTATTTTAATTTTGCAGTTAATTTCATTTCTCTACCCATCTTTCCAATTTTTAAAAAAATCCTCTTTATTATATGATTATTTACCTCTTATATCAAAGTCAACTGAATATCTTCTCCAAATATGGACATTTTACTCTCTTAATCTACAGCCATTGGTATATAGATTAAATAGAATATAGTTCAATTATAATCCTTGTGGTCTGAGTATTTTCCATTAAAAGCTATGTCAATCTTCGCAACCAATTTTTTTATACTATTCTAATGCATTGAACATAAAGCAACTTTGCAAACTTTTTGTTTTAAGAATCTCCTATAAATTTGTGTTTACAGCTCCTATACAGGCCTATGTGTCTCCATGGCAGCAGACTACAAACAAACCCTGTGTAGTCTGATAATGCAGTCATACTTCCTTGCATCTGTCCAGTACTCAAATAAAAGAGTTTATCCCACTAACCCTTTTACTTCTTAAACTAACGGCATTCACAATGTAATGGTATAGAAACATGTTAATTAATATATTGTGTTAAAATTAGCCCTTTTTTGCATTAAATAAGGCTATATTCCAATAGTTCAGACTTTTATGGATGCAGTGATTTTTTGAACTTTTAATATATATATATTTTTTTTCACTACTAAAAAAATTTTTCACTTTTTTTACACACTTTATTAGCCCCCCTAGGGGACTTGAACCCACAATCGTTAGATTGCTGGTACAATACACTGCAATACTAACGTATTGCAGTATATTGTCATTTTACAGGCTTCTGTTAAGCCCTGCCACAGGCAGAGTGAAGGCAGCCCAGGATGCCTTCAAAAGGCACCTGGGCTGCCATGACAACCGTCTTCACCCCCTATCTCGACGCGGGGGGCGATAAGCTGTCGGAGTGAGCCGTCCTCCTTTTTCAACGCCTCAGATGCTGCGGTTTAAGGGGTTAAACAGCCAGAAACGGTGTGATCGCTGCTCCCAGCTGTTAGTCCCGGGTGTCCGCTGTAAATTACAGCCCGTGAGCGCACTCCAAATATCATCACCCGCACCTGGATGTGCAAAGGGGTTAACATACATTTTGTAGCCTAGTAAGAAGCAGGGGATAGATGAAAAGGAAGTATGGTTGCAGGTCAAGGTTACACAGTTTGTTAGTTGTCTGTTACCAAGGAGACACATAGGTCTGTATAGGAACTGTAGACGATTGGACATTTAAAATTAAAACTATTTGCAAAGATGACTTTCTATTTCATCTTAAATGCATAGAAACCTTTAAAAAAAAAAATGGCTGCGAAAGTAAACCTTCCCTTTCTATTTCTAAATCAGTTATGGAGCTAAGGATATATTATGTACCAGTATCCAGTGCTTTTTATAATCCATATACACTATACTGTATCTGCAGCCTACATGCATATTCTCACTACGGTTCTTTGCAGTATGTATTTTGGTTATTGCAAACTTGTACATTTTGGCAGCAGCTTCCCATAGAAATAATCAAATAATTATACAGCAAAAATTACTAGTGTGTATATGCCGTCCACAAGATCTAGGCCAGGGGTCTCAAACTCGGGCAGGTAAATGGGCCGCACATAGAAAAAAAGTGAAGTTGACGGGCCGCATTACTTTCAAATTTGATACAATACAAAATTATTGTTAATCAGTTAGTTATTTGAACTACTATAATAATACTACATTACTATAATACTACATTACTATAATAATACTACATTATTACAATACTACATTACTATAATAATACTACATTATTACAATACTACATTACTATAATACTACATTACTATAATAATACTACATTACTATAACAATACTACATTACTATAATAATAATACTACATTACTATAATACTACATTACTATAATAATACTACATTATTACAATACTACATTACTATAATAATACTACATTACTATAATAATACTACATTACTATATTACTACATTACTATAACAATACTACATTACTATAACAAAGTTACATTACTAATAATACTACATTACTATAACAATACTACATTAAAATAACAATAATACTACATCACTATAATAATACTACATTACTATAATAATACTACTTTACTATAACAATACTACATTACTATAACAATACTACATTACTATAACAATGTTACATTACTATAATAATACTACTTTACTATAACAATACTACATTACTATAACAATACTACATTACTATAATACTACATTACTATAACAATACTACATTACTATAATAATACTACATTACTATAATAATACTACATCACTATAATAATACTACATTAATATAATAATAATAATACTACAATAATACTACATTACTACAATAATACTACATTACTATAATAATTATAATACTACATTACTACAATAATACTACATTACTATAAGGGTATGTGCACACGATAACTGCAATTACGTCTGAAATTACGGAGCTGTTTTCAGGAGAAAACAGCTCCGTAATTTCAGACGTAATTGCATGTACTGGCGTTTTGCGAGGCGTCTTTTGCGGACGTACTTTGGAGCTGTTCTTCATTGGAGTCAATGAAAAACGGCTCAAATTACGTCCCAAGAAGTGTCCTGCACTTCTTTTACGAGGCCGTTATTTTACGCGCCGTCTTTTGTCAGCGACGCGTAAAATAACAGGTCGTCGGCACAGTACATTGGCAAACCCATTGAAATGAATGGGCAGATGTTTGCCGACGTATTGGAGCCGTGTTTTCAGGCATAATTTGAGGTGTAAAACGCCTCCATTACGCCTGAAAATAGGTCGTGTGAACCCAGCCTATAATAATACTACATCACTATAATAATACTACATTACTATAATAATACTACATGACTATAATAATACTACATTACTATAAAAATACTACATCACTATACTAATACTACATTACTATAATAATAATACATTACTACAATAATACTACATTACTATAACAATACCACATTACTATACTACTAAATTACTATAACAATAATAAAGTACTATAATAATACTACATTACTACAATACTACATTACTATAACAATATACATTACTATAATAATACTACATTACTATAACAATACTACATTACTATAATAATACTACATTACTACAATACTACATTACTATAATAATACTACATTACTATAATAATAATAATACATTACTATAATACTACATTACTATAATAATACTACATTACTATAATAATAATACTACATTACTATAACAATACTACATTACTATAATAATAATAATATTATATTACTATAACAATACTACATTACTATAATACTACATTACTATAACAACACTACATTGCTATAAAAATAATAATAATACACTACTATAATACTAAATTACTATAATACTACATTACTCTAAGAATACTACATTACTATAATAATAATAATAATAATACACTACTATAATACTAAATTACTATAATACTACATTACTATAACACTACATTACTATAACAACACTACATTACTATAATAATACTACATTATTATAACAATACTACATTACTATAATAATACTACATAATTATAATAACGCTACATTACTATAACAATACTACATTGCTATAATAATACTGCATTACTATAATAACACTACATTACTATAACAATACTACATTACTATAACAATAATACTATATTACTATAACAATACTACATTACTATTATACTACTAATACATTACTATAACAATACTACATTACTATGATACTGCATTACTATAACAACACTTCATTACTATAAAAATGCTACATTACTATAACAATACTACTATATTACTATAATATTACTATATTACTATAATACTACATTACTATAATACTACATTACTATTATAATACTACATTACTATAATACTACATTACTATAACAATACTACATTACTATAATACTATATTACTATTGTAATACTACATTACTATAACAATACTACATTACTATAATATTACTACATTACTATAATACTACATTACTATAATACTACTACATTACTATAATAATACTACATTACTATAACAATACTACATTACTATAATACTACTAAATTACTATAACCATAATAAAGTACTATAATAATACTACATTACCATAACAATACTACATTACTATAATAAAACTACATTACTATAACAACACTACATTACTATAAGTATACTACATTACAATAACAATACTACATTACTATAATAACACTACATTACTATAATAATACTACATTACTATAATACTACATTACTATAATAATAATTCTACATTATTATAATACTACATTACTATAACAATACCTCATTACTATAATAACACTACATTACTATAACAATACTACATTACTATAACAATAATACTATATTACTATAACAATACTAAATTACTATAATACTACATTATATATAATACATTACTATAACAATACTACATTACTATGATACTGCATTACTATAACAACACTACATTACTATAAAAATGCTACATTACTATAACAATACCACATTACTATAATATTACTACATTACTATAATGCTACTATATTACTATAATACTACATTACTATAACAATACTACATTACTATAACAATATTACATTACTATAATAATACTACATTACTATAATAATGCTACATTACTATAACAATACTACATTACTATACTACTACTACATTACTATAACAATACTACATTACTATACTACTACTACATTACTATAACAATACTACATTACTATAATACTACTACATTACTATAATAATACTACATTACTATAACAATACTACATTACTATAATAATAATAATAATAATACACTACTATAATACTACATTACTATAATAATACTACATTACTATAATACTACATTGCTATAATAATACTACATTACTATAATAATACCGTTCGGTTTAAACTTAATGGATATTTGCGAGTTTACGCCACGTGAAGTTTAAGTGTCGCTAAGTGCAGTCCGGCAGTCCAGTTGGCAGAGATTGGCAGACAAAAGAATATCAAGATTGGACATTCCCTTCTTAGATAGTGCCAGAATTCCCTCTTTAGATAGTGCCACGGTGCTCTCTCTAGATAGTGCCACAGTGCACTCTTTAGATAGTGCCACAGTGCACTCTGTAGATAGTGCCACACACACCCCCTATAGTGCCACAGACTCCTGTAAATAGCTCCATTGGGGCTCCCTTTAGGAGATGAATCCCCAGCCAGAGTATTGCCGACGCTTTTGCCGGGGATTCCTCTGCTGGAGGAGCCCCTGACATCACTATCCATGTACAGTGGCATCAGGGGATCCTCCTGGACCAGAATATGATGTCAAGGGGCAACCCAAGAGCAGGAGTCCCGGGCAGAACACTACTAGCAATCTGCCTAGGACTCCAGCTCTGCTCCTGACATCACTGTCCATGTACGTCAGGGGAAACCCCAGAGCCGAAGTCCCAGAGCAGAGCACTAGTATATTCTTTGCTCCGGAACGCTGGGGAAGCCCCTGACATCAATATCAGGGGCTTGCCCAGAGCCGGAATCCCAGGCAGAGCGCTAGTAGCGTTCTTCCTGGGACTCCAGCTCTGCTCCTGACATCACTGTCCATGTATGGACAGTGATATCAGGGGCTTCCCCAGAGCCGGAGTCCCAGATCAGAGCGCTACTTGCACTCTGCCTGGGACTCCAGCTCTGCTCCTGACATCACTGTCCATATATGGACAGTGATGTCAGGGGCTTACCCAGAGCAGGAGTCTCGAAGCAGAGCGCTAGTATAATCTCTGCTTTGGGACTTGTACTGTAAGAACCCTCCATATTAAATTGGAGGCTTACGGAATGTAAAGGTTAGTAAATATCAGAATAGTCTAGGAAGTTTTAGACTATTATTTTCTACACTGTGCAAAGTGATAAAGTGTTTGTCAGCAATCTGCCAGCAATTCACAAAGTTTTGCATGAAAAGGTAAAGGGGCGATATAGCTAAACTGTGCCATCCCCTCTGAACAGAGCAGTACACTATTTTTATTTGGCAGTAGGGTCTGAACATGAGTACTTTCTCAAACCAATGATAATATTAGTAAGCTATTCAGGTTACAAAAAGCATACACTTTATTTGTACAATGCATATTCCACTGAGAAATGTTTTCTCTGCATATTTATGATAAAACTTTTATAAATTATATTCTGGGTTCTGATGACAAATTTCCAAATATAATTAATAGGTCACTAGTCCTTCTGCTCTTGACTGACAGTGTAACTCAGAAAATCCAATTAAAGTGCAAAATAAAAAACTTCTCTGGGGAAGCCCCTGACATCACTGTCCATATATGGACAGTGACTTCAGGGGCTCCTCCAGCAGAGGAATCGGCCAAAGCGTCGGCAATGCTCTGGCTGGGGATTCCACTCTTAGAACGAGCCCCAATAGCACTATCTACAGGGAGGGAGGGTGTAGCGCTGTCAACAGGGTGGGGTGTGTGGGGTGCTATCTACTATTGTGGTGCATTATCTACAGGGGGCAGCATGAAGTAGTGCTGGCGCGCTCCTCCTTCAGACTGCTCTGTCGTCACCCGAGGGAGCTGTGGTGCCCGCGGGCCGCGTGTTTGAGACCCCTGATCTAGGCTCTAACATAGCTCCACACAGGGTGTAGCATAGGTAGACTGGTAGGGTAGATTCTGAAGGTACCTAGGGAACTATGGGGCACTAGTGGAGGGAGAGGATGCAGATATAACTGAATGTGATGATCGCTGGTACCAAAACACCTGGGGCACCTGGAAAAAGACCCAGGGCATATTCCACTGAGAAATGTTTTCTCTGCATATTTATGATAAAACTTTTATAAATTATATTCTGGGTTCTGATGACAAATTTCCAAATGTAATTAATAGGTCACTAGTCCTTCTGCTCTTGACTGACAGTGTAACTCAGAAAATCCAATTAAAGTGAAAAATAAAAAACTAATCTGGGGAAGCCCCTGACATCACTGTCCATATATGGACAGTGACTTCAGGGGCTCCTCCAGCAGAGGAATCAGCCAAAGCGTTGGCAATGCTCTGGCTGGGGATTCCACTCTTAGAACGAGCCCCAATAGCACTATCTACAGGGAGGGAGGGTGTAGCGCTGTCAACAGGGTGGGGTGTGTGGGGTGCTATCTACTATTGTGGTGCATTATCTACAGGGGGCAGCATGAAGTAGTGCTGGCGCGCTCCTCCTTCAGACTGCTCTGTCGTCACCCGAGGGAGCTATGGTGCCCGCGGGCCGCGTGTTTGAGACCCCTGATCTAGGCTCTAACATAGCTCCACACAGGGTGTAGCATAGGTAGACTGGTAGGGTAGATTCTGAAGGTACCTAGGGAACTATGGGGCACTAGTGGAGGGAGAGGATGCAGATATAACTGAATGTGGTGATCGCTGGTACCAAAACACCTGGGGCACCTGGAAAAAGACCCAGGGCTTGTGCCCCTAGTGCCAGGTAATATTAACACCGCTGTTCATAGATATATTTGATCTGGACTAAGTGATGTGACCTATTTGGTGTTGTTTAAATGTAACTGCACTAAAGGCATGTTAAATAATGGCATGTCATGTCAATTTAACGTATATACGATTGACTTCACTGTAGCTTTGAGCTGTGAAGTTTCCTTACATTCCATGTACTAATGCATTTATCCAAATTAAATTACAATGGAAATGTCTCTTTTTTTCTCAGCTATGATTAAGTAAAGATTCTAAATGAATTTGGAAGGGAGATTATTAAATGTTGACTGGCTTTAAATAACTAGTCGCATAGAAATACCCATGCCAGCTATTATAAATGTAACAATAATATACAAGCAGCAAATCTATGCAATACATCATAGCTCAGCCATTCTTTACATATTCTCCATTTCTGTAGCTTTCCAAGGACACCCTCCCCTAAGAGTAATGTGTTTTGTTGTTGAGAATGAATACGTGGCACCAAGTAATCTCACTTGTGATTATCAAGATTTAAATGTAAGGAATGCATCACCCAAATATAGCAAAATAAAGTATATGCATTAAGGCAATGGACCATTGGATTAGTGATTCATGCTTACCTGTCCGCTGTGACTCCAAATAAATGAGCAGTTTCTTCTATGCATCCTACTTAATGGTTTTTCCCTTTATTTTTTTATTTTGCACTTTAATTGGATTTTCTGAGTTACACTGTCAGTCAAGAGCAGAAGGCCTAGTGACCTATTAATTACATTTGGAAATTTGTCATCAGAACCCAGAATATAATCTATAAAAGTTTTATCATAAATATGCAGAGAAAACATTTCTCAGTGGAATATGCATTGTACAAATAAAGTGTATACTTTTTGTAACCTGGATAGCTTACTAATATTATCATTGGTTTGAGAAAGTACTCATGTTCAGACCCTACTGCCAAATAAAAATAGTGTACTGTTCTGTTCAGAGGGGATGGCACAGTTTAGCTATATCGCCCCTTTACCTTTTCGTGCAAAACTTTGTGAATTGCTGGCTGATTGCTGACAAACACTTTATCACTTTGCACAGTGTAGAAAATAATAGTCTAAAACTTCCTAGACTATTCTGATATTTACTAACCTTTACATTCCGTAAGCCTCCAATTTAATATGGAGGGTTCTTACAGTACAAATCTGACATGCTTCTTCGGGATACGTATGTAAACTTTGCTTCTAGCAGAGAATATCTCAGTACACACAAGCCTGTACAAAGTAAGCAAAGCAAAATACATACCAATGCAATAGACGAGAAGTGGACACACCAGGGTGTGTGTAGGCCAGACTGGAGGATAAGGAACCGGCCAAGAGGATGGTGTAATTACTGGGCTTCAAGGTCACCAGGGTTATATTCAACAAGATACTGCAATAGCAAGTAGAAGAACTGTCACAAAGCAAATCAAGTTAGTAGCATCATAGAACGCACCTATAGTGGTGCTTTTTATATTTCTGCATAAAAGTCCTAAAAGTAAATAAAGAAAAAAAAAAATCAAACAAATGAGTCAAAAATATTAGACTTGGTCATTTATTTATTGAGGAAAATGAACCAATACCACATATCTGTGAGTGGCAAAAATATGTGAACCTTTGCATCAGTATCTGGTGTGACCCCTTGTGCAGCTATAACTACATCTAAACGTCTCCGGTAATTGTTGATCAGTCCTGTATATCGGCTTGGAGGAATTTTAGCCCATTCCTCCATACAAAACAGCTTCAACTCTGCTATGTTGGTGGGCTTCCTCCCATGAACTGCTCGCTTCAGGTCCTACCACAACATTTCTATTGGATTAAGGTCAGGACTTTGACTTGGCCATTCCAAAACTTTAACTTTATTCTTCTTTAACCAATCTTTGGTAGAAAGACTTGTGTGCTTAGGGTCATTGTCTTGCTGCATGACCCCTGTTCCCTTGAGATTCAGCTGACAGGCAGATAACCTAACATTTGACTTCAGAATTTGCTGTTATAATTCAGAATTCATTATTCCATCAATGATGGTAAGCCGTCCAGGCCCAGATGCATCACAATAGGCCCAAACCATGATACTACCACCACTGTGTTTAACAGATAGTATGAGGATTTTATGCTGGAATGCAGCATTTTCCTTTCTCCAAACATAACGCTTCTCATTTAAACCAAAAATCTCTATTTTGGTCTCATCCAGTGGCGTAACAACCTCAGTAGCAGCCGTAGCAACTGCTACGGGGCCCACAGCACGGGGCCAGAGGGCTGTATGGCGTTATCTACAGAGGGGGGCTGCATGGCATTATCTACAGGGGGAGGGCTGTATGGCGTTATCTACAGGGGGCTGTATGGCGTTATCTACAGGGGGAGGGCTGTATGACGTTATCTACAGGGGGAGGGCTGTATCACGTTATCTACAGGGGGAGGGCTGTATGGTGTTATCTACAGGGGGGGCTGTATGACGTTATCTACAGGGGGAGTGGGAGGGCTGTATGACGTTATCTACAGGGGGGCTGTATGGTGCTATCTATAGCGGGCGCTGTGTGGCGGAATCTATAGGGAAGCACTATCTACAAGGGGGGGTTGTGTGATACCCAGGGGAGGGGGGCCCCAGTCAAATGTTTGCTGTGCGGCCCAGTCTTTCCTAGTTACGCCCCAGGTCTCATCCGTCCACAAATCTTTGTGCCAATAACCTTCTCGCTTGTCCAGCTGATCTTTAGTAAACTATGTTCTTTTTGACAAACAGCAACTTTCTTCTTGTAATCCTGCCATGCACACCATTGTTGTTCATTGTCCTCCTGATGGTGGACTCATGAACATTAACATTAGCTAATGTGAGAAAGGCTTTTGGAGGTGACCTTGGGTTCCTTTGCGATCCTTGCAAACTATTATGCACCTTGTTCTTGGCGTGATCTTTGTTGGTCGACCACTCCTGTGGAGGGTAATAATGGTCTTGAATTTCCTCGATTTGTACACAATCTGTCTGACTGTGGATTGGTGGAGTCCAAACTCTTAAGAGATGGTTTTGTAATCTTTTCCAGCCTCATGAGCATCAATAACTCTTCTTATGTGGTCCTCAGAAATCTCCTCTGTTCGTGCCATGATACACTTCCACAAACATGTGTTGTTAAGATCAAACTTTGATAGATCCCTGTTCTTTAAGTAGAACAGATCGCCCACTCCCACCTGATTGTCATTCCTTTGATTGAAAATACCTGACTCTAATTTCATCTTCAAAGTATCTGCTAATCCAAAAGGTTCACATACTTTTGCCACTCACAGATAAGTGATATTGGACCATTTTCCTCAATAAATAAATGTGTTTGATTTGGTTCTCTTTATCTACTTTTAGGACTTGTGTGAAAATCTGATGTCGTTTTAGGTCACATTTATGCCGAAATATATAAAATTCTGAAAGGTCTACAAACTTTCAATCACCACTGTAGGTTTCTTAGTTGCTGATTGGCCATATAAGTCTCTGTACTACAGTATTTGCACAGCCTGCTAGATATTCCAGGGGCACTAGCTGTGTTGCAAAGAAAATTGAGACATGTCTAGGAATTTTTCTATACACATCAGTAATTTTCACACTTCTCAAATCTCAGATCAGACCTATCCCTGACTATAAGACAACTGGCTGCAGTAGGCACCCTCTGCTCTGCCTGCAATATGAGATCAAGCAACCCAAATTCGGTTGTATTGTCCTAACTAGGAATCCAAATGGATACCCTAGTCGCAGTTTAAAAATGCCCATCGGATCTTGAGTTGTACATATCATATATCAAAATGACCAATACAAAATGGAGAACCCATTGTAATACTTTGTTTTAGTGTGAGTTTCCTATTAGCGGATGGTCTTTAATAACTGCACAATAAAAGTTATATAACTGAATGTCCACATTCACTGACAGCAAATAGAGATCTAGTCAATGGTGAAAAAATTGAGTCACAAAGTATACTAGAAAGTTGCAGAACTTCATATAATACAATGACTAAGCTTTACATAAAACTGGAAACACCTTTAAAAGCCCTTGAAAGTGCTGATGGCTTACATAACATCCTTGATAGAACATCTTGTAAATTCAGTAAGCAGCTAAGTCTACTGTGTTAGTGCCCTGCTAGCATTGCTGTAGTTAAAATAAGCATTTCAGGACAAAAAAAAACCTGCATTATTGAATACATGCAAATGATAACATTCCAGTTATACAAAACACAGGAATATTTCCTCCTCTGGGCATCTGCAGGGCTATAGCAATACTTCATTATTTTCTTGTTGCATGGGTATAGGCTAATCTTTAAAAATGTAGCCCTTTGGAAAAATCCAATTTTGATGATGTGCATGTATATCGCACAATTTCACCACATTAGGGTGAAGTAGACTTTTTGCCATCTGGTAAATACGTAACTGACAGATGCAAAAGAAGGAATACATTTTCTAACTGCCCTAGAAGAATAATATAAATGATTTAACTAGATAGAAAATCTTAGTGCCGGGTAGAGCATGTGTCTCTTATCCCTCTCTTCCCTATCAAAGACACAAATCAAGGCAGAACTACCTGTCTCAGGCAGTTAATTCTAGACACTTTTCTCCGGCGCACAGGTGGGTCTGTGTGTATATTTTACCCATAGACTATAGGAGATTTTGGCAGTTGTGCACCTGTCCCCATGAAATTAAATTGCTAAAGATAAAGCTTTCTTTACATTTATTGTAGTAAAATAGAAATATGACATGATTGGAATATGTAATTGAAACAGTTGGAGGTAAATGGTATTCTTAATGTTTAAAAAGAAAATGCAGCCTTGGTTTTTGTGTAGTAAGAACCTCCGTCTAATATTATGCAGACAATTCCTTCTAGGATAAGGCTGAGATTGCTGAGAATATTTGTCGGGCTTCATGTCTAGAAATGTGATACACAATAAAGATTATTGATGTTTTTCCGTGCCACAAAATGATTCACACTTCTTTGTATAATTTTTTTTTTGCAGGTAGATAAAGTATATTAGATCCAAACTTGTACAAATAAGGCCCTGTTCCCATTACGTATTTTGTCCTATTTTATCGTATACGCCAGGAAAAGCTCCTAACATATGCATTAACTGTAGTCTAACACGTGGGCTAAGAAATAGGTCTAACATGGCATCCATCACCCATAGACTATTATGGAATCCACTTAACATAGACTTTATGAAAAGCAATTTAAAAGCTCATGATGTGTATGTTTAATGGATGCCTAACAGATGCCACCCATAGGCTCCCATGTTTAAGAAAATGTATACCGGACAGTATAAATTTTTTATGGGATCCCATTGTATTAATAGTGTAATCTGCTATGTTATTCCATACCTCAAAAAACAAGTATACCGAGATATGCCAGCCCGACAGAGACCAAAGAGACACTCTTTTGGCCTCCGTCAGTCTAATGGAGCCCTATACATATGTTTCGTTTGTACGCTGGGTGCTCTTCTGGCGTACTCTCTAGACACAGGCCAAAAGCATCATGTGAATGGAACTTAACATTTAATGCATTCTAGAAGAAGGGTCAAGAGGCACAATGCTAGATGCTACAAAGCACAATTCAAAACAGTGCCCCATCACAGCATATCTTGCATTTGTTGGCCCACCCGCCAAAATGAGTTGTGCCGACAAACTGTGCTCTGCTACATTTGAGGCTGCATGGGAATGAAATTGCTGTGCAGCCATTTTTTATTTTATTTTAATAAACATTGTTTCACAAAAAGCTGAATTAACTATTGTATATTAGTCCATGCACAGAGTACAATCCTAATCTGAGGAGACTGTTTTAACAGAATAGGGTATCAGAAGTATAATAAAAGTCAGCACACAAGAATAGCACTGTGTAATTATTGGATGCACAAAAAAAGTAATACATTCATCCAAAACCAAGCTGCGACTTTCGATTACCATAGAAAGCAGACACTACAACTTATGATGAACCCTACCCCACCTCTTACCGACCCTGATGTAGTATGTGCACTGCTATGTCGCTGTATTAGTAACAGTTTTCACAGGAACGACTGTTCCCATCATGTGTTATTCGCTGTGATCACTGCTTACACTTTATCATCATCATCATAATCATCATCATCAATAAGACAATGATCAGCATTGAAGAACATTTTAAGCATATCAGTTCATTTTCTATCCAATTTAAGATATAGAAACAAGCCATTGTTACCAATTATCATATGAAAATCAATATGCAAAATCCTATCTATGAAGTGAATCTCCACCTTTTAACACGTCATTTATATGTTCAACATTTAAAGCGACCCTCCAGTCCCCATAGAAAATAAACTGGCGATAGATAGTAGTATGATGGTGGTTCTTCTTTCTCCACTGCCTCGTTCTCGGTCACCGTTGTCTTCCACCCAACATGGCAACCTCTGTCTCAGACTTGCAGAGGGAGCATAGTCTGCATGTCTAAGACAGGCCCCCTCCTCCTTCACTGCTCTCGGAAGTGTCAGTAGCGATGGACCAGCGCTGATGTCATCAGCACTGGTCCATCAGAGGGCAGTGAAGGAGCAGGAGGGGGTGTGACTCAGACATGCAGACTACGCTCCCTGTGCAAGTCTGAGACAGCGGCGGCCATGTTGGATGGAAGACAACGGGGACCGAGAGCGAGGCAACGGAGAGAGAAGAACCACGTTTATGTACATCAGGTAAGTTAAAAACCATTCTACTATGGCACTATTCTTGGCTAACCCCACAGCGACCCTTCCTAGAGCTATGTCGATTATTGACACATTTGGGAAATATTCCGGTTTACTTATAAGTTGGCAGAAATCCTATCTAATGCCGTTGTGTAGAGATAACTGCGGCTGGACTTCAGAGTTTTGTGGCCTGCAGGTGACACTTTAAATATCTGGGGATGTATATTGTCAGGGACAGCAACCAATCTTTGGCTCTAAATGTCACACCATTAATACAGTACCTTAGGAATAAATTCCAGACATAGAAACTTCTACCTGTATCGGTGGCAGGAAGAATAAATCTTTTGAAAATGATTATACTGCCCAAACTGTTGTATATCCTACAACATGTGGTTGTGATAGTTCCTAAATGTTTTTTTCAAGATAGCAAACTCTCTAGTGGTGCCGTTTGTATGGGGGGGGGGGTCTAAACTCAAATTGTCAATACTTCAGAGACCTAAAGATGAAGCTGGGTTACCCAATTTATTTCTACACTATTTAGCTGGTCAGCTTCGCTATCTAGTTCACAGGGTCTCCTACCCCTTGTTATTATCAAATGCTGGCTTTCATTTGGCTCATGTCTTAGGATTTCAGAATCTATGGCCAGTGCTGGAACCACATGATTTTGGCAACCGCTAGTTGTTACCCTTACACAAATTTGCTAGATGGATATGGTAACAAGCTAAAGTTGTTGCCAATTTTACTGGAGGGGTGGCAGATGCTCCATTGTGGGACAACTCGAACTTCTCTCACCTATTGGGCTTGCCTGGAAAACATTTTTGGTTAACTAGAGAGGTGTGTGAGATAGCACAGCTACTAAAAGATGATGGTTCCTTCATGTCATTGAGTGAGATACTGGGGTACCCCAGAATGATGTACTATATTGCATGCAATTACGGCATGCGGTGACAAACCAATTTCTGTCCACCCCCACCTTAGTTTCCCCGATATCCTTTGGTGGCACTTATGAGATCCCAACCACTGAAAGGCTATGTCTCTATTATTTATTCCCACTTGATGGATACTAAACTTCGACATGAACCACTTGCGGCTGCGAGCAAATGGAAGGACCTAGTTCCTTCTATGACTGATGATTGGAGAGAAGCCCAGAGTGCTCATCTATTGGTATCCCCAGCTACTAATAATAATAAATTGGTACAACTTTATATTATACATCAATGTTATCTAACCCCAATCAGATTGAGACACATGGGAAGGATTCCTACTTCTTGCTGTCATAGATGTGGGGCTGATAGGGCAGATTTTATACATCTTATGTGGTTGTGTCCATCGATATCTGCCTTCTAGAATGAGGTTACCTTACTGACGGAGGTGATGGAGAAAGAGCTACCGCCGGAACTGTGTCTTCTGGGATTAATAGCTGAGCAGACATGGTCGATATATGAGCGGATCTTCCTCATGGAGGCTTTCTTCATGGCGAGGAAGGCTGTAGCCATAAGCTGGATAGCGGACAGAACGCCAAAGATAGCCCAATGGCGTAGGTTGATAAATTATATCCCCCCGTACGAACACATTGTGTATGAGAACCATGGACGTTCTGACAAATTTGTCTCTATATGGGGTGGTTGGTGATCTTCTAGTCTCACTCATTCTACTGTTCCAGGACTACGGGCATTTTCTCTGTGCAGAGTGACTTGTCTACCTGTTGCCAATGTTATGTGATTATGTGTTTTTATACCTGAGACCTTCGATACGCTTGTCTATATAATGTATTTTCGCAATATATAATGCATTCTGTTGTCTATGGTCCGAATTCTGCTTCTGAATGTCTTTTTTTTTGAGTAATTACTGACTGATCTTCTGAAGTATTTGTATTTTTGACCCTGTTGTTATATTTTTCAATAAAACAAACTAAAAAAAAAATCATTCTACTATCGCTAGTTTATTTTTTTTGTTGGGACTGGAGAGTCGCTTTAATGCTGATCAACTTTATAATATATCTTGATAACATTTGGAGCTCAGTTTCTCCATTAAAGAGCTCTAAATACCCTGCACAGACATAGGTGGGAATTTATCAACCTTTCTGTCGTAAAAAGTCGCAAAATAGCCAAATGAAAATTACAACTTTTTGGTCTTTTACATCGCCGTTGACATTTTTGTGGAAAGGAGGAATGATTAAGAGTCACACTCACACACCTATCATCCATGCAGGGGGTGGGATTGCTTAGTATTATAGTTATACACAGATAAGTCTTCTATAAGATGCCAGACACACGGTTAGTTGTAGTGCACCATGCTGGCTTACAGTCTATTACTTACGCCAGTATAATAGATCAGGTGGGCTGCACCTTCTAAATGCACCACAAGTAGTACTGACACCCCATATAGCAATATGGCTTGTTTGGATGCTGCTGAGAATTTATTTTTAACCTGTCCTTCTATCAGTAAGTATGGAATTTTTCTGTGATTTTGAGCAGATTTGATCACATTTTCTGTGATTTGACCGAAGTGGCAGATTAAGTAGACAATAGGGCCTGGGCTGTTACCAAAACTTGGGCCCCACTTCTCCACCGCCGCCCTGTAACTATTGTTAACACTACCTTTTTGTAAAAACATGAACAAATGGGTGTTACGATTCCCCTTGTCATAGGGCTGTGTCCCTAAATACTGACAGTCTCCAACCATGGCTGACAGTATCCCACTGTGCAGGGACACATCTTCCTGACAAGGGTAATGGTAACACCAATTTTCCTATGAGTCCTAGCCTGCACAAAGACTTTTTGTGAAATACAAGGATTTCCTATAATAAACATGTCAGGAGAGGTGACAGATTCTCTATAAATCTAGTGACTCACAGGTGACAACGTATCAGATTCTAGTCGTTTACTTTCCTCTTTTCTTCTCCATCCGGTTCAGACTTCATGACGACTTCTCCCGGCCCATTTCTGCAGAATTTGCCACTCAAATCTCTTTGGCTCTTCACTTTTCCAACATTTCCACACCTATAAATGAAGAGAAAAATTATCATGGTGCCACACACTGTGCCCCTAAATATAATAACACCAAACACTTCTTCCCTGAATAAAATAGTACCAAACTCTGTGCCCCACATACACAGTGCCCCTGTAGATAGTGCCACACACACCCCTGTAGATAGCGCCACACACAACCCCTGTAGATAGCACACACACCCTATATATAGTGCCACACAGAAACCCTGTAGATAGCATCACACACATCCCCCTTTAGAACGCACCACACACATCCCCCTATAGATAGTGCCATATAGCACTCTCCCCTTCTATATAGTGTCACACAGCGCTTTACCCCCCTTGTATAGTGTCAGACAGTGCTTCCCCCCTTGTATATAGTGTCACACAGCTCCTCCCCCCCTTGTATATAGTTCTACTCTGCGCTTCCCCTTGTATATAGTGTCTCACAGAGCTTCCCTCCTCGCATATAGTGCCACACAGCGCTTCCCACTTCTTGCATATAGTGCTACACAGTGCTGCCCCCCTTCCTGTATATAGCAACACACAGCGCTTCCCCCCTTGTATATAGTGCTACACAGCGTTTCCCCCTTCTTGTATGTAGTGCTACACAGTGCTCCCCCCTTCTTGTATATAGTGCTGGTCAACCCAAGACCTTGACGACATCACAAATCATGGAGGCGGATATGCAAGACCTCGGTCACGACAGGACCAACTCCTCCAGGTGGTGAATGCCATTGCACATCGGCTGGATGCGCAAGCTGCAGCCTTCACAGCAACTGCTCCTATTGCTCCTGCTGTTCCTCCTGCTACACCTCCTGGCAGTACCGATCCTCGATTCTCCCTGCTATTACCTCCTCGCTACGACAGAGACGCGAGGACCTGCAGGGGATTTCTAAACCAATGCCAGATCCACTTCAGACTGTATGCAAACACATTTCCTTTCAAAGATGCAAGGATTGACTTTATAGTCTCTCTCCTTACTGGCAAGGCTCTGGCATGGGCAAACCCCATCTGGGAACGTCAGGAACCAGAGACCCGTGACTTACAGTGTTTCCTGCAGATTTTCCGCACAGTATTTGAGGAACCTGGGGACTCGAGACCTGACAGCCCATCATTTCTGGTGGCCCACGCTACCCAAATATATTGTGGACTTTGTCTCTTACAGTCTGTGCTTCTAATAAGGTTGCTCACTCCAAGCCTGCCGGCCTGCTCCAACTTCTGCATGTGCCCAACTCTCCCTGGCAGCATATTGCAATGGATTTATCACAGATCTTCCTCCCTCAGCAGGATGCAATACGTTCTGGGTGGTGGTGGACCGGTTCTCGAAGATGGCACATTTTATTCCGCTGACCGGTCTACCTTCTGCTCCTCAACTGGCAAATCTCTTCATCTGCACATCTTCAGCTTGCATGGCTTGCCTCTCCATATAGTGTCTGATCGGGGGGTTCAGTTCACCCCAATATTCTTGAGAGCCCTCTGTAAACTCCTAGATGTGAAATTGGACTTTTCCTCAGCCTACCATCCTCAGTCTGATGGTCAAGTCGAGAGGATTAACCAAATCTTGGAGAATTATCTTCGTCACTTCATCTCCATGCAGCATGATGACTGGGTACAGCTTCTTCCATGGGCCGAGTTCTCGTTTAACAACCACACAAGTGAGTCCACTACTTCCACACCATTCCATATGGTCTACGGCCAACATCCGCGAATCCCTCTTCCTGTTCCGACTACATCTTGGGTATCCGCAGCTGGCTGTGCATTTGGTGACTTTCTGCAAATCTGGCAGCAGACCCGGTCCTCTATTCTGCTGGCAGTCCATCGCATGAAGCACAAAGCGGATACATAAAGAAGAGAGCCGCCTCAGCTTTTTCCTGGAACCAAAGACTGGCTGTCCTCAAGTAATATTCGCTTGACGGTGCCATTATACAAATTTGCTCCCAGGTTCCTCTGACTTTTTGAGATCCTGCAACAGATAAACCCTGTCTCCTATGACTTCTGGGAAGAAAAAAAACGTACACAGCGCCACATGGTGCAAGATAAACCTGATAGGTAAGTTAATTCGTAGTGATGGTAAGTTATAGCACTCACCTAAAGAAGTTTGTACTGGCAGGTACAACTTAGGGATGTAGGCAGTAGTAAAATAAGGTTGCAGCTTTCAATATCCAGATGCCGGCATCAATTATATTGTGCCAAGAAAAATAGCCATTTAAAAAGGTATATATTTTTGGAAAAAATATATTAAAAATGGATATAAGAAAGCACTACTCAAAGGAAGGATCGGCAGAGATAAAATCTTTGGTCTGATGAAGACGCAGGTTCTGTGTTGAAACACGTTGCCCTTCTTTGCAAAATAAATCGATCCTTCCTTTGAGTAGCGCTTTCTTATATCCATTTTTAATATATTTTTTCCTATAAGCTTCGGCTGCCTCCTACCCTCAGAATCCCCAACTCCTTTCATGTGTTTCTCCTGAAACCTGCGGTTCTGAACCGCTACAGTAAGACCTGTCCTGCAGTTGCTCCCAGCGGTTCTTCTGATGTGTTCAAGGTAAAGGAGATCCTGGACTGCAAGAGGGTAGGAGGAAGGACTTTCTATTTAGTGGACTTGAGAGGGTTTGGTCCTGAGGAGAGGTCCTGGGAACCAGAGGAGAACCTTAATGCCCTTACCCTTGTTAAAAAGTTCCTCTCTCGCTCTGGACCCAAGAAGAGGGGGCGTAAGTGGGGGTACTGTAACGACCGCAAAATCTAAATCTTTTGGGGTTTTCGGCACATGAATCGTCAAAGCCAGCAGCCATTTTGCAGATAATAGAAAAAAAAGGAGAAGAGGAGATAAAAAAATATTAAAAATACCATACTCACTCTAACGGCCACGACCGTAGACCTTTCTCTTCCTGCAGACATCTCCCTCCCCGGAGACGCCAGCACGCCCGGTCGCTCTGCCCTGCAGTGACCACTAGGGTGCGCGCGCTAGTTCCCAGCTTTAAAGGGAATAATAATTAATTAATTATTCCCAGATCACCCTGGACTATAAAAAGGCCCTGCTCTTTCACTCTTTGCCTGAACGTTGTTGTGTATTTCCATGTTAGTCTTAGCAAATGGTCCCTTAGTCGTATCCTGTTCCCAGTGTTCCTTTGCCCTGCTACCTGTATATTGTATCCCGTGTTGTGTTTGTTCCTGTGCCCTTTCTAGTGTTGGAGTCGTGTTGTACCATTGGCCATGCCTTCTGTCATACACCACGTCTGGTGTCATCTGCCAAGCCTGGTATCATCTGCCACATTTGGCGTTATCTACCGTCAAGTTCCATCTGTGCCTCTACTACTGGCTAGACTATTACAGGTACTCTTGTGCTAGGACTTTGCATAGACTTTGAATATTGTTGTTTTGGCCAGCTGCAACTCCGCTACGGTGGTGTGGCCTAATGGGTCCACATACCCACGGAGCGTGACACTCACCACCTCCTCTTGTCTTTCATAGTGGTGCATCCCTGCTGGAAGGTGAGATCACATAGCTGTCCCATGTGATCGCTGCAGCCAATCACAGGCTGCATCGGTCACATGGGTCAAAACTATGACATGACGTAGCTGTCCTATGTGACGGCTACGGTTCTGACTTAGTTTTGTTCCATGTGATCACTGCAGCCTGTCGTTGTCTGCAGCGATCACATGGGACAGCTATGTCATCTCACCTTCCGGGAGAGACGCGTCGCTATGGAAGAACAAGGGAGGAGGTGGGTATGTTTTATTTTTATGTTTGTGGAATTGCAATTGCCCTGATTGCCTTTTTTGACTCTCTTACGTCTGACAGGGCTATCAGGGGACTTGCGATTCGTGGCAAATTTATTCGGATTAAAACTAATTTCAGACCAAATTCAATAGTCAGCCCCGAAACAAATTTCAGTAAATCTGCTCACCACTAGCCATGAACATTGGTGCAGTTAGATGGTCAAATATTCACTGTAAATCAATAAAGTTAACAACCTATTCTACCTATTTATTCGTTTTATTAAATCTACTTTAACAAGTTAAAGCACTTTCTTTTACAATGAGATGTCTTATGGGAAACGGTAGGAGAAGATCACTGTTGATAAAGCTTGAGCTAAATGATGACAGCTCAGTAGTGCTCATTATATACTGGCTGCATCTCTAATTAGGAAAAGATGCTCGTTTACATAAAATATCACCTTACCTCCACAGTATATTATTCTATGCATGTGAAATGAGGTCATTACTTCCAACTTCTACTAGGTTGTCAGTGTTTATCATCACTAATATTCCACTACTGTGTTTTTTTAGGTTTTCTATCATGTATATTTCTTGCATTTCATGACTGTTATTGCATGTTGATACCATTAAAGTTGTAGTTTTAAGAATCTTAAAGATGTTGGTTCCTTCCTACATGCACAGCTGGACTAGTGAGCAGCCATATTTATCTCTAGAAACTTTTGTAAACTTTATTGGTTCTTAGTACATATAAACTACATATAATGAAGCTGTATGTGATCGTAATAACCATAATATTTTATGATTCTAGGAACACATTTAATGCAAATGAATATACAATTAGCTAGTTGCCATATATTGGCGCATGAACAAGAATTATTATTTTATCAATAAGTTTCACTAAGGTGTGACAATAAAACTTTAGATAAATAAGTCATAACTTATGAAGGAGTTTTCGTTTTCAAAAACTACAAATATAAATAAATACAATTTTATTGCTCCATTACATCTATAATAAAGAAAAATGAAGCAACGTTGCAAAAAGTCTTGTTTAAAAATGTCCTGCTGTTATGTGACTACAGCTCCGATGAAGACCTGCGTGTGTCCATGATTTGAGACTTTAGTCATTCCATCCGTGCCTTCTTCTGGTAATGTCTGTAGATAAGAAAGAAGAGGGGCAGAGGGAGCAGAGTAACGTGACTGCAGGACCAGACTACACAGGGTTTATTTGTAGTCTGTAACCATGGAGACACATCGATCTGCATGGGAGCGGTAGACAAAACTTTAGGATTTTTAGGGAACAATAGCATTCGTTACATTGAAATTTTCCTGCTTAATGTGCTCACCCTTCTTGAAGACGGATTATAGCCAGCCTAACACATATTGCTGGAAGGTATTTACAATTTAATATATAGTTTGAATGTTATCATTTAAATTATATTAGTACAAAACTTCAACTAAATCGCCACATCTGACAATGCAAGAGGATGAGTGATTTCCTAAGTAGGGGGCTCAGGAATTTCTAAGCTTTGCTTTACGCAGTCTCTTTTCCATTCTGCAGACAGCTTAGAGTTAAAATTCTCCATGTCTAACAGTTTGCTGTGCTAATGTGATATGTTACTGTACTGTCACCGGAGAACATCCATATGTAGCGGCTGAATAATAGATGAACCAGAACCTCATCAGAAATGAGTACAGTTGCACAATGGAGGTTTGTTATGCCTAAGAGATGGCAGAGTTGATTGTTTTGTAAATGAAGACTGCAGTTATTTTGTATCTATATTATTCTGAATCACCTCATTTAAAAAGTTGACTTTGTGGAAAGTGGAGCTCATTTCTAACTAAGGCATTTGTCTGATCTCCCAGTACAGTGTATAGTCTTGCCTGCATTGCAGCATACGCTATTGGTAGCTATAGGCTTGTGGCGTTCACATTTAGTGCATCGGATCTATGCACAAAACTTGTTGGGGGACATTTATGATAAATTGACAGATTAAGAAAGGCGTAAAATAGCAACATTAGAATGCAGGATATTTTTGTGCTGGGAGGTACATCCACTAGTCAGCCTACGATCATTGTAAATGTACAATGTGTAAATGTACATTGTCTGCTAGGTAGAATAGAATCATGTTTTTAAATAAGACTTATTGATAAACAATGATTTGTTATTCACCATATCAATTGTAACGTCTGTGGCCGGGGGTCGTCGTTCAGACTTACCTCTTGACGATCCCGGCCATAGACATCCCTCTTCACAGCGTCAGCTCCCTCCAGGGAGACGCCGGCACTGTCTTCCGGGTCCTCAGAATGATTCCCGCAGGGCGCGCGCGCCCGCACGTGCACAACCTTGAAGGCCTAGTACGCATCCAGCTGTCACCCATCAACTATCAGCCCAAATGGCTGCTGGACTATAGTTAGGGGCTCTGCCCACTGGTTCTTGCCTAGTGTTGTTGTATACCTAGGTTTGTCTTGCAAATGGTCTCCCAGTGTTTTCCAGTTCCCAGTGTTACCCGTTCCTGCTGCCTGTACCTTGTATCCCGTGATATCATATCTACAAGTGAAAGTCAAGTCGTGCCTTCCCGCTGCATCCGCAGTGTCACCTGCTGTGAAAGTCAAGTCATGCCTTCCCGCTGCATCGGCGGTGTCACCTGCTGTGAGAGTCAAGTCGTGCTCCCGCAACTATCTACATTGCCTCAGGTACCCATTCTGAACTATAGACATTGTTTTGTACCTTGTTGGCCAGCTGCTACTCCGCTATGCGGCACGACCCAGTGGGTCCACACCCCGCGCCGTGACATCAATACATATCTTCAAGCTCCTCATCATTGACTTAAAAAATTTACCAGTGCTGCCCCTAACCGTCACCAGCCACTGTGTCAATTTACAGGATATTTATAGTACAGTATTTATAGGAATTGTAAGAAAGCTCTGTCAATAGTTATTACATTATTATTCATACTTTGACACTGCTGCACTGTCTCTTTATAAGACTGTTGTTCTCTTGTGTAGCAGTGCCTCCCAGACAGTAATATGTGTACCCCATATAGTTACTCCGAAATAATGATCAATCCAATAAAAATTTGACATATCACTGTTTTTATGCATCATTTAAAGTAAAGAGACACTTTTAAATGGAAGTTATATATTTGATGTTAGTTTCATTAATTAGAGTTTACCATGTAGAAGAGAACAATATGTGCATTGTGCATTTTTTATTTTATTTTTTTTTAAATGCCACAAATTAATGAGCATTAATGGTCAGAAAATTGTCCATAGACTAATCCATACAATTTCCACAGAGAGGAAGTACAGCCCCCACCCCAGAGAGTGGCAATGAATGTGCATACAGAACATTGTTTGTACAATTTTGATATCTTGTTTTATCTAAGCCTCCAGCAGTTCAATAGAGCTGTCATCTGTTGTTAAAAAGCCCACCTTTTATGATGAGATGACTCTACTGATCCTGTCCCAGTCTACAGAATAAAACTGAAAGTTGATGTAGAAGAGACAGAAAATGTCAGCCTATTGTGTGTGCTCCAGTGACTAGTGTGAAAAATGTATAGATTACTGGAACAGCTTTACTAATGCTGTCTAATAGTTAGTGGAAATTTAGACAAGAAGTCCGAAAACATGCGCCAACTTTATTATAATATAGTGCATCTATAGACACTTTCGTCTAAATTTAAACCACCTTGGAGTTGGTTTATTTTGCAAGAAACATTTGTGCCGAAACTGTCTAAAATTTGACAAAACGTGTTGCACACTAAAATAAGTCAAAACCACGCTCATTTACTAGAAGTACAAACTATCTTTTCAAACATGGTGCAAAATACAGTTCTTTCTGGCACACATAAATAATAAATCTTATGCAAGTAACGTGCTCCACACAAACAAGTGCATGACTAGACAGAATCACGGTGCAGAAAGCATAATAAATCTGTCCCACTACATTCTTAAAGAAGTTGTTCCATCAGTTTAACCCCTGTCGATATGTCCTCTTAGGGCATATGGATGTCATAGAGGGGGCTTCCACTCTGGCGGACCCGGCATGTTCTTGCATTACATGGGTGGCCAATCATTTGGCTGCTCTGAGGGGAAATGGGTAGCTGGCCACTGCTTTCCTGGTGATGAAAGCTGATTGCTGGTGTTGGGAGAATCCGGATCAATGGCAATCAGCTGATCTTAGCAGTGGCTTCTTTTTGAGCAGGGGCTGTCTTCATAAGACAACCCCTTTAAATGAATTAAATAAAGATCAAGTCACTAAAGTAGTGTCCTGCTAATGTGTATGGTTACAAGTAATGTCAGATTCCCTGCAGTTGCCATCCAGGATCGATCATTAGAATACAGGCTCCTACGCTGCTTTCAGAATGCCATAATAGAGGTTAATTTTAGCATCTGTATTACGGCTGCAATGTTTGGACCCCCCACGTATCAACTGAGCTAGACTTAGATTGCCATAGAACCCATTTGCGATCTAACTCCCTAATATAACCTATAACTGACTTTTAATAAACTATTCTTTAATTTGTTTAAATGCTTTTAACTCAATTAATTACTGGTACTGAATAGGGTTTAGCTGCAATACCAGACACAGTCCATGAACAAGAGTGGCAATGTTTCTGAAAAAAAAAAAAAAAAAAAGGAAAAAGAAAGGACACTCTTTTTTCCAATCCTGCAAAACCAGTCTAATGGCAGAATATTGAGATACTGTGGATGACCCTGACCCAAAGTACAAACCTAATGTTCCATCATTAGAATATGATAGTCTAATACAGATTTATGGTTAAAGTCTATAAAGTTTAAGATCTGATGTTTATATTGGGGTTTTTTTGTGCTCTGCTTAATTAATTGACACACTATATAGAGCTTACACTGGGCTGTGGAGTCTGTAGAACAGCTGACAGTACATCAATCCTTAAGAGTGAAATTGGCGTTTTCTGCCTGGTGGAATACATGATAAATGATTGGATTTAGCTGCACAAAAGCTGAGAAAACCAGCATATTTTAGGGTATGACTTTGAACTCAGCAGGGGACCAAACTCAGTGTTTTGAATGAATACACATATTTATCTAGCCCTCATTAGTATATGACTGGCAAAGTCTTTTGCGAGTCCACTTTGATATTTTGAATACCATTTTGGCTTCTCTTGCAGACCCTGTGGTTCTTTGCCCAGTGAATATACATTATGTATTTATTTTGACACTGCAAATCTAATGCAAGCTGCACTCACTTGTGTCTCTGTTGGTGCATTCCCCATGAAATTGCTCTTTGCTAGTTTGAAGTGCAGGCAAGGAAATTCCAGAAGCATAATTTGCCTTGTACAGAAATCAATATCCTCATATCTTCAAGCATTTTTACAATCAATATCAAATACCATCAACCACAGCTGGAAATAATCTCTGTACCAGTCTCGTCCAGTGCAACTCATTCAGCAGAAACAATGCACTAATGAATATTTTTCTGCCAGGTCTATAACCTTGTTGCCCATGGCAGAAAGTCATACATTGTGTCACATAAAGATGTAACACTTTAGGTGGCTATAACCATATTATCAATGGCTGTGATTGCTCAAAGCTAAAATTGCAGTCAAAATAATACATGTCTTCTACTGTAGGTAGTCAAATATATTATTTTTTTTACACTGGCAGCTATGGAGATATGCACACCTTATACAGTTGAAATAATAAGTTTACATATATTATCGTTTAATTTATATTAATTTTTATTTTGGCAAAAATGAAGAAAAAAAAGTGATTTTGCGTCTTTTTATTTTTTACAGCATACACCGATCATCATAGAAATTAGTTGTGCAGGTTTATCGTGACAATACCAAATATGTGTATATTATTTAATGATGCCCTAACAGCAAGAAATATGGTCAGACAGCCCTGGGGTTCTTCAAAGGACTATGGGTTGTCTGCCCATAAAAGGTATGCCCTTCGACACATAAGGTATTCCCTGTGACGCGATCAAAGGGGGATCCCCCTTCACTCTTTCCCTATAAATGCTGCAATCAGCTTTGATCGTGGCATACAAAGGGTTAATCATGGAGATCAGAGATTTCTCTGATCTCTGTTGTTAGAGTGGGGCTGTGGCTTTGTATTACAATCTATCCGTAAATACTGTCCACAAATACAGATCCATAGTCACCGTAACGTATCCGTATATACGGGTGTCTGTAAATATGGTCCGTATTGAATCCATATTTGATCCATATATACGGATCTGTAAAAAAAGAGGGAGGTTGCAAATGATGTCACCAACATGTTGAATAGCAACGCTTCTGAAAAATCAGGACCGTTTACGGATGCACATACGTAGCCATCCGTATTTACGGAGGCGCCCATAGGCTTCTATGGCAGAGTCTGTGCCATAATTACGGACAAGAATGGGACAGGTTCTATAATTTTTTTCAGCACGGACACCCATCAGTAAAAATACTGAAAGGTCTCCATGGGCAATAGAAATTAATGGGTCCGTAATTACGGATTAAATACATGGTCGTGTGCATGGGGCCTAACCCTGTACAAACCCTTCAACCCCACCCGATGATTGAAGTTCCGTACAGCCAATCAGGGTAAAAAATATTAGATAATACAAAAGTGTCATTCATTTATTAAAATCACTCAGCAAGCAATAAAACATATCAATAATACAAGCAGCTTACTTCCCGAAGTACTCACGTGTAGAGTCATAACTCACAATGTCAGGGGATTTAATTCACCTATTAAAAGACGTAAGGCCTTCCTTAAAGAGGCTCTGTCACCACATTATAAGTGTCCTATCTTCTACATAATGTGATCGGCGCTGTAATGTAGATTACAGCAGTGCTTTTTATTTAGAAAAACTATCATTTTTGACGGAGTTATGACCTATATTAGCTTTATGCTAATGAGTTTCTTAATGAACAACTGGGCGTGTTTTACTTTTTGGCGAAGTGGGCGTTGTACAGAGGAGTGTATGACGCTGACCAATAAGTGACCAATCACCGTCATGCACTCCTCTCCATTCATTTACACTGCACATAGCGATATAGCTATATCGCTATGTGCAGCCACATAAACACACTATAGCGTTACTCAAGTGTCCTGACAGTGAATAGACATCACCTCCATCCAGGCCGTAATGTCTATTCAGAATCCTGACACTTCTGTAGCGTCTGTGTGATATTTACAGCAAGCGTAATCTCATTTTAAATGACAGGTTACATTGTAATCTCTAAATAATAATAAATGTCTCTCATGGGAAAACCCCTATAAATGCTGTGGTCGCTATTGACTAGTTTAACCAGTCTAACCAGTTAAATGGCTAGGAACTGCGTGATCGCTCTTCCTGGCTGTTAGAGCAGCATGTCAGCTGTAAAACACAGCTGAAACCTGCAGTGTGTCGAGTGGGCTCAGCGTGTGAGCCCGCTCCAAACATCACATCATGGGTCGTGAAGGGGTTAAGAAGGGAAGCGGTCAGGGAGCCCGGCACAAGATTTATTCTTGCTAAAAACTGCGTCTTATAGTCTGAAAAATACGGTATATTATTTGGAAACTCATTCCCCATCAATGTTACAAGTTCAGTTATTGACCCTCAAGGTCTATTCATTATATTGTTGGGCATACTTCATGGCGTTACCGTTTGTGTAGTGAACTCTTATGCCCCTAATGACTCTCCCATCCAATTTTTTTATCTCGGTATACGAACAGTTATTGCTATTAGATTATGCCAAATTAATATGGTGTGATGACTTTAACTTCACATTGACTTCCTCTATTGACTCAACATCGGTGGCAGCTGACAATGGCACACGCCTTCAAACACAAGCAATCCATGAGATATTCCGCACGCTGACATTGGTCGATACCTGGAGGGAACATAATCCTATGGTTGAGGTATATACATATTACTCACCTTCCCATAGACCTCATTATAGGCTTGATTGGATACTTACTAATGCTATTTCAGTAAGGGATATGTTATATTCAAGACATATACTTTGTGTTTTGTCGGATCATGACATGGTTCTAACAGTTTTTAATGATACTAATAAGTCAACTCTGCAGACAAATTGGCGTTTGTATGAATCTCTTCTCACTAGACCGGACATAGTTACCACTATTACTAAATCTCTTGAGGACTATTTTCATTCCAACTCCACTCCGGATGTCTCGTCCGAAATTGTTTGGCTAGCACACAAACCTTTGATACGGGGTTCTTTTATTTCTTTAGCTTCTAGATTGAAACAAGATCATACTAAAGCACGAAGAGACCTATAATATAATCTGACAAAGCTAGAAATCGCTTATTCTAGGAATCCTTCTCGATATTTATATAAAGCACTGGATCGAACTAAACACGGTTCTAACGTACACAGCAGAAAAAGCTTTGACATGGACGCAAGCCTCTTACTATATATTGGCCAACAACCCTGACAAACTGCTTGCACGGAGATTGAGGGAAAAACAAACTGTTAACCATATTCACTCCTTACAACTTAGACCAGGGATCAATACCTCCAATCTAGAGCAGATCTATAATAAAGTGTTTTACTCCAAACTATACTCTTCCCCTGACTCCATACATGTCATTTTTTTTTTTCAAGACTTACAACTCCCTAGTGTAACTGGTTCAGATAGAGAAGTACTGAATAAGGACATCACGTAAGATGAACTGTCAGATGCTATCAAACATCTTAAATTGGGAAAAGCACCGGGACCAGACGGCTTTTCAGCTAAATATTATAAGAAATTTGCCCCACAGCTTCCTTATTTATTGCCATTCCTTAATACCCGTCTGACAGATGCCCCGGCCCAAAATTTATTTCGGCAAAGATCACAACCATCCCAAAACCTTATAAAGACCCCACTAACCCAGCTAACTATCGTCCCATTTACCTACTAAATTTAGACTCTAAACTCTTTACTTCTAACTTAGCTTCCTGTCTAAATAAACTGTTATTTTGTTTGGTTGTTAGGGATCAAGTTGCTTTTATACCAGGTAGACAAGCAGCAGATAATGTTCGGAAGATTCTAAATGTAATTCACTATGCAAACAGAACCACTACTCCCATTATAGCTCTCGCTCTTGACATAGAAAAAGCATTTGATAGTTTATCATGGCCATATCTCATGCACACTTTAAATGCCATGGGTATCAGGGGTTCCTTTCTCTCCACTGTTACGGCCATCTATTCCTCCCCCACTCTACCTTAAAAATTCCCTCCTGCCATCCCAAACCTATAAAAACTTTTAGAGGAACCCAGCAAGGGTGCCCCCTCTTCCCTACTTTATTTGCGCTAGCAATAGAGCCGCTAGCTATAGCTATTAAGGACAATACTGACATCCCTGGGCCGGAAATTGGCGGGAATCAATATAAAATACATTTAAAATACAAATTTTGCTCAGTGTGTGGATGAGATTTGTTCAAATTTCATCCGCATTGCTGACGACTTACTCTTGACTCTTACCAAACCACTACTTTCTTTACCTAATCTCACTTGCCTTTTAGATCAATTCAGGTCTGAAGATAAATCCCACTAAGTCGGAAATAATGTTCACTAATATCCCAGCTGTGACCCAAAAATTAGTGGATCTTATCTTTAGATTTAAACACAGTACGACTTATATTGCTTACCTAGGGATAAAGTTAACGATGTCCTTACAATCTCCATACAAGGTCAATTATCCACCATTGCTTTACTCCCTTAAGATTTTCAAAATCTCATCCACTTTGCTGCTACTGTAAATGCTGCGGAATTTCTGCAGCGTTTACGCCATGTTGGAACCCGGCCTAAGGGTGCAATCTTCTGAATGGAACTTGAAGATATCCATACAACTGTGGCAGAAACAACCCTATCCAGATGAAAGAACCTGGTTTTCAGTCGCAGAAATTTCTGCACCCAAATCTGTGGCTTGTGACTGCACCCTAAGATTATGTTCATACAACGCGATTTGTTGCAGATTTTAGTGCAGATTTTAATGAAGATTTTTAAAGGAGAACCTTTCACCTCCCCATACATGTGCAGCTCAGTGCAGCATGTAATGGGCAGGGCTGAATAAACCCTGGGGCACTTTACATTTTTTTTCTACCTCCCTCCATTATTTAGATATCAGTGCCGTTATATTTAGTGCCCGATATTTAAATAACCCCCTGAACAGTTAACGGGGCGTGTACTGGCAAGGGGGCATGTTACTATGGCTGTGACACGGTCCAATCAGATATGGACAGTGTTACAGCAAGAGCGAGGATAGAGGAGTGAGTGTGCGTGCGCACACGCACACGCTCTTACTCTCACTCTTCAGTTTCAACATTAGTCTTCTGATGAACTGGCAAGGGGGCATGTCACTGCTATGGACAGTGTAATAGCTGAGGAGAGGAGAGTGCGCATGCTCACTCTCATCTCTTCAGCTCTTGTGAAAGATCAGTCTTGTACTTTGTATGCCGACTGGCAAGGGGGCTGGGGAGCGCTTACACTGTCCGTAGCAGAGACACGCCCCCTTGCCAGTTCAGCAGACAATACAAGACTGATCTCTCGCAAGAGCTGAAGAGACGAGAGCGCGCTCTCCTCTCCACAGCTCTTACACTCTCCGTAGCAGTGACACTCCCCCTTGCTAGTTCGGCAGAAGACTAATCTTGAAAGCTGAAGAGTGAGAGTGAGAGCGTGTGCACGCGTGCACTCTCTCCTCTATCCTCGCTCTTGCTGTAACACTGTCCATATCTGATTGGACAGTGTCACAGCCATAGTAACATGCCCCCTTGCCAGTACACGGCCCGTTGACTGTTCAGAGGTTATTTAAATATCGGGCGCCAAATATAACAGCACTGATATCTAAATAACGGAGGAAGGTAGAATTTTTTTTACAGTTCCCCAGTGTTTGTTCAGCCCTCCCCATTACATGCTACACTCAGCTGCACATGTATGGGGAGGTGAAAGGTTCTCTTTAAGCCTAAGGACAGTTAGGTCCAGAATTATTTGGACAGTGAGACAAGTTTTGTCATTTTAGCTGTTTACTAAAACATATTGAATAGACCGTTATATAATCAATATGGGCTTAAAGTGCAGACTCTCAGCTTTAATTTGAGGGTATTCACATTCTAATTTGAGGAAAGGTTTAGGAATTACAGCTCTTTAATATGTAGCTGCCTCTTTTTCAAGGGACGAAAGGTAATTGGGCAATTATCTTAAAAGCTATTTAATGGGCTACATGGGCTTTTCCCTCATTAATCCATCATCAATTAAGCAGGTAAAAGGTCTGGAGTTGATTCCAGGTGTGGCATTTTCATTTGGAAGCTGTTGCTGTGAACCCACAACATGAGGTCAAAGGAACTTGCAATGCAAGTGAAACAGACCATCGTTAGGCTGAAAAAAAATGAAGAAATCCATCAGAGAGATAGCACAAATGTTAGGAATAGCCAAATCAACAGTTTGGTACATTCTTGAAAAAAAGAGTGTACTGGTGATCTCGTGAACTCCAAAAGGCCTGGACGTCCACGGAAGACAACAGTGGCGGATGATCGCAGAATCCTTTCCCTGGTGAAGAAAAACCCCTTCACAACATCTACCCAAGTGAATAACACTCTCCTGGAAGTAGGTGTATCAGTATCTAAGTCTACCATAAAGAGAAGACTTAATGAGAGCAAATACAGAGGGTTCACCACAAGGTGCAAGCCATTAACCCCATCCCATCATAAACAACTTTCAGATTTTAATGTAACATACAGCCGACACCCGCATCGTATGGAGCGGGTTCACTCCATGAGCCCGTTCCATACTTCCCCTACCTGGCTATGACATATGGATACGTCAAATGTGGGAAGGGGTCAATCGGCCTCAAAAATAGAAAGGCCAGATAAGACTTTGCCAAACAACATCTAAAGAAGCCAGTCCAGTTCTGTTACAGCATTCTTTGGACAGATTAAACTAAGATCAACCTGTACCAGAATGATGGGAAGAAGAAAGTATGGAGAAGGCTTGGAATGGCTCATGATCCAAAGCACACCACATCCTCTTTAAAACAGGGTGGAGGCAGTGTGATGGCATGGGCATGCATGGTGGCTAAAGGCACCTGGTCACTAGTGTTTATTGATGATGTGACTGAAGACAGAATCAGTCGGATGAATTGTTAAGTGCTCAGGGATTTACTTTCTGCTCAGATTCAACCAAATGCAGCAAGGTTGATTGGACGTCGCTTCACAGTACAGATGGACAATGACCCAAAACATACTGCGAAAGCAACCCAGGAGTTTATAAGGCAAAGAAGTGGAATATTCTGCAATGGCCAAGTCAATCACCAGATCTCAACCTGATCGAGTTGCATTTCAGTTGCTTAAGACAAAACTTAAGGCAGAAAGCAACAACTGAAGAAGCTGCAGTAAAGGCCAGGCAAAGCATCACAAAGCGTGTGGTGATGTCCATGGGTTCCAGACTTCAGGCAGTCATTGCCTGCAAAGGATTCTCTACAAAGTATAAAAAAAAACAACATTTTATTTATGGAAATGTTAATTTGTCCAATTACTTTTGAGCCCCTGAAATGAGGAGGCTGTGTAGAAAAATGGTTGCAATTCCTAAACATTTCACAAGATATTTTTGTTCAACCCCTTAAATTAAACCTGAAAGTCTTCACTTCAATTGCATCTCAGTTGTTTCATTTCAAATCCAATGTGGTGGCAGCAGAGCCCAAATCATGAAGATTGTGTCACTCTCCAAATAATTTTGGACCTAACCGTAGATAGATCCAGGAGGAAGGAGAGGTATAAGTTCTTCCTTTATATTTCCAATTCCTTTTAAAACCACTTCTGGCTTTGACTTAAAAATCGGCATCAAAATCTGAAACAAATCACGTGTGTGAGCATAACCTATATAAGTAGTGAAGTGTATTATGTAAACAATCAAACAAATGCATGTTCAAGTCCCATGGTGGGACAAAAAAGTATTGGGGAAAAAAAAAGTTTACTGAATAAAAAGTGAATAAAATAAAACAACCTACATTTTTTCCCTTAATTATTATTATTTTTTTAAAAAGACACAAAATTGGTATCGCCACATCTGTAATGACCCATACTATAAAATTGTCATGTTATTAATACCGCATGGTAAATGCCGTAAAAGCACATCTCAAAAAACCACGGCGGAATTGCTGTTTTCATCGCTTTCCACCTAAAAAAATGTGCAAAAGTGAATCAATACAAAAACTCCAAAATGATGCCTTATTTGAAAAATTAATTTCATCCCCCAAAAAACAAGACCTCATGCGGCTATTTTGACAAAAAAAAAGTTGTCCTTAAAGTCTAAACTAGGCCACATCCTTAAGGGGTTAAGATATTTTGTCATATGTAATTTCTGGTAACACATCTTTAAATGGAAATTACACATCAGTTCATCTGAATTAAAATCATCCTAATCTAATTAACACCATGAGCATTCTGTTCAAAAATTGTTACATAGATAAGAATCTGGAATTATTTATGATTTCATATAAAACATGTTATCACTTTAACCCCTTACACCTCTTGCACACAACCGTGTTTGGGCCGTGAAAAACGGTCTGAGTGTCAGCCGCATTTCCAGGCCCGACCGCTGTACAGGTGAACGGGACTCCTGGTGTCTGACATCTTATGATGCTAGGAGTCTCTGTCTTCCCACGGAGCTGCTGTTCTGAACTGGACAAAATGATACGGTACAGAACAGCAGGGACTCCTAGCATAATAAAATGTCTATGATGCTTTTAAAGGGGGCAATTGACTATCTGTATTATCTCCCTTTTCTCCGTTCCTAGTCCGTTACCTTTGTTTCTCATATAGTCCGCTTACTTTGTATTGTTCACAATGTGCACACACTCCAGTCCTTCACACACCACAGGAGTAACATACAACCCTCGCAGATACTTAAATATATAAAAATAATTTACTCATAACATAGACGTGACAAACCAATATACACTACATCAAGATACAATACATTACATAGACAACACAACCACACACAGCGGCCTCTCTTCCTACCTTCTCTGGACACTTTGCACATGTGACTAGTAATGTGTATGTATATATAATATAAATCCAGCTCCCAACCTTATACGGTCTCCTGGTACTACAACTATAACCAAAGCCACATACAGCGCCTGACCATTAGTACATGTACATATAGAGACTCATGCATAAACAGCATATATATATCTACTCATCTATAATCCACATAAGATTCCTAGAATATCTCTATGTACACATATAAAGTCTGCTGTAATATAATTATACTTATATACAGACACAGAAAGCACACATATAATAGAACTTAGCTTGCTCCTGATGTTAAGTGCTGAGCGTCCAGGGCTGGCAGGAAAGAGCCAGCACCAAGAGCTTCCCCTGACCTATATGTTCCTATCCCTGGGTTGAACCCACCCATTCCATTGACTCCGCCTTATGACCACCCATACACCTTCCAATGTGCATCTGTACAGTATAGGTAAATCTATTCCCAGTATGCTCAGCTGTCTCTACATCCAGTTTACAATGGCTCCTTCCTGTACTGAGGTCCATTGTAATGCTAATAAGGCAGTAGATAAGAATCTATGACCAAATGGCTTCTGAGCATACTGCCACCTCAAAGGGTGAACACCACTGAATAATATCAGTATATACTATATCTATTTACCAGGTATATTTTATGTGGTCATAAGACAGAGTGTCTGGATGGGAACAATATTCTCCTGTAACAGATGCCATGAGTCCCGTTCACCTGTAACGCAGTCGGGCCGGGAAATGCGGCTGACGCTCTCACTGTTTTTCAAGGCCCGAACTCCGTCTTGGGCAACTGCACTTAGTGACCAGTCTATTTTATGCCTTAAAGAGGCTCTGTCACCAGATTTTGCAGCCCCTATCTGCTATTGCAGCAGATAGGCGCTGCAATGTAGATTACAGTAACGTTTTTATTTTTAAAAAACGAGCATTTTTGGCCAAGTTATGACCATTTTTGTAGTTATGCAAATGAGGCTTGCAAAAGTCCAAGTGGGTGTGTTTAAAAGTAAAAGAAGTTGGGCGTTGTGTAGAGAAGTGGATGATACTTCTCATCAGAACGCCCAGCTAGTAAAAGTAGTAAACACGCCCCGATGTATGCACATAATACACGCCCAGTTGGACTTTTAATTTTAAACACGCCCACTTGGACTTTTGCAAGCCTCATTTGCATAACTACAAAAATGGTCATAACTCTGAGGGGTTAAAGAAGTGGGATTGATACTGATATCTATCTCATCCGTTTAAGCAGGTCTGCTCCCAGCTCTCAGCTACCTCTGGTAGCTAGGAGCAGGGAGATTTAACTGCTCCCTGCTTTGTTTACTTATTCTGATGCAGCACCATAAAAAGGCTACTGTATCGGAATAAAGCCCATTAGTGACCGCGGTAAAAACACTAATGGGTGGTCACTAACGGGTTAAGGGTATGGTCACATGGCTTATTTTCAGATGTATTTCGGAACGTAAAACGCTCGTATCAGGCTACGCATTAAATATACATCTAAACAGATTATCATTGATTTAAATGGAAATACACTGTATTGTTCATATGAGGTGTATTCACGCTGCTGAATTTAAAAAAACGCCTCGTAAAAAAGAAGCGACCTGTCACTACTTGAAGTGTTTTACAATCTGATTTTCCATTGACACTACGAAAAATTCTTAGAAAATATGCTCCAAAAACACTTGCAAAAATCCAAAACACGTTGAAAATCTAAAAATGACCCTTCTTGAAATCAGCCTCGTATTTTTCTGCCTCAAACATATGCCGTGTGAACACAGTCTAGGAAAAAAATGCTCCTTTCTCTAGATAGTTCTGTTACATACTTGTCTTGGTTCCCACTGTTGTTGTTGTTTTTTTTGTTTCCCTCTAAGAACGTTGGTGTAATGTGTCCAGTTCCGGTGTACTCACATGCCCAGTAGCTCAGTCCTGCCACCTAGATCCTCTTGTACACAGACAGCAGAGTGATTCCCGCTATTGTGTGGGTCTGTCAGTCTTCTCTGCTTGTTATGGGATTGGAGTTTTAGGCCCTCTGCACACGGGTCAGATTTGCTGCACAAAACTCTGCAGCAAATGTGCCCCAGATACCGCAGGGAACTCCGTCCGAAAGTCTGTACCAAATCGTGTTTAATTTGGTGCAGACTTTTGTTTGGAATTGCGGCAGTGGATACGAGTCAATACTTACGAACCCCCGCTCTCCCATAGCGACACGTCGCTCCTCCCAGTTCTAAGGTCTGGGCTGCTGGCCTCCTGGGATGAAGTTTTCTCCCACATGACCGTTGCAGCCTGTGACTGGCTGCAGCGTTCACATGGGATGAAACGCCATTCCAGGAGACCGGCAGTACTGAGACAGGGTGGGGCATCGCTATGGGAATGCCAGGTGCAGTGAGAATCTTTCTTTTTTTAAAGAGGAACATCATACTTGACATTTTTGCTATGAATTCGCAACTGTTTTGCAGCAAAAATCGCAAAACTTGCTATTTGTTGTGAAATTTCAGTTTTCCGTTTCAAAGATCTGCACTGCAGGTCAATTTCTGCATGGAAATTTTTCATTCGAAAATCTGGACAGAAATTCTGCAGTAATTACATTACGTGTGCAAGGGGCCTTAGGGTGGTATCACACGCGGCAGATTTTGAGGCAGAAATTTCAGAATGGGGTTCTTTCTGCAGGAAGCACAAGGATTTGAAATTTCTGCCACAAAATCTGCCACGTGTTCATTCCACCCTTGCTGTTCACATGCTCGGTCTTATTTCAGACAAGTAGAAAATAAGCTGATTCTTATTGGCTGAGTTACACAATAGCAGGAATCACCAGGTGGTGGGTCTGCTCTACTGGGCATGTGTGTCCACCAGCACTGGACACAGGGGGAGATTTATTTAGACTGGCCTTTCATATGCTAGTCTTAATATAAAGATGGCTGGAGTAAGATGCACCTATTTTATTAAGAGGCGCATCTCTGGCCGTCCATACACTTAAAAGGGAAATCTACACCAGCTACAAATTGGCGTAGATTTTCACGGTAATTTACGCCAGATTCTGGTGTAAATTATAATAAACTTTTCGGGCTGTTGAAGGCACTGCCCCATTAGCTAAGCCCCACTTATTTTTTGGGAAACTACTGTACATGGAGCAAATGCCACAAAAGTCAACGATTTATGCAGAGATTTTAACTTTTACGTCATTTGCGACTGGCATATAATAAATTTCTCGCATTAGTTGGACATTCTCAGGGGAAATAAAATTAACTGTTGGGAGCACCATAACAAGTATGTAACAACAATATCAAGAGAATATAAAAAAAATATTCAATTGAACGATTACTCTGTTAGATCAAAACATAACAATGTAATATTTGGGGCTGTCATGGGACAGCCTCAAATGTACATTGCCAAATTTAGAGAATCCTTAGGGTCAATTTACACGGAGATTTTTGCACTGATTTTGACAAGTAAACCGCGTCGGAATCAGTGCCAAAAAATGTCCATCCGAAATCACCCCTTATCGATTTTAATGGGAGGCAGAGTTGTTTTTTTCCCGGTTGGCTTCTGGGAAAAAAGCGGCATGTCATTTCTTGCTGTGGTCTCTGTTTCTGACCTCTTAATAAAATCAATGGGAGGCAGGCAAAAAAAACTGTTTTGTTGCCCGTGGTCCTTGCATTAGCTTCACTGGCCATAGCCGAAAAACAAGGGAAAAAAAAGGTGGACAGTACGAAATCTGCCTCGAAATTCCTGAAGGAATTCTGAATCAGATTTTTTCTGCCTGCAAAAAAAACCTATGTGAACAGGGCCTTAGAAATCCTGTTTTGGAGGCAGTAAATATCTATTTTTAGCATTCCATATTTTGCTAAGAAAATCAACCCTTGCTATGTAGTCTGTACGTAGTAGTTTGTTTTTGACGTTTTCTTTTATTACTATTTTTAGTTGGAAACATAACATGAGAAGTAAAAATCACACAAGCTACTTAAGGAAAGATCTTGTTTTTTAACCAATTATTTATCTTTCTTTCCCCGTAATAATCCTTTTCTCCACACACATGCTTTTCTTTTATTTCAAGCAGTTCCAAAACCAGTATGCAAAATAATGTTCAATTAACCCTGTGACTACTGGCAGGTGTGATAGTCATTCCAGCTATGAGACATTTGAAGCTCCAGCTAAGGAGAAAGAAGGAGGAACCAGGTGACGTGATGGATGATAGCTGCAAATTATATTAAGACAGGCAGAACAAATGGCCAAGGACACCTCATAAGACGGGGTTTCCACCTGAGAACAGTTCATGCATCTTTGACTCATGACAGCAATAAATACATGTAATACAGAAAGTGCTGCGAAATGCGTCTTTTCAACACTGGAGACTTGTGATTTCTCAGGAAAGTCAATTTACTCTCGTGGTAAATTACAATACAGAATGCCAGTGTGGCACTATACAAATCACATTGAGGTTGGGTGACAATATAGCTTGATGATCAGAACTGTAGATGGGCCAGAGCAGACCTATAAATATCACAGGACATAGTTGTAAGTGCTTAGAAATCTAGATGTCCTGCAAGAGATTAAATAATGTGATGGGTGAGAGTAGGACACTGAGCACGAGGCTCAGCTGATGGAGTGAACTTGGTTGATGGACTTGTTATCTCCAGGTTTATCTAGAGACTCCATCTACATGTTAAATAACAGAGTGGGTTATATATTGGCTATTAAACGCTTCTCCTAGCATAGCAAAAACACAGAAGAAGGGCGGACGTTACTTGTTGACCCACAGTAGAGTAAGTAGATACAAATGAAGAAAGAAGACCTCTCTCTAAGGGCTTATTCAGACGACCGTAGTATAGGTCCGTGTAATGGCCGTTAGAACAACGGCCATCACACGGACACATTTATTTCAATGGGGCCGTTGTGAACGGTCCGTTGAAAAATAAAACATGTCCTATTTTCTTCCATTTTCCATGGATCCCTCCATAGACTCAAGTCTATGGGGATACGTGAAAACGGGACCCGCACGAAGGCAACGCGGATGTGAAAAACTGCCGTTTTTCACTTCCGAGTTTCCCCCCGTTCGTCTGAATAAGCCCCTACATCCAAGTAACTATCCACCGTTTATCAAGACCAGCATTCTCGGCTTGTGTCCCAAATGTAGTTAAATTCAATCTCCTTTTTCAAGTAATATGGTTTAGATTCGTAAAACTAGGGCAGGGAATATTAAAGGGATTGTGTGGTTTAGAAAACCCATTTTTTTATGCCGGACTAAGGAATGTTGAGTTAATAGAACGAGAACTCATATTAACCAGAGTGGAGAGTGGCTACAATAATCGTCACTCGTCCTGGGACACAGGACACGTCAGTGCATCACACGGATGGTTCGTTGATACCAATGGGAACTGTGTAATGCAGTGGTGGCCAAATAGAAGATTGTGAGCGAGAACCAGTAGATTTAGATGTAATACCACTAGGCTGCTCACTTGCTGGTTTCTTCATAGACATAGGAAAACTAAATTATGTAGGTTCTTATTTCAGCTTGCAGGTTTTCTATGGCAGTCATTTTTAATATAGTATAAAAAATAAAAGTGTGTTAAAAGAAAAAAAATTCCCATTTCCACTAATTAAGTACAATAAATACATACAGAGGCTTCAGAGTAACACATTTCCCTTCCTTTTTGGAATTTGTAACATGAAGAGTAGCTTAGAAACATAAAGCTATTAACAGCCCAAATGCTATACAATACTAATATAAAGAAAAGCTCTATACTATACTATACATAATATATCATATTTCCGCCATACAGTGCCCACTATATAAGTGCAATATAGTGTGTGCCCAAACAATGCCACCAAATTTTGGCTAAATAATAATGCTACAAATTGGGCAAAACAGTAGCCTAGATGCCCCAGAGGTGATGAAGGCCTGTAGAAGTTGGGGACTCCAGGGCAATCCTACTCTGGTTCCAATTATTAAAACCAAAAGAGGGCATTGCCTAAGACACATCTGTGTACAAGTTCCAATAGAAAAAGAATAACTTAAAGGGGTTGTACAGGATTACAAAAACATGGCTGCTTCCTGCCAGAAACAGTGCCACACCTGTCCATGGACTGTGTTTGGTATTGCAGATCACCTTCATTGAAGTGAATAGGCTGAGCTGCAATACCACTCACAACCTGTGGACAGATGTGGCACTGTTTATGGAAGAAAGCAGCCATGTTTTACTAATAATGCAAAACCCTTTTAAGACAAAAATGTAAGTCTTATACAGACAAAATTTTAAAGGGTAACTAAACGTTCGACAAACTTCTGACATGTCATAGTGACATGTCAGAAGTTTGGATTGGTGGGGGTCTGAGCACTGAGCCCCCACCAATGGCTAAAACGAAGGGGCAGAAGCGCTCAGCGGCTTCGTTTCTGATCGGCCTTTTCCGTAAAGCCGATGTATCGGAGTACGGGCTCATAGACTTTCTATTGAACCCGTACTCTGATACATTGATTTCCGGAAAAGGACGAAAAGACACAAATAGGCTGAGCGCTCACATGAGCGCTTCTGCCACTTCGTTTTAGGGATTGGTAGGGGTCTCAGTGCTCAGACCCCCACCAATCTCAGACCCCCACCAATCTCAGACCCCCACCAATAAAACTTCTGACATGTCACTATGACAAGTTAGAAGTTTGTCAAACGTTTAGTTACCCTTTAACTTTATCAAGAATTTACCTTTGAGTGGTTTGTTTTAAATTGTTATTGTTTAAATTCTTCAGCAACAATATTCTCATCAATTCCTCTCGAATTTCAGGCCAGTTGGATTACTGATGTGAAATGGAAAAGGCTCAGAGCAAAATACTTAAATTAAAAAGAAAATGTGATAAAGCATAGAGAGTTGTCAAAATATTAAAATGTACACTTGCAGAGCCCGTGGGATATTACTTTCCAAAGAGATGGGATTCAGATAATGTGGAATAAAACTAGTATACTTCTAATAAAAAAAGCAATGCTTAAATATAGTAAATGTCAATAGTGAAATTAATAAGATGACTATTTAGATACATAACAGTTTTAACACATTAGGGGAATTGATTAAAAAAAACAATTGTATTCCATCTTACTACCTTGATTTACAGCACACACCTACTATATCGATGTAGCAGAGCTGAGCAAGAATAAGCTCAGCTGGGAATGTAGATAGAATTTAAGCTTTGGGCAAGACTTAGATTAACAATTCTAACATTTACCTATCTTGATGCTTAAAGTAAATGTCCACCCTTAAATACCATTTTTTTATGTAATAGGTTCACAATTAATTTCTTAGTATATCTTTATAGTAGTTGGATCTTCATTTTTTTTGTCTTGATACAATCCCCTACATAGACATACATTTAAAACATAACCTGATGGGAACTTTCAGCCACCACTAGAGGGAGCTGAGGATCTAACTGCATACTGTTATACATTTAAAGAGGCTCTGTCACCAGATTTTGCAACCCCTATCTGCTATTGCAGCAGATCGGCGCTGCAATGTAGATAAGAGTAACGTTTTTTTGTTTTTTTTAAACGAGCATTTTTGGCCAAGTTATGACCATTTTTATATTTATGCAAATGAGGCTTTCTAAAGTACAACTGGGCATATTTAAAGTTATGTACAAGTGGGCGTGTATTATGTGTGTACATCTGGGCGTTTTTACTTGTTTTACTAGCTGGGCGTTGTGAATAGAAGCGTATGATGCTGACGAATCAGCATCATCCACTTCTCTTCACAACGCCCAGCTTCTGGCAGTGCACAGACACACAGCGTGTTCTCGAGAGATCACGCTGTGACGTCACTCACTTCCTGCCCCAGGTCCTGCATCGTGTCGGACGAGCGAGGACACATCGGCACCAGAGGCTACATTTGATTCTGCAGCAGCATCGGCGTTTGCAGGTAAGTCGATGTAGCTACTTACCTGCAAACGCTGATGCTGCAACTGAATCAACTGTAGCCTCTGGTGCCGATGTGTCCTCGCTCGTCCGACACGATGCAGGACCTGGGGCAGGAAGTGACGTCACAGCGTGATCTCTCGAGAACACGCTGTGTGTCTGTGCACTGCCAGAAGCTGGGCGTTGTGAAGAGAAGTGGATGATGCCGATTCATCAGCATCATACACTTCTAGTCACAACGCCCAGCTAGTAAAAGAAGTAAAAACGCCCAGATGTACATACACAATACACGCCCAGTTGGACTTTTACTTTAAACACGCCCAGTTGTACTTTAGAAAGCCTCATTTGCATAAATATAAAAATGGTCATAACTTGGCCAAAAATGCTCGTTTTAAAAATAAAAAAACGTTACTCTTATCTACATTGCAGCGCCGATCTGCTGCAATAGGAGATAGGGGTTACAAAATCTGGTGACAGAGCCTCTTTAACTCAATAATAACACAGTTGGGGGGAAGGGAATATAACTTAACACTAGCATTTCTTACACCAGTCTTAATATAATCAAAGTTGGAGTAAAATGCACCTAATTTAAGAGGCGCACGCCCCTTAATAAATTAGGGACATCTCTGGCTATTCGTGCACCAGAAAGTGAGATCTGTGCAAAATTTATGCCAGTTTGTGATGTAAATTTATAGTAAATGTGTTTTGCTGTGGGTGTCCCCGCCCCCTCTCTGCTAAGGTCCCCCCACTTTTTTTCTATCAAAAATTCCCACTTACAACTTTATTTCTGATGTAGGAAAATTGATAAATTCCCCCCTATGTCAATGCAAGGAATACTGAGCTGTGTATCAGAAAAACAAAGCTCAGAGCACTATAAAGATATATAAAAAAAAAATGTATTAGCACAGAATTTGGGACTCAAAAAATAACATGAAGATAAAAGGTGGAGATCAATTTTAAGAGTTGACCATTAGAGTAAATTATTTCTGTTGCAAACACTGCCAAAAAAACATAGCACAGAGTTAATAGTTAAAGGGGTTGTCAAGTCCTGAAAAATGGGAGAAGGCAGCAATACCTGTGAATCGCCGTAACATCCGTGTTGACGATTCACAGTGAGCAAGTAGAAATTAAGGGGAAGAAGCGCTCGTACGAGCGCTGCACACCCTTCAAAATAGCTGATCGGCGGGGACCCCGGGAGTCGGACCCCGACCCATCAGCTATTGATGGCCTATCCGGAGGATAGACCATAAATTTTGTGGGACTGGACAACCCCTTTAATAACCAAGAAGTGATTGCAAGTGATCAGCTAATCACCGCATATTCAGCTTCTTGAACCCTGAGAGATCAGTTATCGTCAGGGAAGGTATTCTCTAACCTTATAGTTTTACGTGGTTTATATTTAAATGGTTGACCATGTAATACATGGATAACTCAATTATGCCAGAGTAGGCATGGAAGTCACAGACAGAAGTCCCGAACAGAAGACTGATGAAAAGAGAGGAAATCTTGGATTACAATCACTGTTGACATCAAGGCACAAGGACAAGTCTTCAAATCACCAGCAGAAACTGTGATGTACATTAAATGTAGAAAATGTACAAGAAAAAAAAGCAATTTATTATTTTAATATCCTCTCCTGTCTTATTGACCACCCCCCCCCCGCCATAAAACTGAGTCTGACTGAAAGGCGACTTGTCTGTAGTAGGAAATCAGGAATATTAAGCGCCACTCCTTTACTAAGCCCCGCCTCCGATGCCTGCTACTAAAGGGGAGTGGCTTTCAGTATCATTTGCATTACTTCGGGCCTTTGGATTGACCAAAGGATTTGATAGCAGTAAATTTTCCCTGCATAGAGTAAAATACTATAGGTAAAGGTCTTTCCCCATTTCCTTCTGCAGAGCTTACCCTCTTATGTTCATTTTGTTTTAGTTTTATGGATTGAAATGACTGTCTGAAATGGCGGTAAGTTGTGTAATGGATGCTGTGGGACTATTTCTATGAAATATTTTTTTTAACTGCTAGCAGCTGTTACAGTTTCCATATTGCTAGTTTCTACAGTTATAAGTCAAAGCAAGTCTCACCACGACAGAAAACTTTTCCATTTACAGTAAATTTGCTGCATAATATGTATACAGAGAATAAACTCATTTAACGCCACCATTAGGTCAGTTTGGGGTGTGCATGTTTTCATGTTTCATAAGATTATCAACGCTCCTGTTTATCTCTAAAATATTTTAACGACGAAAAACGGATTGTGTTGACCTTTTAACCAAGACTAAATATCCAGTAATCTTGGATGAATTATCTTTAAGTATCCACCAAATACAGAAGACACTATAATAGAGTAATTGGTGGAAAATGATCACATTGGGCCTCATTAGGCCTCGTGTACATGGCCGTATCACAGATTTGTTGTATAACATCCATAAACTGTTATGCGCCCATGCTGTACCTCTGATTTTATACAAAGACAGATGGATTTATACAGAATACCTAATCATTGCTTCTAGGGGAGAATACAGTGCCTCATGGAGGCTTCATCATATGGCAACACACACAGTTCCTATGAATATGTGTGCTGCCATACAGGGCGAATGCTTGCAGCTTTTTTGTATGCACAGTATCGGATTTACATCTCCGGAGGCACAAAATATCTGCCTTCGATTCCACCCGTGAAGTAGACCACACCTTAAAAGGATTGTCTTACCACGCCCTGTCTATGTGTCCTACTAGAGCATATGGTCATCACTGTGGTGGGTCTGCCACTCTTTGTGGTGAAATGTGTGTCTGGACGTAGCGGTTATAACTAGGATGACAGCATTCTTTTTAAAAATAGGTTGTCCTTATGAGAAAACCTCTTCCGTCATGTATGGCTTAAAAATGTCTGATATTATAAAATAAAGCAGAACACCTCTAGCACTCAAGGCAGGCTTCCCTTAGTCCTCCTATCATTCCCGCAGCACAGTAGTCACCAAACTTCTTTTTATTTTTATAATTACATATAGTTACATAGTACAGTTGAAAAAAGACACATGTCCATCAAGTTCAACCAAGGGATGGGAAAAGGGAAGGTAGAAATTTCTACACATAGGAGTTAATATTTTTTTGTTCTAGGAAATTATCTAACCCTTTTTTAAAGCCATCTACTGTCCCTGCTGTGACCAGCTCCTGCGGTGACTATTCCATAGATTCTCAGTTCTCACTCTAAAGAAGGCTTGTCGCCTCTGCAGGTTGAACCTTTTTTCTCCAGACGGAGGGAGTGCCCCCTTGTTTTTTGAGGGGGTTTTACATGGAAAGGATTTAACCATATTTTTTGTATGGGTCATTCATATATTTATATAAGTTAATCATGTCCCCCCCTTAGTCGTCTTTTTTCAAGGCTAAATAGATTTAATTATTTTAATCTTTCCTCATAACTTAGATTCTCCATGCCCCTTATTAGCTTCGTTGCTCTTCTTTGTATTTTTTCCAACTCCAGGGCGTCCTTTCTATGAACTGGAGCCCAGAACTGAACTGCATATTCTAGATGAGGCCTCACTAATGCTTTGTAAAGTGGTAATATTACATCCCTGTGCCGCGAGTCCATGCCTCTTTTAGTACACGGCAATATCTTGCTGGTCTTTGAAGCAGCTGATTGACATTGCATGCTGTTATTTCGTTTATGATTTACAAGTACACCCAGATCCTTCTCAACAAGTGAATCCGCCAGTGTAGCGCCCCCTTGGACATATGATGCATGCAGGTTGTTGGTACCCAGATGCATAACTTTACATTTATCTACATTAAACTTAATTTGTTAAGTGGATGCCCAAACACTTAGTATGTTCAAATTAGCTTGCAATTTCCGAACATCTTCTATAGACTGAACAATACTACATAGCTTGGTGTCATCTGCTAAAATAGAAATAGTGCTATTAATCCCATCCTCTATATCATTAATAAATAAGTTGAATAATAGTGGTCCCAGCACTGAACCCTGGGGTACACCAATTAAAACCAGGGACCATCCAGAGTAGGAATCATTGACCACAACTCTCTGGATACGGTCCTTGAGCCAATTCTCAATCCAATTACAAACTATACTTTCTAAACCTTTAGTCCTTAATTTACCCATTAGATGTCTATGAGGGACAGTGTCACAATCCTTATTCTTACAAAAAGATCACATCCATAGGAAAAAGGAACTTAAAGGGAACCTGTCACCAGCATTTTAGCTATAAAGCCAGCAATACCTGGTGAAAGTGGGTGAAAAATCATTGTCATCTAAGCTATAAATATGTTCTAAATAAGCTCTGTAGCTTTAGTATTCCGTTTTTCAGTGTTCCCACGCCGTATGCAAATGAGCAGAAAAGAGTCAAATCTTCATCTGAAAAGAGTCAGGTTTTCATTCCTCCAGCATCTCAGAGTGGACTCCACCTCCTTCTTTTTGATTGACAACTCCTTAGCCAGTCAGGGCCGGACAGGTGGTGGCAGTGGGCGTGGTTAAGAAGCTGCATCCCAGAGGGAAAAATAATTACCATAAAAGGCGGGAAAAGGTTAAACGACTATATTTACAGACAGAGGAGGACTTCAGGAAAGAAGAGAACAGGAACAAACTCTGGACAGCTGCGGCCATTGAGGGGTCAGGCTAGTTTAACAGGTAAGATGTTGATGACAGGATCCCTTTAAAGAGGCTCTGTCACCAGATTATAAGTGCCCTATCTCCTACCTAATCTGATCGGCACTGTAATGTAGATAACAGTTGTTTGTATTTTTAAAAATGATAATTTTAGAGCAAGTTATGAACAATTTTAGATTTATGCTAATTCGTTTCTTAATGACCAACTGGGCGTTTTTTAACTTTTTACCAAGTGGGCATTGTAAAGAGAAGTGTATGATGCTGACCAATCAGGGTCATACACTTCTCTTCATTCATGCCCGGCTTGATTCACTGCACAGCGTAATCTCGCGAGATCACGCTGTGACGGGACTTCCTCCCACAGGTCCTTCACGGGAGCCATGGAAGAGTCAACAGACATCGCCTCCAGTCGCTGCATAGTTTGTATGGTTGAAAAAAGACACATGTCCATCAAGATTCGGATAAACATCCTGGCACGGCTGGAGGCGATGTCTGTTGACTCTTCCATCACTCCGATGAAGGACCTGTGGGAGGAAGTCCCGTCACACAAGCTGGGCTGGAATGAAGAGAAGTGTATGACGCTGATTGGTCAGTGTCATACATTTTTCTTTACAACGCCCACTTGGTAAAAAGTAAAAAAACGCCCAGTTGGTCATTAACCCCTTTAGCACGCAGCCTGTTTTGGCCTTGTGGCACAGCCGATTTTTTAAAATCTGACATGTGTCACTTTATGTGGTAATAACTTTGGAATGCTTATACCTATCCAAGCGTTTCTGAGATCGTTTTCTTGTGACATGTTGTACTTTATGTTAGTCAAAAAATTTGGTCGACAAATTTAATATTTATTTGTGAAAAACAACAATATTTAGAGAAAATTTGCAAAAAATAGAACTAAGCTTTTTTTGTTTTTTAAAACATTTTCACGGAAAACACTAAACACGAATAAACACATTTTTTGATTTTTTTTATAACACTTAGTACCACTTACTAACTGATACTAACGCTGACTAACTAACAAGTGACGAAACTGACAGTGACGGATTGACACTAACTGACCAGTGACGTGACCGACAGTGGCAGATTGACACTAAGTTACAAGTGGCGCAACTGACGCTATGGATTGACGCTAACTGACAACTGACGCTACGGATTGACGCTGACTAACTGAGAACTGAAGCAACGAATTGACGTAGACGACCTAACAACTCAATTATTTTTATGGATGGAAAAAAAAAGAAAATCTCCCTTATACACTGGGAAGTGTGTGGGGTCACACACTAGGAACAGGGGAGAGGAAAATTAGGGAAATTAATTTGTGTGGGGCACAGGCTCTGATCTCTCCAACTTCTCTTCACCAACAAAGAGATCAGAGCCTGTGTCCGGTATTTTTCACCCGCATGGGGTGAAAAACGCACTGTGATTGGTGGGTCTGAATAGACCCACTAATCACCGACAATGGACCACTGCTATTGGTCCATTGCTGGTCACATGGGGCAGGGGGTTCCATAGTAACTGTTTCCGGACTAATTTCAAGTCCTGGAACAGTTTCTAGCACTTAATTTGCAGAAACGATGTACAGATCCACCGATTCCATCGATCGCCGGCATTGGACCGCTTTTACGGGTCCATTACCGGCGACTGGGAAGTGTTAGCTGTTGGCGGGGATTTTTTACCCGCCCCCGGCTAAAATCGCACTGAACAGACCCACCAATCACGGCAATCGCCGGCAATGGACCACTGCTATTGGTCCATTGCCGGTCACATGGGGCATGGGACTGGAGGGGGTCCATAGTAACCATTTCGGGGCTAATTACAAGTCCTGGAATGGTTTTTAACACTTTATTTGCAGAAATGATGTAATTGGTGGATCTGTGCAGATCCACCGATTACATCGATCGCCGGCACTGGACCTCTTTAATGGGTCCATTGCCAGTGACTGGGGAGTGTTAGCTGTTGGGGAAAACTGACCTCCCCGTTCTTGGTGCATACTTTCACCGACAGTGTGCGCCGGGTACCGCACAGTAACTGTACGTCCTGGTGCGCTAAAACACTGGCCACCCGGATGTACAGTTGTGTCGTGGTGTGCCTAGGGGTTAAGAACTAATTAGCATAAATCTAAAATTGTTCATAACTTGCTCAAAAATTATCGTTTTTCAAAATAAAAACCACTGTTGTTCTCCACATTACAGCACCGATCACATTATGTAGGAGATAGGGCACTTATAATCTGGTGACAGAGCCTCTTTAAAGAGGACTGGTCACTAGGTCATTTAAGTTGAACTGTTTTACTGACCAGAATAGTGCTGTCTCCCTGATTCCAGCACTATTTTTTTTTTATCAGGGAGACACCGCTATTCAGGTTAGTAAACCAGTTCAACTTAAATGACCTAGTGACAGGTCCTCTTTAAGCACGGCAGCTCATATCTGGAAAAGACCCCTCCTGGGTGAGAGGCTTTTTTGAGCTTGTGTGGTGGATGCCAAGAGAGGTACAGTTAAACCTAAAAGAAACAGGGTACACAGCGCCTCATTGTGCAGATTACCTCAGGGAGGCTGGAAGCAGAGGACAGAAGTGGTTATGCTCACCTGCGCTGGTTGTGCTGGCACAGGCCCAACTCTGATGTAGACATGGGTTTTATGTAGTCAGCTGTAGCTACATCCCTGCCGGTTGACACAAATGTCACCACTATATAAGGAGAGCAGGAAAATAAAAAATGGAATATATGTTACAGTACTGCCGACATCTAGCAAGCCGAGTAGCGTGGTGACTAAGAATAAATATGGACCTATGAAAAATAAGGGTGTTGGTAAGATCAAATGTATGCTGGCGAGTGCAAGACGTCTTGCAAATAAAATGGAGTCATAATTACCAATAATATGGGGTGGTTATGGGTAGATATTCATGGAACAGTCAATAATGGTAAACTGCTAATTGGAGTTTGTTATAAGCCACCGGACATAGCGGCACAGGCGGAGGATGAAATGCTGCAACAAATAGAAAGGGCAGCAAATAATAATGGGGTCCTTATTATTGGGGATTTTAACTATCCTGACATTAATTCGGACATAGAGGCCGCTGGATGTGCTTAACCACAATTCAGAAAATTATTTTTCTCAGTTGGTTTATAAACCAACCAGAGGGGATAATGTGCTGGATCTGGTCTTATCTAATAGACCAGACACAATATCAGATGTGGAGGTCCGGGAGCATTTGGGCAACAGTGCCAATAATATGGGAAGTTTTGAAATATTATTCAATAAAACGGTACAAAGGAGAGCAACAAAAACCTGGAATGTTTGGAAAGCAAAATTCAGTCTACTGAGGAAAGCACTTAGCTTCAGTATCCCTATTTACCACTGCACGATCCCAGCTTATAGGACTAAGGCTACATTCACACGAGCGTATCAGATTTACGTGCGTGAATCTGGTCCGTTAGGCATCAGTGTGCTTGTTAGGAGCATGGGTTATTCACGCACTCGCAAAGCACATTTTTTTAATTTTTTTTTCTTATTTTCAATTGAATTGATGCGTAAATCCGTGTGCTCTCTGTGATTTTCACACACCCATTGACTTCAATGGGCGATAGGTGCGTGAAAAACGCACCAATATAGGAAATGCATTGAGTATTATGCAACGGACACACGCTGTGTGAAAACTCCTGCATGTGTGAACAGCCCCATTTAAATCAATGGGTCAGTGTGCTGCACGTGATTTTCCTGCACAGCACACGGACGTTATTCACGTTCATCTGAATGAGCCCTAAGTGGGGAGATTTTAAAGATATATTACATGAATCGTGCAGTAAGATTATACCCTTTGGTAACAAAATGTATTGGAATAAAGGAGACCAATATAGATGAATAGGGAATTCCTGAATTTCATAAGACAAAAACAAAAAGCATTCAAAACATTTAGGGCACGGCCAGACGTGGCGGATTTCCTCCGCAGCTGTCCGCATCAATGCCGCACCTAATCCGGGTTGCGGATTACGGCTGCGGATCTTCCCAAAATGTGCAGTAAATTGATGCGGACTAGCTGCTGCGGACTGCGGTAAAAGTGCTTCCCTTCTCTCTTTCAGTGCAGGATAGAGAGAAGGGACAGCACTTTCCCTAGTGAAAATAAACAAATTTCATACTTACCGGCCATTGTCTTGGTGACGCGTCCCTCTTTCGGCATCCAGCCCGACCTCCCTGGATGATGCGGCAGTCCATGTGACCGCTGCAGCCTGTGATTGGCTGCAGCCGTCACTTAGACTGAAACGTCATCCTGGGAAGCCGGACTGGAGACAGAAGCAGGGAGTTCTCGGTAAGTTAAGTATGAACTTCTATTTTTTTACAGGTTGCTGTATATTGGGATCGGTAGTCACTGTCCAGGGTGCAGAAACAGTTACTGCCGATCGCTTAACTCTTTCAGCACCCTGGACAGTGACTATTTACTGACGTCTCCTAGCAACGCTCCCGTAATTACGGGAGCCCCATTGACTTCCTCAGTCTGGCTGTAGACCTAGAAATACATAGGTCCAGCCAGAATGAAGAAATGTCATGTTAAAAAACCAATACGCATCCGCAGCACACATAACATGTGCATGACAGCTGCGGACTTCATTGCGGAACTTAGAATCTCCATTGAAGTCAATGGAGAAATTCCGCCATGAGTCCGCAACCAGTCCGCCACTGCTCCGCAACAGACAGAGCATGCTGCGGACACCAAATTCCGCTCCGCAGCCTATGCTCCGCAGCGGAATTTTACTCAACGTCTAAACGAACACTTCTACATTAAAGTGGAAGTCAATGGAGAAACGGCTCCGCTGCGGATTAACGCTGCGGAGTGTCCGCAGCGGAATTCAAGAGCAATTCTGCCACGTGTGAACCCAGCCTAAAAGGGAATCTGTCACCAGAAATGTACCTATCAAACTAAAAACAGAGTAATATAGTGTAGGCTCACCTGAATGTAAGATTATTTTTCTTTTTCTTTTGCAGAGAAAATCACTTTATTCAATATATGCAAATGAACATTTTGGAGCATTTTGCTGACAAAATTGTAAAAACTATATATGAGAACTGGAAAGGGTTCAAAGGCGGGCAACTAGAATATTAAATCAGATTTCCCTTACAAGGAAAGACTAGAGATATTAAGGTGTCTTATTTCTCAGCTTAACAAGCCCAGAGGTGAGATTATTAACACGTAAAAATATATGTGTGGTCAATACAGAGAACTAGCACATGATCTGTTCTTTCCAAGGACTCTACAAAGGACAAGGGGACAACCATTGCGTGTGCAAGAAAGAAGTTTCAGACATTAATATAGAAAAGGGTTCTTTACAGTTAGTCAAACTATGGAATGCTCTACCCCACAAGGTAGAAATGGCAGATACTATGTCAGCATTTAAAAATAGACTAGATGTTTATTTACTGATGAACGGAATTGAGGGTTATAATTAATCACCCAATGAATGACGTTGAGCTTAACCCCTTCCCGCCGCAGCCCTTTTTCAGATTTTCATTTTCGTTTTCTCCTCCCCACATTCCAGAAGCCATAGCGTCTTTATTTTTCAGTCGATATAGTACTATGAGGGCTTGATTTTTGCGGGACGAGTTGTAGTTTTTCGTAGCACCATTTATTTTGCCGTATAATGTACTAGGAAACGGGAAAAAAAATATTTGTGGGGTAGAAAATGAAAAAAACAGCGATTCCTCCATGGTTTTTCACCCGCCGTTTTTACGGAATTCACTGTACAATTAAAACAACATGTTAACTTTATTCTGTGGGTAAATACGATTACAGCGATAGTAAATATATATAGTTTTTTCTATATTTTACTACTTTTATATGTAAAAACCGAAGTGTAAAAAAGAAAATTTATTTTGTGTCGCCAAATTCCGAGAGCCACAACTTTTTTATTTTTCTGTTGATTAAGTGGTATGAGGGCTTATTTTTTGCGGGATAAACTGTAGTTTTTAATAATACAATTTTTGTGTAAATGCGATGGTTTGATCGCTTTTTATTTCATTTTTTGCGGGAGATGAGGTGACTAAAAAATAGACATTCTGGCGTTTACAATTTTTTTTTTTTTACGGCGTTCACCGTGCGGGTTAAATAATGACATATTGTAATAGTTCAGACTTTTACGGACGCGGCGATACCAATTATGTTTATTTATTTATTTTTTTAATATGCTCTAGGGGGGAAATGGGAAAAGGGGGGTTTTTTGAACTTGAAATTTGAAAAAAATTTTTTTACACAAAAAAAAACTTTATTTAACTAATTTTTACTTTTTTTATTAGTCCCCCTAGGGGTCTTCAACCAGCGATCGTGATTCTGACAGTCATCTATTAAGCCCTGCCAGAGGCGTACAAAGATGGCGGACCTGGGGGCGTTCATTAAGCCCCCAGGCAGCCACAGCGATTGCGTTGCGGGGGGGGGGCGCGATGAGCTGTTAGAGGGGGTCGCCCCCCTCTTTCTGAGGATTTAAATGCTGTGGTCGGTATTAACCGCTTTAAATGCTGTGGTCAGTTAAACTAGCGGGATCGCTCTCAAGCGCAATGCCGCTAGTTACTCTGAAGTGTCGGCTGTAACATACAGCCGACACCAGCATTGTATATAACGAGATCACTGCGTGAGCCCGCTCCATACTTCCCCTACCCGACTTTGGCGTATGGATACGTCAAATGTCGGGAAGGGGTTAATGGACCCGTGTCTTTTTTCATCCTATGTAACAGTAAACTTGGTGTATCTAAACTTCTGAGCCACTGGGAATGCGAAGAAAGTAATAAAGGCTGGAATAAATCATTGTCTCTAGTATTATTCTGACATTTCACATTCTTAAAATATAGTAGCGATCTTAACTGACCTGAGAGAGGGACATGGGCTAACACTGTAGTGCTCCTGGCCTCAGCACTTCAGCCACCCAGTCACAGCACGCTTCTTCCCCAATTCGGTCTTAAGTGGCTCCTGTTAAAAGTCAGATTACTGTGCTTTTTTATGAGGTTAAAAATGTGTTGTGATGGTGCTGCTGAGCAGCTGGCTCACAGCTTATGTGCTCAAAACTGAGCATCGTGAACGGCTTCTATATGATGTGGGTTCTAAACCGCATGTCACCTTCCTGGTGACCTTGGTCAGCCTTTCCCAAAGAGCACCACCTATTGTGTAATGGAACAAAAATACCTGAATTATAGCTGGTTCAGCTTCTTATGCAGCAATAAACATAAGACCACACAGCAAGATATCCTTTTTGACAAGGCCACACATCAGGATTTGAACCAGGGACTGCACAGAGGACACACACTGCTTACACACCATACCCATAAGACCAAAAGTAATCGTGACTTCCAGCAGGAATAAGAACATGTCATCTTTAGAAGAATTTGCAGACTGACACACGACAGCCAAGGTAGCACGCTGGTAAAGTTCTCTGCAGCTAAATTAGAGGAGTTGGGAACACGCAGGTTCTATCCCCAGTTTGCTCCCTGTGTCTCAGGTTTGAAGCTTTTCACCAGTGTAGGCTCACAGGATGAGGTGTCCTTTTAAAAGAGAAATGCATTGCCTTGTTGAGTCAGCTGCTCAACAAAATTGCTGCTGTCCTTAGGCAGGCTTGCATAAGTAAGGAGAACGCCATCCACCATGCAAGCTTCAAACCCAGGCACGTGGGCTAACTCTGTGGTGTTCCTGACCTCAGCCCCAAACCGCTTACCCAACATCATCACTCTCTTCCCTGATGCAGTCTCAAGTGACTCTTGTTGAAAGTCAGATTACCGTGCTTTTTTTTTAGGTGAAAAAATATGAATGAATGAATGATCGATCCATCCATCCTCTGGACCTGCTGAGCAGTTAGCTCACAACTTAAAGAGGCTCTGTCACCAGATTTTGCAACCCCTATCTCCTATTGCAGCAGATCGGCGCTGCAATGTAGATAAGAGTAACGTTTTGTTTTTTAAAAAACGAGCATTTTTGGCCAAGTTATGATCATTTTTATATTTATGCAAATGAGGCTTTCTAAAGTACAACTGGGCGTGTTTAAAGTAAAAGTACAACTGGGCGTGTATTGTGTGTGTTACATCTGGGCGTTTTTACTACTTTTACTAGCTGGGCGTTGTGACTAGAAGTGTATGATGCTGACGAATCGGCATCATCCACTTCTCTTCACAACGCCCAGCTTCTGGCAGTGCACAGACACACAGCGTGTTCTCGAGAGATCACGCTGTGACGTCACTTCCCCAGGTCCTGCATCGTGTCGGACGAGCGAGGACACATCGGCACCAGAGGCTACAGATTATTCTGCAGCAGCATCGGCGTTTGCAGGTAAGTCGATGTAGCTACTTACCTGCAAACGCCGATGCTGCTGCAGAATCATCTGTAGCCTCTGGTGCCGATGTGTCCTCGCTCGTCCGACACGATGCAGGACCTGGGGCAGGAAGTGAGTGACGACACAGCGTGAGCTCTCGAGAACACGCTGTGTGTCTGCACTGCCAGAAGCTGGGTGTTGTGAAGAGAAGTGGATGATGCTGATTCGTCAGCATCATAAACTTCTATTCACAACGCCCAGCTAGTAAAAGAAGTAAAAACGCCCCGATGTAACACACACAATACACGCCCAGTTGTACTTTTACTTTAAACACGCCTAGTTGTACTTTAGAAAGCCTCATTTGCATAAATATAAAAATGGTCATAACTTGGCCAAAAATGCTCGTTTAAAAAAAAAAAAAAAAAACGTTACTCTTATCCCGTGTCCTGCTACCTGTATCCCATGCTGTGTTTGTTCCTGAACCTTATCGAGTGTTGGAGTCCAGTGGTGCCACCTGTCACGCCTGCTGTCATCCGCCATGTGTGACATCATCTACCTTCAAGTTTCAACTGTGCCTAAGCTTCAACTACTGTCTGGACTATTAGGCTGGGTTCACACGACCACATTAACGTCCGTAATGGACGGACGTATTTCGACCGGAAGCCCGGACCGAACTCAGTGCAGGGAGCCGGGCTCCTAGCATCATAGTTATGTACGATGCTAGGAGTCCCTGCCTCTCCGTGGAACTACTGTCCCATACTGAAAACATGATTACAGTACGGGACAGTTCTCCTGCAGAGAGGCAGGGACTCCTAGCATCGTACATAACTATGATGCTAGGAGCCCGGCTCCCTGCACTGAGTTCGGTCCGGGACTTCCGGCCAAAATACGTCCGTCCATTACGGACGTTAATGTGGTCGTGTGAACCCAGCCTTACAGGTACTCTTGTACTAGGACTTTTTATAGACTGTTGTCTGGAGAGCTGCTACTCCGCTACGGCAGTGCGGTCTAGTGCGTCCACATACCCACGGATCGTGACACCACCTATGGAGTGACAGAATATGACACATGTTTGAGTGATGAGTATATTGGCTGAAATCTGCAATAATGTGCTATATAAATACAGCTGTCTAGTAAGAGACAGCTGCATAAGTAACTTTCTTATGCAGCAACATACTCATTGTGCTGCCTCCACAGCACCACATAGGAAGGTATACTTTTGAATAAGGCCGCACATCAGGATCTGAACCAGGGTCTGATTAGGCACTGCTTAAGCATTATACCACAAGCTCAGGTTGATCTCCGGGCTTTCTGATCTTTCCCATATAACCAAACGGAAACGTAACTTCCAGCAGGAATAAGAACATGACATCTTTGGAAGAATTTGCAGCCAGCATGTGACAGCAGATGTAGCACACTGAAAGTTCTCTACCGCTAAACTAGAGGAGTTGGGAACAGAAGGGTTCTATCCCCAGTTTGGAGACAACTCCTCTTTGTGGTGCCCTGTGTGAGGAAAAGTGGGGTGCTATGCAACCTGCCAAAGACCTCCTTTGTAGCCATTGAAGTGTGCCACCAACAAGGTTTTATGGCACTATATATAGAAGCCTCAGTATCACTAAGTGCATGAGGTGACACTTGGGTGCTGCACTCCACAGCCACCCTAGACTTTTTCTTTATTATTAGTTCCTCCTCAGTGGATGAATAGAAAGAAGATGGTGAGGATAGAGGGTGTTTGGAACCCTTGATGCTTTTCTGTGGAAACATCTCCACAGAATAGAAGGCTGCTATAGAGCAAGAGTCCGCCATTGCCGCCGGAAAAATTTAGGAGATTGTAATTTATTTTATTTTCTGTACATGATTATGGGGGCAGACAGTTATCCCTTGGCTGTTCCTCTGCTCTGTGAACAGCAGTTAAAAAAAAATTGCTTTATAGCAGCCAAATGGACATAGGAACCTGTAGTCTGGAAATAAATCATTGACTTCTGTGGGAGAGTTTTTTTAGGTATGCTCTGTAATCTGTGCAGAGGTTACTATGCAGGGAGGGGGAGAAGTGGAGATGTGTCCATAACCTATTGGCAATGGCAGACACTGTGATATCTGCCACCAGCTTTATATTAGGTGATACCTTTCATTGCAATCCTGCCTGTGATAATAATGAAATGAATGCTGAGAAGTGATCTCTACAGAACAGGAAGGATCAGCATATTGTGAGGCTCAGTGGACAGTGTAAAAACTGCAAGATTTCAGGATTATTATGTTGTTGTTTTTTTTAAAGATACGGATAACGATATAGGAAATTAAAAAAAATGTAACATAAAACTTGATGATGGTGATACATTCCCTGTAAAGTGGTGTACCAGGATTGGTGATAAATGTTAGACCCAACTTCTACTTTTAGGGTAGGAACACACACAACATAAACACTGCGGATTTTCCACAACGGATTAACTGCAGAAAATCTGCAGCGAATTACAGTAGCAGCAGTGTGGGTGAGATTTCAACAAACCTCATCCCCACACTGCGGTAAAAATCCGCCAAAATGTCCACCCATAAATTGACCTGCGCTGTGATTACTTCAACCACAGCATGTCAATTAATTCTGCAGATATGCAACTCTTCTGTTGCGGGTTTACCCTTTGAATTCAATGGGGTGCTTAAACCAGCAACAAAGCAGTGTGTGTTGCGATATTTGCAGCAGAAATACAGCAATGGGTACGAAAAAAAAAAAAAAAAGATATACTTACACAGAGTTCCCTGCTTCTTCTCCAGCCCAGCCTCCCTGGATGACGTTGCGGGCCATGTTGACCGCTGCAGCTAATCACAGGCTGCAGCGTCAAATGGCCTGCAACGTCATCCCAGGAGGCCGGACTATGCACCGAGAAGAGGGGGTAAGTATGAAAGTTTTTGGGGTTTTTTTCCGGCGCCGCTTTGCAGAAGGAATTCCGCCGGAAAAACGTACCACAACGTGGCACCATTTTCCAGACGCCATTCCCTGCAGTATTCAGGGCTGATTCGGTGTAGCCTATGTTTCATAGCGTCACAGCCGTCTAATGAGGGTGGTGCAGCTACACTTGGATTTCCACATGGTGACTGTAAATGAACAACAACCTGAAACAGACACTGAACATACCACTGACAATCGTTAACCTGATACTGAATGTACTGCTGACCCTTATTAATGGTATAAGCACTCTCCCCCGGCACCAAATATTGTAATCAAAGCAAATAAAATAGTAAAGGGTCTAGTGGCAGGTACTACTTAAAATGGACCAGTCAAAGAGAGGGCGCTTTACCTCCCTTAGGGTATGTTCACACGGCAGCGTCCATTACGGCTGAAATCACAGAGCTGTTTTCAGGCGAAAACTGCTCCTGAATTTCAGACGTAATGGCATGTTGCCGGCGTTTTTCGCAGCGTCCATTACGAACGTAATTGGAGCTGTTTTTCCATGGTGTCAATGGAAAATGGCTCCAATTACGTCCCAAGAAGTGACAGGCACTTCTTTGACGCGTCACAGAACATCAAATGAATGGGCAGATGTTTGCCGGCGCATTGGAGCCGTATTTTCGGACGTAATTCGAGGTTAAAACGCCCGAATTACGTCCGTAAATAGGGTGTGTGAACCCAGCCTAAGAGGATAAAAGGAAAGTAGCATTTTCAAGCTGTTATCATAATATACAGGCTATCATTTACTTATTTTATTTGGCAGTAATCCCATAAATAACAGTTCTTTCACTGTACATTGGCAAAAAGCTGACTTTAGGGAATGTTCCCACACACAAAATACGCTGCAGTTTTTCGGTAGCAGAAAATCTGCAGCAGAATCTCTGGAAAAACGCTGGTAAATCTGTGACAGATATGCGCACCAAATCCAAGTTTTTCTTGCTCATATTGCTGTGGAAATGCTGCGTTTTTTCCGCAGCGGTTATACCTGCGGATTTAGTGTTAAACATTGGTTATAGCAAAGTATATGTGCAGTTGCGGATTTCCAGTGGTTTTTACTGCGTTTACGCTGCGTAAACGCTGTAAAAACCGCAACAACATAAATCTGTTGCGGAATTTCTGGTCCCCATTGAAGTCTGTGGGCAAAAAAATGCAGCATCTCCGCACAGAACATGCAGCATAAATTGACATGATGGAGAATTGAAAAAAGCACCGCAGAACACTTTCCGCGTGACTTTTGTGCGTTTTTCTTCTGCAGAGTGAGCATGAGATCTTCTAAATCTCATTCACTTTCCTGCACTGTAAATGCTGCGGAATTTCCGCACAGAACTCCATTGCAGAAATTCCGCAGCATTTAAGTGTTGCATGACATATGTGAAAAAACAGCCTGCAAGAAAATATAATCATTTTATTATTGCTCAACAAGTCTACAGTAAAGCTGAATTCACACTATGTTTGCCGTGTCCGCTTGGCATATGCCTTGGGAAAGCTCCCGAAACATACGTCAAACATATGCATAGGCACCCATTCACCCGACAGAGGGCAGAAGAGTGTGCTTTTGGCCTCCATGGGGCTGGAATATGTTGGTATATTCTTTTCAACTACATGGTATATTGCAGTCTTCCGCGCTATTTTGTACAGAGACATCCCGGCAAAATACATATAATGAGCAGTATACTTTTTTCTTATACCATGAGAACCTATGGGTGACAGATGCCATTGTGTGCCTAAGCAATGGTATCCGTCGGCGGTATATGCAGACCCTGAGTAGGAGACCTAGGAAAAGGGGTGACAACACAAACAATGGTTTCATTCTTAGCTATACAATTTGTATTGGATATTTTGTTAAACATGTGATACCTCTTGACTGGGACTTGTGAGCCATTGCATTCAAGTATAAAGTTTATCTTTGCTGAATCTACACTCTATATACATTTATGAGCAGTATCATTAGGAAGAAGCTCTGCTGTAGGGAAGAACACCGAGGTAAGGACATAATCACACACAGCCACTTACTCTAGGCATATGGTAAGCAATGGAAATTTACCAACTTGTCACTTAAGTGGAGGTTATCTTCAATGCTGCTATTGGTGTCACACTATTGGGAAATCATAAAATATATATGTAATAATTGAGCCAAGCTAGGGCTGGGCGATTTTGGGAAAAAAAAAAAAAAAAAAAAAAAAAATCGAGATTTTTTTCAACACTTTGGTTGATTTTCAATTTGAATCTCGATTTTCTTATGTTTATTTAACAGAAATACCAAGAGATAATTTAATAAATTTTCTCTATTTTAATAACTTTTTGACATATATTGCTATAATTATTGTACATAACTTCACAACTTTTAACCTCTGCAAATATTTTTTTTAATCATAAATACAATTGGAGAAAATGTTTATCTAAACGATTATAACTTGTGTTCCCCGGCAGAGAATGGGTTAATCTATAATCAATTATATACTGCATGCACTAACATCCAACCTCTGCCCGTCACCCCCTCAGCCAGTCTCAGACGTTGCTGGCAAGAGCAGTGTAAATTGCAGCAGGGCCAGGCAGATAGCGCCAAGCAGGTAATCTGAGGCGAGATTACATTATATTGTCTGAAGTCTGAGCAGGACCCTGTGCTGTACCGGCCTCACAATGGGGTTTTAAATAAAGGACATTAACGCCCAATTCACACGAACGTGTGTCCGCCGAATTTCCCAGCCCGATCATGGTACATGTGAACAGGACTCTTGGCATCAGTCACTTAGGCTACAGTGACACAACAGTGAAAAAAGATGGCCATTAAAAACTGATCAATTGTACGTTTTGCATCAGTCTCCAAATTCTCATCCATTTCCAGTCCATCTGTCCATTTTTCATGGCCGTTAAATGTTTTGTTTTTTTTAAATATAGAAAGTGCAGCAATGTCCCTGTAGATAGTGCCACAGTGCCCATGTAGATAGTGCCGCAATGTCCATGTATAGTGCCCACATAGTGCCACACATAGTGTCACCGTGCCCACATAGTGCCAGTGCCAATTTATAGTGCCGCAATGTCCCTGAACATAGTGCCAACATAAAGCCAGTGCCCACATGCAATATCAGTGCCCATGTAGATAGTGCCACATCCTCTTGCAGAGCACACCGACTCCTTTGTAAATCGCAACCCCCCTCCCTTGTAGACCGCAACCCCCTTCCCTTGTAGACCGCAAACCCCCCACTTCCTTGTAGATCGCGCCGCTGTAGCTCCCACTGGGAGCTGAATCCCCGGCCAAAGCTCTGGCCTGGGATTCAGCTCTTACTGGCAGCTACAGTGGCACGATCTACGAGGGAGGGGGGTGCGATCTATAAGGGAGGGGGGATGTCATCTGCAAGGGAGGGTGTTACGATCTACAAGGGAGGGGGGTTACGATCTACAAGGGAGGGTGTTACGATCTACAAGGGAGGGGGGTTACGATCTACAAGGGAGGGGGGTTACGATCTACAAGGGAGGGGGGTTACGATCTACAAGGGAGGGGGGTTACGATCTACAAGGGAGGGGGTTACGATCTACAAGGGAGGGGGGTTACGATCTACAAGGAGCGGGTGGTGCCATCTATAGTGGGGCAGTGTGGCTGTAAACTAGGAGTCTCTGCTTTCCCACAGAACTGCTGTTCCGCATTGTGTCATTTTATTCAGTACAGGACAGCAGTTCCATGGGGAAGCAGACACAGGATGGGGCAGACCAGGCAGTGACGAGGCGACACTTCCCCCTCCATAACAGTGGCACTAAAGAATCGATTCAACGATTCTATTAAAAAACAGAACCGTGAGAGCCATTGACGGCAAATTAATCAAATTAGTTCAATTAAATCGCCTAGCATTATAATAACTGCTAAGAGGAAGAAACTTGACATAACTGTAAAAACAAGACATAAGCGTGCAGGGAACGCTCCTATTGTAATATTTTACTGCACGATATAGAATCTAAATTTCACTGTTGTACACTTTCATTATTAACCCTATGACTAATGGTCTATAAGGGCGGGTTCACACATGGCGGAATTTCACTTAAATTCCGCTGCGGACACTCCGCAGCGTTAATCCGCAGCGGAGCCGTTTCTACATTGACTTTCACTTTAATTTAGCAGTGTTCGTTTACACGATGCGTACAATTCCGCTGCGGAGCATAGGCTGCGGAGCGGAATTTGGTGTCCGCAGCATGCTCTGTCTGTTGCGGAGCAGTGGCGGACTCATGGCGGAATTTCTCCATTGACTTCAATGGAGATTCAAAGTTCCGCAATGAAGTCCGCAGCTGTCATGCACATGTCATGTGTGCTGCGGATGCGTCTTGCTTTTTTAACTTGACATTTCTTCATTCTGGCTGGACCTATGTATTTCTAGGTCTACAGCCAGACTGAGGAAGTCAATGGGGCTCCCGTAATGACGGGAGCGTTGCTAGGAGACGTCTGTAAATAGTCACTGTCCAGGGTGCTGAAAGAGTTAAGCGATCGGCAGTAACTGTTTCTGCACCCGGGACAGTGACTACCGATCCCAATATACAGCAACCTGTAAAAAAATATAAGTTCATACTTACCGAGAACTCCCTGTTTCTGTCTCCAGTCCGGCCTCCCAGGATGACGTTTCAGTCTAAGTGACGGCTGCAGCCAATCACAGGCCAAGCACAGGCTGCAGCGGTCACATGGACTGGCGCGTCATCCAGGGAGGTCGGGCTGGATGCCGAAAGAGGGACGCGTCACCAAGACAACGGGCGGTAAGTATGAAATTCGTTTACTTTCACTAGGGAAAGTGCTGTCCCTTCTCTCTATCCTGCACTGATAGGGAGAAGGGAAGCACTTTTCCCGCAGTCCGCAGCAGCTAGTCCGCATCAATTTTCTGCACATTTTGTGCAGATCCGCAGCCGTAATCCGCAACCCGGATTAGGTGCGGCATTGATGCGGACAGTTGCGGAGGAAATCCGCCACGTGTGGCCATGCCCTAATAGTCAGTTTTATCAACAGAACAGAATTTGGTCATAAAATAAGTGCCGTTTATTCATTGACTTTATCCCATGGATTTCAGAAATAAATCATAAATGGAAACTATTAAGAAGGTGATCAGTTAGCTTTAATTTTGAAGTTTTAACTCGGCTAAACTTGATTTCCAGAAGCCCAAGTTTCCCTTCAGGTCACTAGAAGACCAGGCCATCCTTCTGCTGTGGCAGCAGTTCTAGTTAGTGATCTCGATGTTCCGCACTTATCTAAACTGTTTTTGAATCGTTTTAATGCTGCCCGAGTGTCTGCTACATCTCACCGCAGCCTATTTCACAATCCAATTACCTTCTGTCTAAAGTAATACTTTATCTGACCCAACCAAGCTGAAGAGAACTTGCTACTCTTCACCACACATTCCAGCAATGAGCAGTGAAATTAAATTCTGGGGTCCAGCATTTTGATGCATGTGCTGCTCACCTTGGTCCTAATACGAAAAAGAAAGTCTTGCTTCGTAGGAACATTGGACTTTAGGAATTGACTTGCCTCCTGTGAATAGATCTATGGAGACCTGGAAAACATTTTTAGACCATCCACTACATGGAGCTTAAGATCAGATATTTTTATTGCAGCAGGTTATAACATTGAACCATAACTGACAACAAAGTAATACTATTTATACATTATGTTCAAAGACGAGGAAATTCCTGTAAACATTTTCATTGACATCATTTTTTATTCATACAATGAATGGACTACTTGGTGTACAGTGACACATTGGTCTAGATCAGTCATTTAGATAGTGTTCCTGTCAGCAAAGCAACTCATAAATTATAACAAAACACAGTCTAAGGCCCTGTTCACACAGAGTTTTTTTTTTTCACTGATTTTGACGTGGAAACCGCGTTGGAATCCGCTCCAAAAAATGATCGAAACCGCCTCCCATTGATTTCAATGTGTTTTAGCCACTCGCGAGGAAAAAAGCGACATGCTCTTTTTTCCCACGGTTCCGTCTCTGACCTCCCATTGAAGTCAATGGGAGGCAGACATAGGGTTTTTCGCGTGTTTTGCCTGCGGCGCTCAATGGCCGTGGCCAACAAAATACGCTGCAAAAACCACGACAAGGAAGTGCAGGCCGGTCTTGATGCAGATTTTTTTATGCCCGCAAAATACTTGTGAACAGGGCCTTAAAAAGGAGGAGAAAGAAAGAAAGACCCGAAACCTGCAGTTAAGTACTTTTATACAGGAGAAGTGATGCAAAAATGATTAATTTCCCATAGATGATAGCAGTGGAAACAGTGGATGAAAATACTGTAGTCTCCGAGACATTTGGCTGCAGTTGTCAATAAGGCTTTGTACTTTGAGAGCCCATATTTCATCCTTCCTGCCCAGCTTAGAAAATAAGAACAGACCTGTGATTCTCATGGGCAGAAGGTTCCACTTTCATTAGAAAATCTTGTGTTTTTCACTCAACAGACAAGCAGTCGTCCATTTTTACCAGGTGAAAGCTGGCGTGTGACTGGTTGGTATGGACAACAGCTCCTCTTTCTATCTGCACTAGTTTCTCGAGCCAGTTGGCATTGCTGGGGGAAGCCACATCTATCCAACTACTTCCCTGTCACTATCTGGCTACACATTTCCGGGTCTCTACAGGGGAGATGTAGCAGTACAATGGCGACCATGTTATAAACGGATGAATTGGGTCCGCCATAGCGCACTCCTACGAAGCAGCACTCCATTTTTGGTTATAGTTACATGTCCAAGTAGTGCGTATGAGGACACATGGAAAAAAGTTGTTGTGAACCCATTTAAAGGGTCCTGAAAGCTCTTTGGACAGGTCTGTTTAAGTAAATATTTGTATTCTCCATTGAATAACACTTCTAAAGCAGCTTTTCTTAGGACTGTGCAGTATGCCATTACTCTGTTATTCCTCTTAGAAATGTATAAATAAATTGTCAACTCGGTGCTATAATTCCTTTTGTCAATCAGGGGTGTCCCTACACTGTCAGCACCGATTGGACTGTGTCAGAAAGTAGGAACACACCCTATTGACAAACGGAACCGCTACGCTCTTGAAACATCTTCGTAAACTGGAATATCCACAACATTTTCATGTAAAATACACATTATGAAAAACTGAAGAATATATATAAGATCATCAACTTTTTCAGCCAGTGGTAACATCCTTAACCCCTTAAGGACACGGCCAATCTTAGTTTTTTTTATTTTTTCCTCCACGCCTTCCAAAAGCCATAACTTTTTTATTTTTTGTGTCGACATAGTCGCATAAGTGCTTGTTTTTTGTAGGACAAGTTGTAGTTTCTCATGGCACCATTTATTGTACCGTATAATGTACAGGGAAGATGAAAAAAATAAATTGTGGGCTGTAATGGGCAAAAAACAGCGATTGTACCATTTTTTGAGGGGGTTTTTTTTTTTACAACGTCCATCAGGCGGTAAAAACTACATATTCACCTTATTCTACGGGTTGATCCAATTACGGAAATACTAAACTTATATGTTTTTTTTAATGTTTTACCACTTTTGGGAAAAAAAACTATTTGCTAAAAAAAAAAAACAATTGTACTGAGTTGCCACAATCAGAGCCAAAACGTTTTTATTTTTTCCGTCAATTGAGCGATGTAAGGGCTAACTTTTTGCAGGGCGAGCTTTAGTTTTTACTGATACCATTTTGGGGTACATGTGACTTTTTGATCACTATTTATTCCATTTTGTTTGCATTTTTTTTTTTTTTAAATTTATGCCATTCACCGAGTGGGCTAAACAACGTTATATTGTGATTTTTAGGGACACGGCAAAATCAGTTATGTTAACTTTTATTTAAAAGGGCTTCAAAGGATACTAAGATGGCAGACCTGGGGGATTTCATTAGGCCCCTGGGCTGCCATGACAACCATCGGTACCCCGCGATCGCGTTATAGGGGGGGTTGACAGCACTTCGGAGAGGGCTGCACCCCTGATTCTAACGGTTTACATGCCGCAGTCGCCATTGACCGCAGCATTTAAAGGGTTAAACGGGCGGAATCAAAGTGATCTTTGACTCCGCCCGTTGCAGTGAGGTGTCAGCTGTATTGCACAGCCGTCACCCAATAAAAGTATGGAGCGCGCTCAGCCCGTGAGCTAACTCCATACCTCTCCTTAGCGGCTGCCACGTACATGTACGTGGAATATCGTTAAGGGGTTAAAGGAAGAACACATTTAAAAATGGGCTTTAAAAATAAATTCGAGATTTTAGACATGATTTATCTATTGAGGTCAAATACACTGTAACCCTAAATCAGTTTCCAGCAGATTTGTTCAAAATGCCACCTCCAAAATCAATAATAGACTGAGTAACCAGCAAACAACTAGTAGTATCAAGACCAATAGCTGTGGTGATGAGAACTCGTCTTATCTCAAATAAAAGTCATAGCAAACTCTCCACTATCTTTGCTGCTGCCTGTCTGCATATATTAATGGAGAGAAGGTCCTTTTACCCGTGAATATCAATTTGTAAAACCGAGCGCAAATCGACGAGATAGCAAATCAATACCGTTAGAAAGACATGCATTCATATAGCAGGAAGCAATAATCGTATGAGTTTTAATTACTTCGATCACTTTTGGGATGGCTTGTCTTTCCGGCTTTCCACACCTCCGGTCCCGTTTCCCTACTATGAATTGATGCACCGCCGACAAGCGATTATTTTTAGGCCATCATAAATAAGATTTGACCAATGACAAATGAGCAATTTCTTGCTGATCTTGCAATGGCTGGGCATGTTTACATTGGCCGATGATTGCAAACTTTTACTCGATAGTACGACTTTTTACACAATAATCGCCCCATGTAAAAGTCCTGTAACTTTATCCCTACATATAAAAATAATTCCTATCAGAGGAGCTATAACTATGTGTAAACAGTAATAGCAATACAGTAGTACCTTGGCAAGAAGAGACGCTTCAAAGGAAAAAGTGGTAAGAGGTCTCTAATCCTTATAAGAATGGACTATTAGATCCTTAGATAAAACCAACAATTGAACCCATTTAAAAAAGTCTTAATAGAAGTTCATTTTCTAAGGAGATAGAACTGATTTCGTTTCATTTCAACGTTTCTGGATAAAAACGGTCGCTAATAATGTTAATAACATTCTGTTTCGTCTTCATTCTACATCAAATTAAGTGAACGAGGGAAGAGAAAGCGGATCCGATTGCTAACCCCAGCCCTAGGAAGAAAGACATTACTATTGCAGTGCCCTCGCTCAATTCCTTAGGGACCACCTTAGGACCGTACACCATGGAGAGTGTCCCCAAGTAACCGTTGCTAAGTCCCAGCAGAGTGATAAAGATGATTGGATAGACGTCACTCTGGAAAAAGACTTGGTAGATATGTTTTCTGGGCTGGTAATTACAGAACATAAATACGGGAATAAAAAAGGTTCGGATGAAGACCAGGGTTGGCAGGATCTTGCTGGTAGGCCCTGGGCTCTGTATCCATGTTGTGATCTGCCGTCCACTCCAGTCAGCAAAGTTATAGGATAGGAAACAGGTCATGGGAGTGAAATACTTGTTTGTCCATATACTACCTGAATTTTTATCAACAGACTCAATGCCGGCAGAGATGCTGGGGAAAACGATGATACTAATGAAAAACGTGTAAAACAAGCAGGCGGCCAGCACCTTGACTTTCTTCAGGATGGGAAGTATTGGTGGAGAGTTTGTCTTTGAAGAAGAGTCAATTATGTCCTCAGAGCCTTCAGCTTGAGAAATGTTTGGTCTCTCTTCATGTATATTCAAATAATAGCTTAAAAGAAATATAAAATAGTAATACGTTATTCAACCGGACTAAAAGATCTGACTGCTTATTCACAGTTTTTGCTTTTTTTCAGTAGTACTATAGGCTCTGCCTGCCTGGTAGCAGGTTATATATCTAATGAACATGAAACCTTCATTATTGAGAATCGTAAGCTAAACATTTCATAGAAGAAGTCGAGATTCCGGAACTATTAGGAGGGCTGAGCAAGTAATCGCATGTGGTAACATACTGCAGTGAGACACCAAGTGTGAATGTAACCTAAAACCGCCTAAGACTTTTGTTCTTGTATTTTATACCGAGCGTATTTTCAGAAGAGCAGCAGTGCAATGCCACCTACTGGCAACAAACAGAACTACACCAGTTATCTTCCTAGGATTGAACTAAAGGAGTTGTCTAAGATCCAGACATTTTTCCAAATCACTGCTGCAGTACTGGAGCTCTGCTACTATTCAAGTGAATTGGAGCAAAGCTGCAGTTCAATACACAGGTGCTATGCAATGTAAGTAGCCAACTGCTTCCGGCTGTGCCATAATATCCGGTTCCCGCAGGCCACCGGAGCACCTGATCTGTGTGGGGTCCGGGTGTCGGACCCGCACTGATGATACACTGATGACCTATCCAGTAGATAGGTCATCAGTTGTCCGGTAGTGGACAACCCCTTTAATATATATTATCAGAATTGTCCTTTAACAAGTGAGGGTGATCACACACAGCACATAAAAGGACAATTCTGATAATCAGTATATATATATATTAGGGCCATGGTGAAGCGTGAGTGAATGCGAAACGGCCGTCGCCGCTGAAGTTTTGCATCCTCTCCGCCCAAAGCTTTGATAAATTGACTTTTATACTGGTGAGTAGACTGCTAGGACTGTACTTTTCTGCTGGGCACCACTGCACTGCCAGTCCCAGTTGGCAGTGCTGAACTCGTTCTTTCTACATATTAATATGTAATACCTCTGCATGCAATTTCCGAATGTCAAATATTTGTCTCTTTGTATTTTCTTTAGTTTGTTTAGGAAAAAAAAATTCAGAATAAAAATCGAGAATTTATTTTTAGGTCATATCGTCCAACTTTACTTTAGGGGTACAGATCGTGGGTGCACTTACCAGTTAAAAAGGGTCATCTAAGACAACGGACATTGGAAAGCCCTACTAAGTCATTCTGAGTCAATAGAGGGGATGCCACACTTGGCACCTCCTTCAAATCAGTCAATGACGAGGGCCACTACAATGAGTGCTTTGTTTTGTTTTTAAACAGGAAACTTGGGCACGTTGGCCTACTGATGGGTGCCGTGTAAGGCATTATTTCACTGGCAGAATGAGAACCTGACAGCCAATATCCCTGGAGATATTAGCTTATCATTGAAGTTTCCAAAACAATTAATTTAAGCTTTTCTAGGTCATTATATGGGGAGCCTGTTCTGGTGGTAGGTTCTCAACTTAAAGGGGTTGTACAGGACTAGAAGAACATGTCTGCTTTCTTCCAGAAACCGCACCACACCTGGACATGGGTTGTGTCTGATATTTCAGCTCAGCTCCATTGAAGTGAATGGGGCTGAGATGCAATACCATACGCAAACTGTGGAGAGATGTGGCGCTGTTTTTGGAATTTTTCCCATCCTGTAGAAACACTTTAAGCCTAAGCTGCAATGTTGATAATTAGTATTGCAATCATGTTTTCAGCTTTATGTAGATTTTCGGAGCTTTCGATTGCTGAACAATCGTTGTGTCTGCGGTTGAATTCTGTAGCTCAACGGAGCTTCAATCTCAAGCACCATCATGGAAGAGGAAAAGAACATACAATATAAGGGCATCTGAGCGGCGTGATAAGGTGATGACCCAAATACAATGTTTCACAATCTATCAATATTTTCTTAATTTTTATAAAACTTTAATAGATGCCCAAAAAATGGGAACTGGCAAATAGTCTAAAAAAGAGTCTATGTTGTTTTTTCCGCTGTACGTGTGCGATAGGACTACAGACATGACCTAGTTTCTCTCTTTATGCCCAAGATGTACTTCGTTTTCTCAATAGCACGTGCAGTAAAAAAAGCTGGCTCAGGTGCTGCTTATTGGGAAATATTTCCAAGTCATATGTCTGTTGAGACTCATCTGTTCTTGCCTGACAATTCTACTTCTCTTTTAGTTTCTGAAGGAACAAGCATGATCACTGTGTCATAAGTAATCTGAGGCCGAAACTATAAGTTTCACTCTGTGGTTTTGGTTTTTTCGTTTTTTTTTATCACACTAAATGTAGAAATCTACTTGAATGGCTCCGTTCACATCTGCGTCGAAAGCTTTGTCGGGCTGGATTCACACACAACGTTCTGCTGTGTTTTTCATGGCGTTTTTCATGCACATCTTCATGCAGTTTTAAGCGTGGCCAGAGGTTACATTAAAGTCTGTAGTAAAATATAAAATGAACGACACACGTCTGGGTTTCGGTCTGTGGCTTTTTCGAGGCAATTTTTTTCCGAAACGCAGTGTGCTCTGGGTACGGTGTTTTTCTCATAGGCTTCTCTGTAGGACTTTCATTTGAAAACTGGCTAGTGTTTTAGAAGGGTGCTTTGATGCAGTTTAAAGCACCATCAATTTTCTATGTGTGATGGAGTGGTCTTAGTGGTCTTTGTCGCAGATTCTGTAATTTTTGCCGGAAAAAAATAACGCAGCATGCGACACAATTTTGACAAAATTACCGAAGCGACAACGAAACCCATTAAAGTCAACAATTTCTGTCGGGCAACACTGGTGTGGGATTCAGCGCTTCCATTTTTCTTGTTGTTCTGCTCCTATGTCAGAGCAGAACAACAGAAAACAGAACGCAGATAGGAACATAGCTTTATATGGCAGATGAATTAAAGGGGTATTCTGCTTTTTTTTTTTTTAAAACAAAATAAATAAGTGAGGAATCATACAGTTTTCTAATATACAGTATATCATTTTAAATGGCCAAATGCATTTCTTATACCAGTGAAGTAGACCACTGTCTCTGCACAGTAGAATGGTAAAGCCCATGGATGTATCCGGTGTAGTGCATTTATGGGGTTACTAAACAGGGGATCAGTTATGGGACCTCCCCATATCATGTGACCTCCGCATATCATGTGACCGCTGACATTTAGTACGTAACATAGTTATATGATGCAGGATGTCCGGGGTCTATACACAGGACCTATCCATGGGTTACTAAATAAGACTAATGCTGGGACAGGGGTTTTCCCACAGTACTAAGGGATGATATACCGCTTAATGATTGGTGGAGGATCGACTGCCGAGACATATTTACTGATATGGAAACACATTGAAATCTTACCTGGAATATTTTATCCTAGGAAGGATCATATACACAACAATGCATATAAGAAGGAAGAAATCAGCAGTAAGGAAATAAGCAAATGCACTATCTGTAACATCGGATGCTATGGACAGGTCCAGAATTGCTGCCAAGGCGCTGACTGTGCCTCCCATGGCCTGACCTGAAAATAAAGGAATAAAAATGAATGTTCTGTATTGTCTGTCTATGGATTATTTTGTAGGGTAATTGATATGAAAACAACTCCGGTTATAGTGGAAAAGTAGGGAATCTATAAATTCCCATCATAGACATTTATGGCATATCTATAGGCTACTGCATAAATGTCTGATAGGTGCGGCCCAGACCGACCCTCCTTCCCAAACAGAACTATTCAGCTTTGTCGAAAAGGAATATTGTTCAATAGTAGGAATGGCATAAGGGGTGGCCAAATAACTCCAGAGGAGTTTATCGAACTGGGAAGCATAGGACCAGGTGGCTTAAAATGCAACCTATCACACCTTCGAGGAAGTCTAGCTCAATTGTTGGATTCAACCAGCAAAATGTGCCCACAAATACATAATGGCGATGGTCAGTTTTAGACAACTGTCAAACAATGGGGTATCACAGCACCAGATGCAAGATAAAGTGGGTGCAAGCCTCAACAGAACCTGATCCAAAGTCCTTTGATGAAATCCAACAAAGAGAGATGAGGCAGCACATCCAAAAAATGAGGACTTTATTCACCCAGAACATACATCACAAATGTAATGTGAACAGGACCCAAGAGGCACTTCTGCTCTTATTTATTGTGTTCAATAGAATTACATTTAATTAAAGGGTGACTAAACGTTCAAAAAACTTCTGACATGTCAGAGCGACATGTCCGGAGATTTGTTCGGTAAGGGTCTGAGTACCGAGACACCCACCAATCGCTAAAACGAAGCAGCAGAAGCGCTCTAGTGAGCGCCGAGCTTCTTAGTTTTTGATGGGCTTTTCTCGGAAAGCCGAGCGATGGTGTACGGACTCAATAGAAAGTCTATGAGCCCGTACATCAGCTTTCCGAGAGAAGCCGATCAGAAAAGAAGGGGTCAGCGCTCACCAGAGCGCTTCTGCTGCTTCGTTTTAGTGATTGGTGGTGGTCTCTGCTCAGACCCCGACCGAACAAATCTCCTGACATGTCAGAAGTTTTTTGAAAGTTTAGTCACCCCTTAATCAAATGTAACTCTATTGAACACAATAAATAATAGCAGAAGTGCCTCTTCGGTCCTGTCCACACTACATTCGTAATGTATGTTTAGCATGTACGTCAGGAAAGCTCCTGACAGGTATATGTTTCACGTATATGTCATGGATTTTCAATAGCCTTTCATGACGCATACGTCATGAAACAAAGACGGGCAGAATTAGGAAGGTATTAGCGAACTACATGGAAGTTTGGTGGCGATTGCTTGTCCCAAATTGAGCGGACAGGTTCCCTTTAAAACGTGGCCATGTTACAGCTGTTGGAAACTGGGACTGCTACAGGCAGTGCCAAGGGCCTGAAGAAACTGGGCACAAAATTCAGCTTTTTTACATTTTTAATACAGCTCCTGAAAGTGCAACTCCAGCCAGATATAAAAGTTCTACGATGCTCATCAAGTCCTGGTTATAGAAACTTGTGATGTAATAGAAGGAATATTGGTAATTTGTCAGGCCAATGGTTTGTAAAGCTTGTAAAGGGTCAACCAGTGACCAGAGCAGTAAATATGACTAGAGAAGTTGGCACTGCCCTTGCCCGTCTTGGTAGGTCATACACAGTGTATTACTTAGCAGAATGAGAATTGGCAATCTCTCAATTATGACGTATAAACAAGTTGTAACGCTTAATCCTTGTATAATAAAAACGTATTCAACTTTCCAACCTACTTTACGTTTCAATTCCTCCCCGTTTACGAGATCGGTTTGCTCTAAGTAAATGGGAACATACTTGTTTATATCCAGAGGCGGAAATCCCATACAAGCCTCTGCTCACAGCTGAGAATTTGCTACAACAAATCTTCTTCCTACCCTGATAGTTTGAAGTCCAAGTACAATGTATATAAGTAGGTTGCATAACTTTTCATTATACAATGATTATGCTTTATTTACATTAAAACGCAAAATCCCATTTCCACCACTCGTGACTGGAGCGGCACCCGAATAAACACTGCAAAGTAATTTGGTAGTTCTATGTACTACACTATTCCCATGACAGGGATGACGGCCCTGACAGCTCTCCTCGCTCAGGACGTCATTACAATGGGATGTGACCTGCAGTTTAGTTATTTTAAGAGTTTGGGGATGGACCCTGCACAGCATTTGTACATTAGAGGTATATTTCATAAGCCAGGGATTTTTATATTTTAGGATATCACCGTTATAACATCTTATTATATGCAGAGAAAGGTCTACCACTAAATGCATATAGGTCATAGATATTTCTAGGACTGTCAACATAGAAATGGTTCTGTTTTCCAAGGAATTTATTTTCGTAGCCATTAAAAAAAAGAAACATAAATATTCACGACATGGGGCAAAAATGAAGCGTGCCAGAAATCTAAAGCAAATGCACTAAAACAATTTCTTTCCGGAGGGAGACATTTACACATAATAAATAACATCAGTGTCTGTTAAGTTGATAAATGTTGAGTAAAAAAGGAAGCACCGAACAAAACCACATAAAATCCTGCAGGGGACTCATCATTCATGGAAATCTGTTACCAACTTATCAAACATGTAAATGAAGCTGATCCCAGAAAAGTGTGTCATTACAAAGGCACACAGCTGACTGCAAGGACACACCGATGGTGAGCGCGCTCCTTCTGTACCGCTGCCATTGTCAGATAGGTTTCTTCACAACCTCAAGACTTTAAACATAAAGCCTGTAGGTTATAACTGTGAGATATAAAGTGCAGGTTTACCAACCGTGGACCTACATAAATATATAGTATTAAGGAATTGCTTAAAGTGAAGGTCCAACCTTTGAAACCAATTTTTTTTTAATTGTTCTAATGCATCTAAAATTAAAAATGAAGCCACTTTTCAAATAATCAGAATTAAAAATGTATTGTTTCTGTGCACAGCTCTATTTTCTGTGAAGACATATATGTTTCCTTGGTAACAGGCTACAAATAAACTCTATGTAGTTCTATCCTGCAGTCATACTCCCTTCCATCTGCGCAAATAATTCTGGTTTACTTTCTTTTGGTCGGATAACAAGTAGACAGATAGTAAGGAGTATGGATGCAGGATCAGACTAAACATAGTTTGTTTTTGTGTAGCACGTTACCATGGAGACGCATAGGTCTGCCTACCAGCTGCAGACATAAAATAGTACAAGATTTTAAATTAAAACCAATTGCAAAGTTGCTTTCTTTAAAAAAAAAATATTGTAAAAATGTCTGCCAAGATGGGCCTTCCAATTAATTTCCAATTTTATAATACGATGTTATTGCCAGAATTGCTCCTAATCCCAGCATATAATTGACACAGATGCCATAATATCAGGAAATTAGATTGTGTCTATTGCGGCTGTATTTATGTACCTCTTTAAATAGGAATATAGCAAGGGCTTTATCATGCATAAACATGACAAAGGGGCACATTTCATCTAAACTTCTCCATTTACAAGTCTGTATTTTATACACAACATATCCTGGAAGGCCACCTCTGCTTTACAGCGCACATTACAATAAAATAGCACAGACAAAAGGTCACGATAAACTCCACCACGGCTGCTCTAAACAACCAAACATGATCATACGGAGATAACAACAGTCATGGGAAGTTATTGTTTTAATAATATTATAACCATTCAAGCTAGAGGTCTGTGCCAAAATATAAAGTGGCAGTAACGTCCCCTGCCCTAGCAATATCCAGAAAGGAATGACAGGGTTAATATGTGGCCATCTCCAGGATCAGAGGCTGTTGGTATGGACTGTATTGCTTAACACAGGAAAACATGTCTCCGTAGGCTCCTTTACAAGTTTTTCTTCCTCACAATAATTCTTTGCTGAACAACCAAAAAATGCACAAAGGCCAAACTAGCGAATGACTGACCACATCGTGACAAAGTCCTGAGTAACAGGGGTAAATATAAGGTGATGCTGCAGAGACATTCTCCTGGAACGTAAAGAGAAGTTCACAACATGGTGATTCTGTTACTTTTTGGGATCACGTGGGTAAAACAAACAAAAAATGTTCCAGTCATTTTTACAAAACTGCAGAAAAAAAAAAGAAGACCTGCAAAACGCCACATTCCAGCAATATCTTATACTTGTTTGCAAATGTGACAAGAGTTTGCTATAACACTGATGTACTATCCGTCGATCAGCACAGTGGAGGGGCCGCAGAACTACAGGGGGTTGCGTGAGGCGCTATCTAAGGTGGAGGGTGTAGTCCGGGGCTCAAAGCCCCCGGCAGACATGAGAGTGCAGCGCTGCTCACACTGAAGCCGCACTGCACTCATTAACCCTTTTCAAGGCCGTCAACGTTTATGCACACGGCAACTGCACGGGGCATCGGCAGTTGGAGTGTATATAGCCGTATGGGGTTAATGAACTCTTGAAGGGTTCGTGAAGGAGTTAATGATAATATTCAGGATACTTCTACCTTAGCAGCTCACCCCCCTCGTATCACGTCACTGACTAATGGTATAAAAAGAAAATATGGTTCACATTGTGGGGGTCAGATCCAAGTCTGAGGTGTGCATCTCTTGTTCTTCCTACTCTCAAGGAAGCAAAAGAGACTAAGAATTCTTAGTTTCTAGTTACCGAGTTTTTAGGTATTTTTGTTCTTTCTCCCTTATATTTTGTACTTTGTTTTGTGTCATCTAATTTTGTATTTTGTTTTTTTTTAATATTACGACTAGTGTATGAAATGCCAGTCTTCATAAATCTGGCCCGTGTTTCAATGACATTTTGCTATGAACATCAAGGCCCAAAAATCACACCATCATAAAAGAGGTGAAGGAGCACTAAACAAAGAAAACGTACATAAAAAATATAGATATAGGTCAGGATTTCCTCCCTTCATCGCCTCCCCTTTATTTATCCAATTTGTATCATATTATAATTAAAACTGCGAAATACATAAAAAAAAGTTTCCTCCGTGTACCCTGTAGCTCAGTCATGTCCCCACTCCTCCTCCTCACTGTCGGAGCCCCCCCCCCCTGCCCTATCTGCAGTAAAACAAAAAAAATAGTTAAACCTCATTCCCTTAAAGCCATACCCCTCAGCCGATGCCCAGCTAAAGAGGATTTGTCACTAGTTTATTAATGTCCTATCTCCTAACTAATCTCAGTCTCTCACACTGTGTGAAGCAGCTTCATGCTGATAGGACAGCGTTACGGGCTGTGAGGTAGCGCCACCTGGTGTTGATGCCCTTTTGTCAAGTATAGGCTCATTTGCATGTTTAGAAAAAAAATAACTATTAAAATAATAAACGTTTTGGGACACAATTTTCACTAGCATTATCAGTGTGACAGTGACAATTAGATTAGCTAGGAGATAGGGAATTACTAAACTAGTGACAAACCTGCAAAGGCTTTTTTTTTTTTTTTTTTTACTATAACAGTGTATTTTAGCGTTTTGTGTGACTTTGTAATTTGATCTTATGAAAAAATATTTTTACTTTTTGAGATACAGCTTCTATGTATCCTGTATACGTAGAAGCTGTATCTTGCGCACAGAGCCGAATCCATCAGGTCAGGTCATAACTTAAATGTGATCGATAATAGCTGTATCGTGTATGTCAGAGACACACAGGACCCGCTGTCACCGAAGCGGTCAGTCCCGCTGACCTGACAGATTCGGCTCTAAGCGAAAGATACAGCTTCTATGTACCTAGGATACATAGAAGCTGTATCTCAAAAAGTAAAAATTATTTTTAAGAAAAATAAAATTTAGAAATTTGAACAAAACACTAAAATACACTGTTTTAGTGGGAAAAAAAATTAAAAAAAAAGTTTAAGCCCTGTGTTCTCTGCCGGATTTCTACAAGACGGTTTGCTTCACAAACACGTAGAAGAGCCTGCAGACTCACAGTGTGGGGGAGATATATCTCCTGTTTCCATCATTTGAGGTTTAGTGCGACTTTAATTGCTGTTCTATATGAGGTCATTATTGAATACTTTGAACTCTACTACGTCCACGACTTCAGTGATCTGCTTCTACACTACTTCTTCAGATCAGTGCTTCCCATCAGTTGTGTATGAGGCGCCGCAGGGGAGGCAGGTATGACACAGAATTTTTACTTGCTTGAAATTTTAAGATAAATTGAGTTAATTTTTGGCCATGGACTATGACCGATGACGAGGCCAAGGCATCCCCATGTTCTGGCTGGTGAGACCCGAGTTGAGAAGACGTAGTTTAGATCCTGGAGAGCATATAGCTTGAAATTACCGAGAGCTTATTCAAAACAGCACAGCTTAGTACACACGAGGGTTGCACTCACATGTGGCGTATTTGGCTTGTATTTCCGCAGCATAACAATAAGCTGTGGAAAACTACAATGTACGCCTACTGGAAAAATATTCTGCAACTCAGACCGATATCTCTATTTTTCCTATAGGCACACATTGTAAATACATAGCAAGTACACCACGTGTGACTGCACCATAAAAAAAAAATCTACAAAATCAACACAATATTAAGGCCCCGTGCACACGACTGTAATTTTCATCCGTACTTACGGATGAAATTGCAAACCCATTTATTTCCATTGGCCACGGACGCCTTTCCGTATATTTACAGATGTGTGTTCGGGCCGTAGAAGTGAGCTGCAAAATATAGAATATTACCTATTCTTGTCCGCAATTGCGGCACTGACTCGTCCATAGTTGCCTATGGGCGCTTCAGCAATTGCAGATGGCTACGGATATGGATCCGTAGCCGTAGCCGTCGGATCCCTATTTGTGGACAGTAAAAACGATTATGGTCGTGTGCATGAACCTAAGGCAGGAATTTATCAATAGAATTGTGCCAGCTTTATGGGTTAAAAAGTTGCCAATCAAGGCACCCACCAGATTTGCGCACATTTTTTTTTACTTTTCAAGGCACTCGCCAGTTTGGAAAAATTAATAAAAAAGCGGCCACAGATTACCAGTAGTGGTGCGTTGACTCCAACTTTGACAGATTAATTAATACTAAAAGCCAGAAAATTGTATCAATTTCGGTGCAAATCTATTTCATTTTCTCACGTTAGGACAGTCCAAAAGCGTCAATGTATTAAGAGGTGTGCGCCTTTTAATACATTTTGCACAATTCACTTTAACAATTTCTTTTTAGACTGATTTATGAATGTAATTACCTGATATTAATGACTGGGAGTGTTTCATTGGGAAACGTCCAGTTACACCAAAGACGCTAGCGGTGAGGACGTTTGACGCACCGCTGAGAATCGCTACACATATCAAAGTTAGAGCAAAAAATTCCTTTGTCCAGAATGAAGTATTTACTTTCACCAGCACTGTGGTGAATATGAAGACGAGCAGCATAACAACTAGTGATGACAGTACTCTGGTCTGGGCGGAAATCCTAAAAGGAAACAACAACAGAGGAAGAAGTATTAAGTGGATGTATTTACTTGTATGCCAATTACAATCCTTTCCAAATGTGTATATAATGCTGGTCATAACTTGGCAGATGTCCTACCCACGCCGACGATCACCTCGAAGTTCAACAGTTGGGCCCGAACCCTCTTTTCTATAAGAACAGGAACCATCTGGGAGTATCACACAGAGATGAAGCTACAAGTATTCACTGTCACCCCATTACTTGGCTCTATTCCCACTTAAATCGAACTGGACAACCGGGCTGACTTGGTGCAGTGGGGCGGGGGACCCCGCCTGGCCAAACCCTGACATTCTTCCCCAATGGACCCTGGAAATCGGCAACTTCAGTTATCGGGCAGTCCTGTGACTGCCGAATTAACGGCTTCCTTCTTCAGACTCTCTGATAAGTATACTAAATTCTAGTAAAGCTAAGCCAATGTGTTTGAAAACAACAATTCATCCCACATTACTACATAGTTATAAAAATAAAAATGTGACCTGCTCTTCGTGGCGAGGGGGCAGTAATACGCATATGCTGGTTTTGGTGAAATTTTGAATGTAATGTTAAGGAAGAAAGGTTATATAGGACTTAGTCAAAGTCAGGAGAAATATAAGAAAAACAACTACATCAAAAACCGTACCAAAAACTGAATGCGTAGCCTCACGCCCACGGCAGAGCTGATGTGCCACACCGTATGACACATATGCTCCCCTAGTGGCGATGCTTCTAGGTAAAAATACCGCTGTCAATTGGTGTCTGATTGAGAATGGCACGATTTAGTTTCCTATAGATTCATACAGAATCTAAATAAAAAAATAAAAAATCGCTATGCCTCCGTATGAAATGAGAGGCATATGGAGGCCCCATACACTTCTATGGACATTGTATTACAGGCCCATACAACTGGAAAGTTGTACAGAGCCATAATACAGCCATGTGTGTGATCCTTTGGGATCTGTCTTACGTCCACCTTATCACTTGTTAATGACAACCAGGCTGTAAATCAGGATAAGCAGTGCAATGTATTTACAAAGTTACCCAACTTTGTATGTGGTTTACTGTATATTTATAGAAATGGTAACACTGTGGTCGGAGATGGACATATACTTTGAGGCCTGACTGTAGGACTCCCTCTGACTGAACTGGGATATTTTCTTACAGCTGAGACCTGCCATTAAGTGGAAGAGTTAAACAGTAATGTTATTTTCCTCTCCTTCCTGTAAGTCAGCGTGTTCCTCAGCACAAAGTGACACTTCCATCATTTTAATGACAACCAATTATAGCTAGTAAATAAATACAATTCTTTATTGTGATGTTGTTTATATTCCTGGGTGAATAATCCCAGGTGGAAATCTTGATGTGCACCTTTGCCACAATCACATTGTTACTAAGTGTTATTTTTCCTTCCACTTGTACTCCGGTGACAGCAGCCGGATGTTAATAACCTCAGCTCAGGGAATGCAGAACCAGGTCTGAGGGCACTGCCACGTCTGCCATCACTAGGAGATAATTAGCTGTCTGGGCAGTGATACAAACCCATCACGCTGCCTGTAAAAATGGGGTACTTACCAAAACAGCAAAATAGAAAAATAAACCACATAAATAAAACAAGACAAAACTTTTCTTCTACTTTAGAATTTCGTGATAAACATCTCACTTATTTTCTCCACCTTGAGCTGAAAATGCATCACTGCCTCCGACAACGCCAGTGTTACAGCTGCACGCTTACCCTGCTTTAGAAGAGATTGCAGCTCGCTATCAAGAATGGATCTAGCGCCCATAATCCCTCTCTATAATATTCTCTATCTTTTGAACTTCTTAGTAAATTCTCTTATTTATTCTATTTCCATATTACCGTTGAAGAGTGTGAAGGGAAAAAGGTACCAAATGAAATACATAAAGTCCTTGGGGGAACCTCGAAAGTGGAAGGAGGGCCCATATTCCTTTTACAGATTAAGGCCACCGAAGACTGTTGGCATTTCTTCACTACATGTCCAAAAAGAAACTTATTGTCTATACCGATCTCTCTCTATATCTCTAATGTGTACTTGATACAATGGAACCACGGGCACACACATCATCTTAGGCTAAAAAAAATAGGACCTTTAAAGTGGCCAGTAATGCAATCTTATTGTTCGGGCCAAATGAGGTGATGGGCCAACAATAAGGGCCCTTTTACACAAGCCAATTATCTGGCAAACCAGCGTTCACGAAACACTCGTTCCCAATAATTGCCCTGTGTAAACAGGGCAACGATCAGCAGATGAACGAGCAAGCGCTAGTTTATCGGCTGATTGTATCGTTCACGCAGCCGAAAATATTAGCGTTGTCGGCAGCACATCTCCCTGGATAAACAGGCAGATACGCTGCCGACATGATAGAAATGTATGGGGACGAGCAATCGGAGTAAAGTGCGCTCATCCCCATACATAGCTGTCTCGTTGATCATCGGCACTCGTTTACACGGCCCTCATTGGCCATGTAAAAGTCTGCTTGCAGAAGATATCGACGGCTACTGAAACTAAATTGGTTTATACTGCACATAAAAATACTGCACCTTTAAATAAGTTTCATGCCAAAATGTAAAAATAGGCAAAGAAAATCACTTAATCATAAATCATAACATATGAAGATGGGAAGTGTTATCATGGGGGCATCAATACAAAAGCTCTGAAAAGTTTTTCTCTGAACTGTAAAATAGAAAATAACACATTTTTAGAAGACCCTAAATGGCATTTTTGTACAACTCTTTTAGGTTGGCCTTTACCTTCCAGTCATTTTTGCTTAGAAAACCAAAACAGAGTAATAAAATGCTGGATACTGCGAATGCACTTTACCTGTTTACTAGGTAGAAATTCAGTATAAGGCATGGCACGGATGGTACTGCTGAGGCAATGGAAAAGTAACTTTCAAAATAGTCCTGGAAGATGAAGGTTAAGAGAAGTGGTGTTAGACATGGACATTTTACTATTACTATGTCATATTAAGCAATTCCTATTAACAGGACTTTATGCATATCTGTCCCTTTTAGTAGAAGCAGAAATATTGTAAGCGAATCAATCAATTCATGGAAATCTACAATTCATATTCATTTAAAATTTTACCCAATTTTCCTTAAAGAAAACCACGATGCAATTGTAGTGTTTGCACTGGGAACTAAAGTGGTTGTGTAGCCAGCAGAGTTGGGGAGGGATAAGGCTTTAGTAAGAGGGATCTGCCTTCTTTCTGTATTCAAGAGCGCTGAATGTCCCTTTGTCTGAGACGGGCTGAGGAACAAAAGGATCAGGCATGATGAATTTCAACAGTCCAAACCTTATCTCCCCCGACCTCTGCCATCAGGGGGGGGGGGGGGGAGAGTCGGGATGCCACCATATATATTAAATGGTCCACATACATTTAATGTGCATAGCCAGGTTTAGGGACACACGGAATCCAGGTCTGTACAAATACTTAAGAAGCAATATCTGTACAGCGCAGCGCAATTTGTTGGCACTATAATATATACAGAAATAAAAAATAAATAGTGAACAGGGTGGTCCTCTGCTTAGGACCCCTCTTTATGTGATAGAGTTGAGAGCTGCTAGAAAGAGTAGCTTCAGCTCTGGAGAATTTGGTGTGGCCATGTCTTCATCTGCATGGACGCCACCTTTCTCCTCTGGTTATAGTTTCTATATTAATTATTTATATATTATCCATCACAAGTAGTTTAATGTTTATACATTCCCATTTTATGTTCGAAGCATTTTATGGTCTTCACCCGATTGACTCCCAGTCGTCGCCCCCCCCCCCCCCCCATTAGAAAACAACTCTAAGGCCTAGTTCCGTTTTTTGGCACGGTTTTTGATAAGGAAACCGGGCAAGAAAATTACAAAAAACAGAAAAAAAGCATCCGCAGGAAAAAGAAGCGTCATGCTATTTCTTCAGCCGTTTCCGTCCCTGACCTCTCATTGACATCAATGCGAGGCAGAGAAATCGGTTTTCGCAGCGCTTTTTTGCCCCCCACGCTAGATGGCCGCGGTTGAAAAATGAAGCAAATAACGTGACAAAGAGATTGCAGGCAGGTCAAAATCTGCAAAAAATACTGTGTGTGAACATACGCTAAGACAGCTTTGTGTAGTTTAATGTATCATCCTCGTCCTATAAACTTGTGTTCTTTGCTTACAAGGTGATATACACATTGTGTGAACTATACCTCGTGTGCTTCCTCAGTGTAACAGGTTTTTAATGCCTGTTCCACTGACAAGGTGATATTTACATACCTATCCCATTAGCAACACGTATCATGTAATCCACATCCTCTCTCTATATTGTACCCTGGTGCATTAAGAAGCTCTTGACCCTACTGGGCTTCAGCAGCAACTCAGGCATCCTTCCATCTCCTTGATGACCAGGGTATTCTCCCTAAGCACCCTGCTCCCACGTACATTGTGCGCTGCCTGCGGTCTGTCCCATTACATAGTTGCTGGTGGACCGCTCCCTTATGTGGTCGTTACTGTATTGTCTCTTGCTGGTTAAGTCTAGCCGCTCGACTCCAGTAAGATTTAGCATCTCCTGGTGCCGCGCTGATGTCCCTCGTACATCAGCACTGGTTCAGTGTGGCCAGCTCTTATTGTTGAAAAAGCCTTGTTTTCTGTCCACCTTGTTGTCAATTTTTTTTTAATGTATTTATTTTATATATAATATTTTTTCATATATTTTACATATCTGTAGCCTATTTTATGTATAAGTATCTTTTAATTTGTATGTTATATTTATGTATATATACACACGTCATTCACAACTGAGCACTACCATTTCTTTCAGCTACATGAGCTCATGGATTGCTTCTTTTATTTTTACTAGTCTTCAGTCCTGTCCATCAACCCCCACCTTTGACCTAATGTGGTGTCATGTGGCTGTTTTTGGAGGTTATATAAGTCACTGACCCAGACGTGAAGTCTTTTACTTGTGTTATTGGCCTGGGGAAGATGCTGGGTCAGCATCGAAACGCGTAGCCTTAAATAAACTTGTTGCATAACATCATCACTACCATTGCCTAATTTATGGTCAGCAGCGCTTTGAAAAAGGTTCCAATTTTTGCCATTTCCTGATCCTGCCTTTCTCTTACATAAGAGAAAAATTGATTGCTGTTAAAAAGCAAATTGTTGTATAAACTCGAAGTTCTAGACAAAATGCAATTATTACTGTACATTTACTTTGATATATGTTTATGTAGCATTTTTTTCTTGTGCAGAACGTTCTGTCCCAGCAGTGGAGATCTGGACTGCTCTGGTGGAAAGTACAAATGGTCCTAGTTTTGCTCTACCGGAGCGTTCGCATCCCTTCACTAAGTACGTTTAAAATAAATGAATGGGGAAGAGGGGGGAGGTAGACCTCCAGCTCACCGTTTAGTTGTGTCTGAGTGCAGACAGCGCCCGGATTCCCGCGCGGCCAGCGGTACACAACAGGAAGAAAAAAAAAAAAAAACAGAACCAAGATCCAGCGCTGGGTGTGCGTTAAAAAGGAACTCCTGTTCCAATTTTATTGGTATAACAAAGATAAAAATGATAGAACTATATGGAGTAGTTCTGTGGCAGAGTACAGGAATGAATGTTAGGTGAAGGATAGCAGTAAGCCCTGTTCAAATGTGCCTACGCGTTTCTGACACGTCTGTGTCCTTATTCATGGCATGCATAGGTACTCTGAGTTCACTCCTGGCTTTTATTTCCGGTTTTAATGTCATTTGGAGGGAAATTAAAGAACAGCTGTGTCCATGGGGATTGAGGAATCAAAAAAGCCGGTAAATGTATTAGCGGTTCTTATTGATTTATTGAGAGTAGCTAAAGAAATTGGAATATATCCTGTGTTTTAACAATGGACAATGTTAAAGAAGTATTTGTGTAAACGAAATTCGTAAGGAATAAGTAATTGATACTAAACTTAAAATTATCTCATAGAAAAAGACATGAACAATATTGAAAGTGAACCCAAAAAGATGGTAAAGATTTTAGTAGAAAAAATAGTGAGAAGAGATGATTGCACTTTTTATTTGATTATGATTGATAATATTTATCCAATATTATGCTTTATTGCTGATTTAGTATCATTTGGAAGGAAATTCACTATCAGCTGTGTCCATCGGGATTAGTAAACCACAAAGCCGATAAATGTATTAGCGGTTCTTATTGATTTATGGGGAATAACTCAAGAAATTAGATAATATCCTGTATTTTAATGAAAGACACTGTTAGAGGAGTATTTATGTAAAATAAATTCGTAAGGAATAAATGATTGATACTGAGATTAAAGTTATTTCGTACAAAAAGACATGAGAAATATTTAAAGTGAACCCAGAAATAAGGTAATAAATCTAGTAGAAAAATAATGGAAAAAAATGATTGTCCTTTTTGGTTGATTGTGGTTAATGATATTTATCAATGAGAAAATTGTATATTAATAGACAGTATATCATGGAAAAGACTCAGGATGTGAGGTCAGAGTACATGCAAAAAGATCGGCTAGAGAGAGAAATGAAGTGTGGAAAAGAAACAGAAGATTAAAATAGAATTAAAAACATGAATGAATGTTACAAAGAACATTAAATTGTTAGACATTTAAAAACAAACAGCTACTCTCAATAAATCAATAAGAACCGCTAATACATTTACCGGCTTTTTTGATTCCTCAATCCCCATGGACACAGCTGTTCTTTAATTTCCCTCCAAATGACATTAAAACCGGAAATAAAAGCCAGGAGTGAACTCAGAGTACCTATGCATGCCATGAATAAGGACACAGACGTGTCAGAAACGCGTAGGCACATTTGAACAGGGCTTACTGCTATCCTTCACCTAACATTCATTCCTGTACTCTGCCACAGAACTACTCCATATAGTTCTATCATTTTTATCTTTGTTATACCAATAAAATTGGAACAGGAGTTCCTTTTTAACGCACACCCAGCGCTGGATCTTGGTTCTGTTTTTTTTTTTTTTTCTTCCTACGTTTAAAATACTTACTCATGGGAAATAAGATGTACTTTTCAAGGTTACCTTTAATATAGTTCATTGTAGTTGTACGAAGCAACAATTACATTTATATACAAGAATGTTATATCTTCAACATCACTACAGTAAATATTAGAAGTAAATATTCAGAAAACTCTCAAATATTGTTATCCAAACAGAAAGGTGATATTTACAGCAGCTGACGTTCCGTCAACATAAAGCAGGCAACAGACTTAGATGTGCTAACTTTATTCCCTATGTTCTTCACAGTCTTCAAACCTGTTGAAAATATTCACTTCTACACAGCAACGGAGCTTGAAGGATGCATTTTCCAATATACTTTCTGTATTAATTCCTCACGGTTTTCAAGGTCTCTGCTTGTTGTTATTCAGTAAAAACATTCATTGGTGACTTGTGTGTCTGACGATCAGGTCCGGCCTTAGGATAGATGGCGTCCCATGCAAAATGATCTTCCAGCCCGCCACCATCATAAAAAAATGCCCCATAAAAAAACAGTATAATGCCCTATATAGTGCTGACGATGGACACACGGGTGCTGGGTCCGTTAGAAGACACTGCTCTGATACACATACTGTAACGAGCCGTGCACCTGCGTGTCCATCACACGACCATTGGACAGAATTGTATGTACTGGAAGCAAACCATGAATGTTCCTAGTGAATAACAACAAGAATTAATCCAGAAAGTAAATTGGAAAAATGAGTAACTTGTAATTTGACATAAAATAGCATTTATGTGTTGAAATCGGACAAACCCTTTAAAGAGGTTGTCCAGGATATTTATTATCCCATCCTATTTCCTGATATATTGTTTAAAGTCTATCTTTATAACCAGAGTTGTAGCTAAGCTTTCCTTCACACAGGGGCAAAGGCAGAGTGGCTTGTTAGGGCAGCTACTTGGCACCCAGGGGACATAATGAACCCGCTAGCTTACTTAAATAATACCTGAATATATCTTATATGGAAAGGGCAGTGCCTTTCAGGTTCCTGTACTTACCCTGCCTCCAGAAACCACCTCAGCAACCATAATGTAGAATACAGGAAGGAGGGGTGCAGCTGCAGTATCTCTCCCTCGGTGTATTAGACAGCGTGCGCTGAGAGAAGACATCGGGTCTATGATCTACTATACATATAGCTACCTAAGGAATCTTTGTTTTGCAATAAGGACGCTTTAAATTACTCCAAAAGGTGTAATAGAAATTTACTGGAAGTGTCTCTTACATGTTTAAACTTTTGTTTGTTTATGTGATTTATATATGTGGGGTTAGTGACTGCCTCCATTTTTTGATCTTGCACTCCTCCCATTCTGCCCTGGGTGATTTTAATTAGTTTATTGCTGGTTCCTACCATCCCCAAGAATATGTAGGCTTAGTTCCAGTTCTGGGTGTATGTGCAGCGTAGGTTCCCACCTCATAGAGGTCGCCTTGTCGTGGCAGGTGGGTTCACACAATTTGATCAAAATGTGCGCTAAGAACCTCCCTATTGTAAGTAGATTTAGCAGTAATGAATATTTATTTATATTTAGTGGCTTAGGTAGCATTAGTGTTCGCAGTGTGCTGTCGCCATTTTCTTGTGTGCTCTGCTATAAATATAGCTACTTGAGGAAACTTTGTTTTGCAATAGGAACGCTTTAAATTACTCCAAAAGGTATAATAGAAATTTACTGTAAGTGTCTCTTACATGTTTCATTAGACCCATTTCTGCCAACCGTCCCCTGTATTAACATAATTTAAAGTGGACAGATTTTATTTAACAGGAACTTAAAAATAGCTTAGTACAACCTCCGTTTTATACCTGTTATACCTGTTCATGGAGCCTGTAAAGGGAGGAAAACAGCCACTGAGACGTGCGGATGGCCATTACAACTGCCCCCTACTCTCATCACCTCTTCACCAAATACATGACATTCGATGAGCCCCTGCCTTGTGTGATGGTAACTGCAATGTTTAGGTCTTATGTACATAAAGTGAAATCATTGTATAAAGTCTGTCAACTTTTAATTTATGGCAATGGAAGTATAGTATAGTATTTGTTTAGGGGATAGGGAAAATCAGGACACCAGTCCATGCGGGCCCTTAGACTGTGACCATATGGGAGAAGTGGGCCAGGAGAAATCCAGTTCCCCAGCTGCCAAGGAAGAGTAAAGATCTTAGAAATCAGATGACTAGAGATCAGTGAATCGTTACACATGATCCTATAAACCATAGAAAACAATGGTAGGATCAGTGAAATGGCAGGAGTGCAAAGGTCATGCTGGAGGCAAAAACAATAAAACAGTCAAACTATATGAAACACACAGTCTGTGACTCCAGTCATGTGCCCAACAAGGATGTATTAACTCTTAGGAGGACCTATATAAAAGGGAGAAAGTTTACGACTGGTGCACCAGGCCAGAGACATGTAATAGGAAAATGTAATAGTGCCGTACAAAAGGTGAATGAAAAAAAACAAGGAAAGAGACAGAGAGAAAAAGAGACAGAGAAAATATACTTACACTCAAGTCTGAAACATCAGGACTCTCTATGACTGGGAGATCTGAACAGTTCCTGAGCTTGTATATCCAATAGTGTTTTGCTGTACAAATAAAATTCCAGGGGAGTGAGGAACCCACTCCCAGTATAAAAAATATAATATATGTCCCATTATAATGGTCTACCGGCTTATGCGCATAGTAATTGTTTATTTGGTGCTCCCCTATGCGAGAGTCTTCTTCTTCTGAACGACTGGTGTCCGGGGGCCCATAAAGAGAGTCTGTGCGGCATAAAGGGTCCTCTGACACTGTAAAATAAAACACATCATCATTTACTTTACTTTCAAATGTAAATAAATAGGTAAGAAGCAAATATTCCTCCAAAACCAACCTTCCAGGAATCCCCTAAAAGAGCATTAAAATGAAAACAAGCCGACGATGGGAAATATCCAATAACCAGTGCATTAGTCCGGTCAATGGACTACAGACATAAAATAACCTGTGTTTTTTGCCGGTTCTGCAGGGCAACTACTAGGAATTGGAAACATTTCCATTAGTCCTGAAAATGAGTGACAACAATCAGAAGTACTTGTATAAATGATGCTCCAGCAGGGTTCAGAGCGGTTTTCCAGTTTTATTAACATAAAAGTAATAGTTGTATAATGGAAAGTTCTGGAGCTTTATAACACATCTTCTGTTCACTATTTCCCCCATCTCTGCTGTCTGTCAGTGAAATGAAACATTAAAGTGGATCTGTCACCAGTTTAGCTGCCATACAGAAGGGCAGCATAGCATGGGGACAGGTCCGCTCTCCTATTTTCCAAAACAGCACAATAAATATTGTGCTGTTTGGTAAATAAGAGCGTTCAAAGAATACGATGGGCTCGTAGTTATAAGTCTGGTGTATTCATTAGGGGAGCGCTCCCCCAACTCTCAACAATGATTGACGGCTGGCAGCTGTAATCTACATACACGGAGGGTGGGGGGCACAAAACTAATGAATACTCCAGACATAACTATGAGCCCAGCGTATTTTTTCAACACTCCCATTAGCCAAAACAACACCATTTTTTTTTTTATGTGCCATTTTGCCTAATAGGAAAGCGGACATGTCCTCACACTGTGCTGCCTTTATATGGAGCAGCTTTATCTGATGACAGATCCGCTGTAACGGTTTACACCAAAGAAGCTAAAACCGGTCCTCACCTAGTCCTGCTTACACAGCTGACGGACTTGTTAGAATGTATCAGTGTAGATAAGAGCTTACAAGAAACCTGAAGGACAGGCTTTGTAGCTCACATATAACGGACTGGACTGATATACATTGTAACAAACCGCTGTGTGAGGACCGGCTCTTCACAGGTTTTCAGCAAGATGTAAATAAGAATGCTTCCATTCACTGACCACAAGAGGCAATCTTGAAAAAGGTTAAGAATTAAAACAATTTAAAAAAAAATCCTTTTTGTTTTTACAAATATAGCACAACCCTGATGAAGCCTCGGCGAAACGTGCGTCGGTGTACATGGGTCCGGTTCTTCTCTGGCACAATTACCTTTCCATTGCATTATGTATGTATTTCCCATTCAGGGCTAACTATATGTACTTATTTATTACATTATGCATTTGTACCACGATCCTTGGTTATTTTCTTGATGGTCTGTATTTACTATGACTTATCTATGTTGGGATGCATTAACCAATGATATCATTGTATGCCCTATATGAAGGACCTTGACTCAATCTCTATACCCATCTCACCCATCTCGTGATTTTTTTCTTTTCTCTCTCTTTTTGTGAAGCTTGTACGCTTCATCAGACTTTTTTGTACTTTTAATTATGTTCTGTGATAAAGTTTATTTTTAACCTTTATGCTAAAAGGTTGTGTTGTCCCTCATTAGGTCTTCTTAAATATAGCACATCTCCTTTAACACACTAAATGGAGCACTTATCTTTATGCTTCGGGTGACATGGAAATCAGTGACCTGAAGAAAACTACAATAGGCACTTACAAGGTAGTATATCCATCCAAAACCAATAGTCACAATGCTGCCTGTCAAGGGGGGGGGGGGGGGGGATATATTAGGCAGCAAGTTGAAGTGGTGTAAGCAGGTAAAATGGGAAAGTGTAATAATCTGAGCGACTTTGACAAGGACCAATGGTGATGGCTAAACGACTGGATCAGAGCATTTTCCAAACGTCAGGTCTTGTGGGCTGTTCTTGGTATACTGTGGTTAGAATAGAAACTACAAAGAGTGGTCCAAAAAAGACCAACCGCTGATCCATCCACAGGGTCACAGGTGCCCGAGGCTCATTGATGCGCATGGCTAGTCTGTTTGGTCTCATCCCACAGAAGAACTACTGTAGCATAAATTGCTGAAAAAGTTACGGCTGGCTATAATAGAAAGGTGTCAGGAAACACAGTGTATCACAGCTTGCTACATTTGGGGCTGTGTGGCCGCAGACCGGTCAGAGTGCCCATGCGGACCACCGTCAAAGGCACCTACAATGGGTATGTGAGCATCAGAACTGGACCATGGAGAAATAAAAGAGAGCGACCGGGTCTGATAAATCAAGGTTTTTTTTCAGATCCTGTGGACATCCAGGTGCATGTGCATCACTTTCCTGGGGAAGAAATGGCACCAGGATGCACTATGGGAATTAGGTAAGCCGGCACAGGCAGTCTTTGACACAGGATCATGATAATAACGATCATAACTTAGAGGTTATCAATATTAGCTGGATCCTGTGTCAGAGACAAGCAGGACCCACTCTCAGTCGAGCCGTCAGTTCTGCTGAACTGACAGAATTGGCTTTGACAGAATGATACAGCTTTTAGGTATACAGGACACATAGCAGCTGTATCAACATTTATTTTAATAAAAGTTGCTTAAAAACACAAAATAATAACTTAATAAAATAATAATAAATAATCATTTAATAACAAAGAAAAAAATGCTAACAAATGTGTACACCGCCTTTAAAGGATCTGCTGCTGGTCTTGTGGAGTCCACGGACAGGTGGAAGCCGATTTGTTGGCACAAGGGGGAACTATACAATATTAGACAGGAGGTTCTAATGCTATGGCTGAACTGTGTAGGTTATTACCTTTATTTCTCAGTTCTGTCCCATTAGTAGATGTTCATTATGGTATTGCCCAGGTCCCTTTCTTTGCGGTTTCCACAGGTTTGCGTAAATGCTGCTTATTTGTTGCTGATTTTCGCCATGGAATTCCATAGGGAAGTAAATCCCGCAACAAATAGCAGTTGTTGCATGTTTTGCCGCAGGTTCGCAGCGATTCTGCCACAAAAAAACGCAAATCAGGGGAAAATAAAAAACCCTCATACTTACCCAGAAGTCTGTGTTCCTCCCTCTAACACAGCCTCCTGTGATGACGTTTCATTCCATGTGACCGCTGCAGCCAATCACAGGCTGTAGCGGCGGTCATGTAGGATGAAACATGCTGTGCAGCCCCAGTTACAGAGGAAAAACAAGGTGTAAAAGAAGGAAAAACAAGGTGTTAAAGAAGAAAAAAAAATACGAAAATAATAAAAAATAAAGTCCCCGAAAGGTCTTTTCTGACCTTTGAGGGACAGACCATTATATTAAAAAAATAAAAGTAAAATAAGAGTGAAAAAAAAATCATAATAAATACACATAAAATACCCACCCAAATAAAACGTCCCCCCGCAAATCATTGTCGTAACGCTAGCTCTGACCCAATTACCCTAAAATAGACATATATCAAAATTGACAGTAGACAATGACGATCATAAATAAAAAGGTCTATTTTAGGGTCAAACTATATTATTACCAGAAAAAATAGCTGAAAAGTAAAAAAGCTTATTTTTTTACTTTAATTTTCAAACTTTAAGCCTAGAAATAATAATAAAAAAAAAAAAGGAAACCTACATCGTCTACGAAAAAAACATTGCAAAAATCCCGTCACTAGCCCAACAAATAAAAAAGTTATAGCGGTTTAACTAAAAGTGCTAAAAATGGCGAAACGGTGACTGGTCCTGAAGGCTCAAAATAGCCGGGACCTGAACCGGATAAGAGTTGTCTCGTGAAGAAAATCCCTGTCCGTATGGACATCATAGAGGAGGGTCCCCTACTCGGGACCCCCCTGGATGAGCCAGATCTGGCCGGCTTGAACTATCTATGTATTATGTCTCAACCAGTGTAATGAGACAGAGACATTCAGGGCAGATGACCCATAATAACATATGTATTATTATATATGCCATCACTGCCTGATTGTGGGGCGCCGGCCTTTGTGACCCTCACCAATGAATCGAGAATAAAGGGAACATGAAGGCGGCTGCAATTCCAATACAGTTGTGAGGGCAGAGCTTCCATGGGCGCCAGGGCTCTTTCCGTCACATTAGTGGGGGATCCCCATCAACAGCGGCTTATTATCCAATAGAAACAAAGGATCGGACATGTTGAAGTCCATCTTGCTCAATCCTGGTTCCCTTAACATTTGCTGCAGGGGACAGTCAGGGGGCACCACATACATTTACTTGTCATACTAATGTCTCCAGCAATCCAGCCCCCGATTAAGAATTTATTGTAAGGGCCTGTTCACATTAGCTTTTGCCCTTCCGTGAGGGGTTCCGTCTGACGTTTCTGTTGGGTTAACGCCTCAATGGAAAACCAAACGGAAACCTTAGCTTCCGTTTGCATCACCATTGATCTCAATGGTGATGGAAACTTTGCTAATGGAATTAATAGCGCAGTCTGATGCAAACTGTAGCGAAGGTTTCCGTTAACCCGACGGAACCCCCCAACGGAAGGGCAGCGCTGATGTGAACAGGGCCGGATACATTCACCAGTGTGCCGCACGTTGTGTTTCTTCTACAATGGCGGTCCTGGCGGATCTCTGCTCGGGCTAATAAAGGGGCCCCCTATGACATCAATATGCCCCTATAGACCTGGATGTAAAGCTGATCTGATTCTTATTTTTCTGCGATCTGCAATATGAATGACTTTCCCCATAGGAATATTTTTTGCACAGAATAGAACTGTACCCCCCATAATTGTAGCATTCATCTAAAAACACTTATGTCCCAAACAATGGAGCAGATTTCCAATGGTTACAATAGTTCATATGGACAATGACAGGTGTATGGATGAGGGTCTGACAGGACCTGCTGTAGGTACAGATAGCACCGCTCACACTCCACCTCTATAGAACAGCTGGATCTGCTTACAAATGCAGAAACAGATCTGTCAGATGGAGCCACAGACGCAGCGTTACCGCAAGCGTTTATCTTCACCTGAAACCGGGGTCAATTATGGTAACAGAGCCTGGACGCGACCGCTGCTGACGTCACGCATCACAGTCTGCACGGGTAACGCAGGGGTTAAGTGTGCGCCCGCGGTACTTACTGGTTAGGAGGATACATAAATCCGGGGGCCGCTTATCTTCTGGTTGTTATGGTTGCTGCTGCTGCTCTGCCGGCCTCACATAGTCTTCTTCTCCTTCCTGTTTTCCTTTCAGACTGGGCGGGGAGCAGCGGCGGCCGGTGCAGCCCACACTACAGTATCATGACGCGCAGGAAGCCGCCCGCGACGTTACTCGGGCTGTACAGTATCTCTCAAATGAGGGGCAGCGGGGAAACATCACGCGACATCGCCAGCGCGTGCCGCACCAACGGCTCTTTTCACCAAGTTACCTCATAAAGGAGCACGCACCGGCGACCCCATAGGTCACGTTCACACTTGGCGTTGAAAAACCATAAACGTCAATACGATTTGGAATATTCTCATTCACCTGTTGTCATTAAAAAGCAATAATAGAGGTGTACGGTATCAACCTTTTCTAAAACCAATTCTTTACCACAAAACGCAACAGCGCAGGTGGCAAAACCCTGAAAATGAACATGCCGCTTCTTACCTGCCATTGTGGGGGCAATGTGTGCAGCTAACCATAGGGATTCTACACACGGCTGTATAGAGAACAGTGTCGTATGGATCCGTAATACGCCACCCGTATAAATATTATGTATCGCTCATACTTTTTTCAGAGAATATTTCTGGGAGATAATGTGTAGAGCGCTCCACCTTATAAAATATAGGTCAGGCCTGCGATCCTTTCCCCGAACACTAAGGGTATGTTCACACGGCAGCGTCCGTAACGGCTGAAATTACGGGGCTGTTTCCAGGAGAAAACAGCCCCGTCATTTCAGCCGTAACGGCATGTGCAGGCGCTTGAACGCCGCGTCCATTACGGACGTAATTGGCCCTGCTTTTCATTGGAGTCAATGAATAACGGCTCCAATTACGTCCCAAGAAGTGACATGACTCTTCTTTGACGCGGGCGTCTATTTACGCGCTGTCTTTTGACAGCGACGCGTAAATATACGCCTCGTGTGAACAGACAAACGTCTGCCCATTGCTTTCAATGGGCAGATGTTTGTCAACGCTTTCAAGCGTTCCACCCTATCGTACCAGGGACTGTCATGACTCCGGTAGTGGCTGCCAGTCTATTAATCACACCATGTGGATGTTTTTACTTTGTATATTATTATTTTTTTCTTCTTGATTTATATATTATTTATTATTATTATTATTATGATTATTATTTGTTATGATTATATGGAGGATTTTCTAGATCCTGGATGTATTGATATACAGCTATGATGATGTACTCTTATCTCTTATACACAGATACTGTATTATGATGATGTACTCTTATCTCTTATACACAGATACTGTATTATGATGATGTACTCTTATACACAGATACTGTATTATGATGATGTACTCTTATACACGGATACTGTATTATGATGATGTACTCTTATACACAGATACTGTATTATGATGATGTACTCTTATACACAGATACTGTATTATGATGATGTACTCTTATACACAGATACTATATTATGATGATGTACTCTTATACACAGATACTGTATTATGATGATGTACTCTTATACACAGATACTGTATTATGATGATGAACTCTTATCTCTTATACACAGATACTATATTATGATGATGTACTCTTATACACAGATACTATATTATGATGATGTACTCTTATACACTGATACTGTATTATGATGATGTACTCTTATCTCTTATACACAGATACTGTATTATGATGATGTACTCTTATCTCTTATACACAGATACTGTATTATGATGATGTACTCTTATACACAGATACTGTATTATGATGATGTACTCTTATCTCTTATACACAGATACTATATTATGATGATGTACTCTTATACACTGATACTGTATTATGATGATGTACTCTTATACACAGATACTGTATTATGATGATGTACTCTTATCTCTTATACACAGATACTGTATTATGATGATGTACTCTTATACACAGATACTGTATTATGATGATGTACTCTTATCTCTTATACACAGATACTATATTATGATGATGTACTCTTATACACGGATACTATATTATGATGATGTACTCTTATACACTGATACTGTATTATGATGATGTACTCTTATACACAGATACTGTATTATGATGATGTACTCTTATCTCTTATACACAGATACTGTATTATGATGATGTACTCTTATACACTGATACTGTATTATGATGATGTACTCTTATACACAGATACTGTATTATGATGATGTACTCTTATCTCTTATACACAGATACTATATTATGATGATGTACTCTTATACACTGATACTGTATTATGATGATGTACTCTTATCTCTTATACACAGATACTATATTATGATGATGTACTCTTATACACAGATACTATATTATGATGATGTACTCTTATACACTGATACTGTATTATGATGATGTACTCTTATACACAGATACTGTATTATGATGATGTACTCTTATCTCTTATACACAGATACTGTATTATGATGATGTACTCTTATACACAGATACTGTATTATGATGATGTACTCTTATCTCTTATACACAGATACTATATTATGATGATGTACTCTTATACACGGATACTATATTATGATGATGTACTCTTATACACTGATACTGTATTATGATGATGTACTCTTATACACAGATACTGTATTATGATGATGTACTCTTATCTCTTATACACAGATACTGTATTATGATGATGTACTCTTATCTCTTATACACAGATACTGTATTATGATGATGTACTCTTATCTCTTATACACAGATACTGTATTATGATGATGTACTCTTATACACAGATACTGTATTATGATGATGTACTCTTATACACAGATACTGTATTATGATGATGTACTCTTATCTCTTATACACAGATACTGTATTATGATGATGTACTCTTATCTCTTATACACAGATACTATATTATGATGATGTACTCCTATACACTGATACTGTATTATGATGATGTACTCTTATCTCTTATACACAGATACTATATTATGATGATGTACTCTTATACACAGATACTGTATTATGATGATGTACTCTTATACACGGATACTATATTATGATGTACTCTTATACAGAGATACTGTATTATGATGATGTACTCTTATACACAGATACTGTATTATGATGTACTCTTATCTCTTATACACAGATACTATATTATGATGATGTACTCTTATACACAGATACTGTATTATGATGATGTACTCTTATACACGGATACTATATTATGATGATGTACTCTTATACAGAGATACTGTATTATGATGATGTACTCTTATACACAGATACTGTATTATGATGATGTACTCTTATCTCTTATACACAGATACTTTATTATGATGATGTACTCTTATACACTGATACTGTATTATGATGATGTACTCTTATACACTGATACTGTATTATGATGATGTACTCTTATACACGGATACTATATTATGATGATGTACTCTTATACACAGATACTATATTATGATGATGTACTCTTATACACAGATACTGTATTATGATGATGTACTCTTATCTCTTATACACAGATACTGTATTATGATGATGTACTCTTATACACAGATACTGTATTATGATGATGTACTCTTATCTCTTATACACAGATACTGTATTATGATGATGTACTCTTATCTCTTATACACTGATACTGTATTATGATGATGTACTCTTATACACAGATACTGTATTATCATGATGTACTCTTATCTCTTATACACTGATACTGTATTATGATGATGTACTCTTATACACAAATACTGTATTATCATGATGTACTCTTATACACAGATACTGTATTATGATGATGTACTCTTATCTCTTATACACGGACACTATATTATGATGATGTACTCTTATACACAGATACTGTATTATGATGATGTACTCTTATCTCTTATACACAGATACTATATTATGATGATGTACTCTTATACACTGATACTGTATTATGATGATGTACTCTTATCTCTTATACACAGATACTATATTATGATGATGTACTCTTATACACAGATACTGTATTATGATGATGTACTCTTATACACGGATACTATATTATGATGATGTACTCTTATACACAGATACTGTATTATGATGATGTACTCTTATACACAGATACTGTATTATGATGATGTACTCTTATCTCTTATACACAGATACTGTATTATGATGATGTACTCTTATCTCTTATACACAGATACTATATTATGATGATGTACTCCTATACACTGATACTGTATTATGATGATGTACTCTTATCTCTTATACACAGATACTATATTATGATGATGTACTCTTATACACAGATACTGTATTATGATGATGTACTCTTATACACGGATACTATATTATGATGATGTACTCTTATACAGAGATACTGTATTATGATGATGTACTCTTATACACAGATACTGTATTATGATGATGTACTCTTATCTCTTATACACAGATACTATATTATGATGATGTACTCTTATACACTGATACTGTATTATGATGATGTACTCTTATACACAGATACTGTATTATGATGATGAACTCTTATCTCTTATACACGGATACTATATTATGATGATGTACTCTTATACACAGATACTGTATTATGATGATGTACTCTTATACACAGATACTGTATTATGATGATGTACTCTTATCTCTTATACACAGATACTATATTATGATGATGTACTCTTATACACTGATACTGTATTATGATGATGTACTCTTATACACTGATACTGTATTATGATGATGTACTCTTATCTCATATACACAGATACTATATTATGATGATGTACTCTTATACACAGATACTGTATTATGATGATGTACTCTTATACACGGATACTATATTATGATGATGTACTCTTATACACAGATACTGTATTATGATGATGTACTCTTATACACAGATACTGTATTATGATGATGTACTCTTATCTCTTATACACAGATACTGTATTATGATGATGTACTCTTATACACAGATACTGTATTATGATGATGTACTCTTATACACAGATACTGTATTATGATGATGTACTCTTATCTCTTATACACAGATACTATATTATGATGATGTACTCTTATACACTGATACTGTATTATGATGATGTACTCTTATCTCTTATACACAGATACTGTATTATGATGATGTACTCTTATACACAGATACTGTATTATCATGATGTACTCTTATACACAGATACTGTATTATGATGATGTACTCTTATACACAGATACTGTATTATGATGATGTACTCTTATCTCTTATACACAGATACTGTATTATGATGATGTACTCTTATACACAGATACTGTATTATGATGATGTACTCTTATCTCTTATACACAGATACTGTATTATGATGATGTACTCTTATCTCTTATACACAGATACTATATTATGATGATGTACTCTTATACACTGATACTGTATTATGATGATGTACTCTTATCTCTTATACACAGATACTATATTATGATGATGTACTCTTATCTCTTATACACTGATACTGTATTATGATGATGTACTCTTATCTCTTATACACAGATACTGTATTATGATGATGTACTCTTATACACAGATACTGTATTATGATGATGTACTCTTATACACAGATACTGTATTATGATGATGAACTCTTATCTCTTATACACAGATACTATATTATGATGATGTACTCTTATACACAGATACTGTATTATGATGATGTACTCTTATACACGGATACTATATTATGATGATGTACTCTTATACACAGATACTGTATTATGATGATGTACTCTTATACACAGATACTGTATTATGATGATGTACTCTTATCTCTTATACACAGATACTGTATTATGATGATGTACTCTTATCTCTTATACACAGATACTATATTATGATGATGTACTCTTATACACAGATACTGTATTATGATGATGTACTCTTATACACTGATACTGTATTATGATGATGTACTCTTATACACTGATACTGTATTATGATGATGTACTCTTATACACAGATACTGTATTATGATGATGTACTCTTATACACAGATACTATATTATGATGATGTACTCTTATCTCTTATACACAGATACTATATTATGATGATGTACTCTTATACACAGATACTGTATTATGATGATGTACTCTTATACACGGATACTATATTATGATGATGTACTCTTATACACAGATACTGTATTATGATGATGTACTCTTATACACAGATACTGTATTATGATGATGTACTCTTATCTCTTATACACAGATACTATATTATGATGATGTACTCTTATACACTGATACTGTATTATGATGATGTACTCTTATCTCTTATACACAGATACTGTATTATGATGATGTACTCTTATCTCTTATACACGGATACTATATTATGATGATGTACTCTTATACACAGATACTGTATTATGATGATGTACTCTTATACACAGATACTGTATTATGATGATGTACTCTTATCTCTTATACACAGATACTATATTATTATGATGTACTCTTATACACTGATACTGTATTATGATGATGTACTCTTATACACTGATACTGTATTATGATGATGTACTCTTATCTCATATACACAGATACTATATTATGATGATGTACTCTTATACACAGATACTGTATTATGATGATGTACTCTTATCTCTTATACACAGATACTGTATTATGATGATGTACTCTTATACACTGATACTGTATTATGATGATGTACTCTTATACACTGATACTGTATTATGATGATGTACTCTTATCTCATATACACAGATACTATATTATGATGATGTACTCTTATACACAGATACTGTATTATGATGATGTACTCTTATACACGGATACTATTTTATGATGATGTACTCTTATACACAGATACTGTATTATGATGTACTCTTATACACAGATACTGTATTATGATGATGTACTCTTATCTCTTATACACAGATACTGTATTATGATGATGTACTCTTATACACAGATACTGTATTATGATGATGTACTCTTATCTCTTATACACAGATACTGTATTATGATGATGTACTCTTATCTCTTATACACAGATACTATATTATGATGATGTACTCTTATCTCTTATACACAGATACTATATTATGATGATGTACTCTTATACACTGATACTGTATTATGATGATGTACTCTTATACACTGATACTGTATTATGATGATGTACTCTTATCTCATATACACAGATACTATATTATGATGATGTACTCTTATACACAGATACTGTATTATGATGATGTACTCTTATACACAGATACTGTATTATGATGATGTACTCTTATACACAGATACTGTATTATGATGATGTACTCTTATCTCTTATACACAGATACTATATTATGATGATGCACTCTTATAAACAGATACTGTATTATGATGATGTACTCTTATCTCTTATACACAGATACTATATTATGATGATGTACTCTTATACACAGATACTGTATTATGATGATGTACTCTTATACACAGATACTGTATTATGATGATGTACTCTTATACACAGATACTATATTATGATGATGCACTCTTATAAACAGATACTGTATTATGATGATGTACTCTTATCTCATATACACAGATACTGTATTATGATGATGTACTCTTATACACAGATACTGTATTATGATGATGTACTCTTATACACTGATACTGTATTATGATGATGTACTCTTATCTCTTATACACAGATACTATATTATGATGATGTACTCTTATACACTGATACTGTATTATGATGATGTACTCTTATCTCTTATACACAGATACTGTATTATCATGATGTACTCTTATACACAGATACTGTATTATGATGATGTACTCTTATCTCTTATACACAGATACTGTATTATGATGATGTACTCTTATACACTGATACTGTATTATGATGATGTACTCTTATCTCTTATACACAGATACTGTATTATCATGATGTACTCTTATACACAGATACTGTATTATGATGATGTACTCTTATCTCTTATACACAGATACTATATTATGATGATGTACTCTTATACACTGATACTGTATTATGATGATGTACTCTTATCTCTTATACACAGATACTGTATTATCATGATGTACTCTTATACACAGATACTGTATTATGATGATGTACTCTTATCTCTTATACACAGATACTGTATTATGATGATGTACTCTTATACACTGATACTGTATTATGATGATGTACTCTTATCTCTTATACACAGATACTGTATTATCATGATGTACTCTTATACACAGATACTGTATTATGATGATGTACTCTTATCTCTTATACACAGATACTGTATTATCATGATGTACTCTTATACACAGATACTGTATTATGATGATGTACTCTTATCTCTTATACACAGATACTATATTATGATGATGTACTCTTATACACGGATACTATATTATTATGATGTACTCTTATACACTGATACTGTATTATGATGATGTACTCTTATACACAGATACTGTATTATGATGATGTACTCTTATCTCTTATACACGGATACTATATTATTATGATGTACTCTTATACACTGATACTGTATTATGATGATGTACTCTTATACACAGATACTATATTATGATGATGTACTCTTATCTCTTATACACAGATACTATATTGATATAAATGATGTTTTTCTTAGTAGATACATGTTGATCTATCTGGTTTATACTTTATATGTCTCTTATAAAATCTTATAAAACCTCTATGTATATTTGTTTGTGATATATTGAATATCTGTTCTTCCCTTATCCTGATTCATAGTGGTTGGTATTGATTCTCACATGGTGAGTTTAACCCCTTAAGGACACGGCCAATTTTGGCCTTGTAGACAGAACAATTTTTTTATATTTCCCTCTTTGCATCCCGACGCTCATAACTCTTTTATTTTTTGTACGACGTAGTTGTATGAGACTTTGTTTTTTGCGGGACGAGTTGTACTTTTTGTAGGTACCATTTTTTGGTACAAATACATTATCGTTTAATTTCTATACATTTTTATTTTGGCCAAAATGGCAGAAAAAAAAGCAGTTCCGCAGCAGTTTTAATATTTTTTTTTTTTACACCATACACCGATCATCATAAATAATGTTATACATTTGTTGTACAGGTTGTTACGGTCGTGGCGATACCAAATATGTCTATATTATTTCATGTTTCGGGACTTATATTTTAAAAAGTTTATTTATTATAAAAAATGTGTGTTTCTGTGTATTTTATTGACTTTTTATTTATTTATCATAATTTTTTTTTTACATTAATTTAACTTTTTTTTTTAATCCCATAAAGGGATTTATCATTTTTATTTTGTAACTGCAATGTACTGGCATAGATCTATATGCCTGTACATTAGCCTGTGTGCTGATCGTACACAGGCAGTTGTTAGGGCACACCTCAGTATGCCCTAACAACAGGAAATATGTTCAGACAGCCCTGGGGTCCTTCAATGGACCCTGGGCTGTCTGGCCATATGAGTTGGGGGCTTTGATCGCGTCACAGTTATCTTCTGTGACGCGATCAAAGTGCAGTCCCCTCTCCTTGAACGCCGTGATCAGCTTTCATCGTGGCATTCAAAGGGTTAACGGCGGATCGAGGATGTTTCTCTCCTCTCCGCTGTCGGAGCGGGGCCGTGGCTGTGTATTACAACCGTTGCCCCCAATCGATCGCACGCACAGAGACGGATGTCACACAGGACGAGGATGCTCGTCCTGTGTCGGAAACCAGTTAATATATATACTATGGGCAAATCTTGCCCTAACACAATATGGCCACATGTATTTTTGTGATATGTATGCGTTGTCCTGCTCCCCTCCTCCCGACGCAGCGTGGTGATGCGGGCACGCATGTGTATATGGTGTCCGCCTCCCTGCTGTTCCGGGATGACGAGATCATGGCGGCGCTGTGCTAACATCAATTAGTAAATATGGATAATCCTGGCAACTTTGCCCTTTTTCAAAATGGCCCATGCGTTCGTGTGGAGTGTACGCGCCACCCTGCTCCCCTCCCCCCGGCACCGCGTGATGACTATGTGTTATCCGCCTCCCTGCTGTTCCGGGGTGATGGGATCATGGCGTCGCGCCGCCGTATGGCTACATGATAGCTGCTCACAAGGTATTTTAAACTAATGTTATTCATTTATATTACACCTGTTTATGATATGTAGGATGCTTTCTGATTGGAACATAAGATTCTGTTCCTCCTATTTAAAGAGGCTCTGTCACCAGATTTTGCAACCCCTATCTGCTATTGCAGCAGATCGGCGCTGCAATGTAGATTACAGTAACGTTTTTATTTTAAAAAAAACGAGCATTTTTGGCCAAGTTATGGCCATTTTTGTATTTATGTAAATGAGGCTTGCAAAAGTACAACTGGGCGTGTTTACAGTAAAAGTACAACTGGGCGTGTATTATGTGTGTACATCGGGGCGTTTTTACTTCTTTTACTAGCTGGGCGTTAGGAATGGGAGTGTATGATGCTGACGAATCAGCATCATCCACTTCTGTTCGTTAACACCCAGCTTCTGGCAGTGCAGACACAGCGTGTTCTCGAGAGATCACGCTGTGTCGTCACTCACTTCCTGCCCCAGGTCCTGCATCGTGTCGGCCGCATCGGCTACAGTTGATTCTGCAGCAGCATCAGCGTTTGCAGGTAAGTAGCTACATCAATTTACCTGCAAACGCCGATGCTGCTGCAGAATCAACTGTAGCCTCTGGTGCCGATGTGGCCTCGCTCGTCCGACACGATGCAGGACCTGTGAGTGACGTCACAGCGTGATCTCTCGAGAACACGCTGTGTCTGCACTGCCAGAAGCTGGGCGTTCTGTAGAGAAGTGGATGATACTTCTCATCAGAGCGCCCAGCTAGTAAAAGAAGTAAACACGCCCCGATGTACACACATAATACACGCCCACTTGGACTTTTACTTTAAACACGCCCACTTGTACTTTTGCAAGCCTCATTTACATAAATACAAAAATGGTCATAACTTGGCCAAAAATGCTCGTTTTTTAAAAATAAAAACGTTACTGTAATCTACATTGCAGCGCCTATCTGCTGCAATAGCAGATAGGGGTTGCAAAATCTGGTGACAGAGCCTCTTTAAGCTCAAGACTCCTCACTGACCATTTACTCCTTGAAAAAGCTGACGGTGTTTGGTTGTGGTCTGTCTTATTGAGGAGCAAACATGCAAAATATTTAATATGAATTTGGATCTTTGATTGTTTTCCACCTGTAGCCCTTATCCAGTGATTACATATTCATATATTGGTCATTTATGAGGTGTTTTTGTACCGCGTTTGTGAATATCTATATAATATACTGCCCTATCACATGTATATGTAATGTGATGCATTGTGACCCCCTCATACCACTACCACATTTTTTACTATATGTTGTTTTATATTTTGTGTGATGGTCTATGTATGTTTTTATAATATATTCTAATAAAGATATTTTTTGATATATTGGCTAGTGCTATATTTGTACTATTGGTGATTTATATTCTAGATTTATTGTCTATATATGTCTTGATAGGTATTCAATCTCAGATTCAGAAGAAGATGGTTTTCTCTTCCAAACCCCAAAATAATTTCAGGCACAACATTAAGACATACAGGCTTGTCCTGCTGCTAATGCTATGTCAGGGTTCCTTCACGTCATTTAAAGTTATGGTAAAGCCTGTATGAGGGGTCTAGCTTGTCATATGTAGATGGATTTTTTTCTTTTGCATACGCATTGTGATCATACATATGTGGCAGTAATGTGACTAGCTTCCCATATTAATATTATTTTTTTTAAGACAATTGTTGGATCTTGTTCTTTTTTGGGAAGGGGGAATGGACCCAGCAGGTTGATAAATATGGTATACATTTCCACAATTATATTTTTGTACCTTTTTTCTTTCATAGAGAGATTTGCTGAAAAGCACATTGCATAAGGGCTTATTCAGAGAAACGGGATATACGTCCGTGCAACGAGCGTGATTTTCATGCGCGTGGCACGGACCTATATTAGTCTATGGGGCTGTGCAGACATATGCGTGATTTTTACGCATTGGTCCACTGCGTAATAGTCACGACATGTCCGTTCTTTGGGCGTTTTTCACGCATCACGCACCCATTGAAGTCAATGGGTGCGTGAAAACCATGCATGGCACACGGAAGCACTAATGTGCGAACAGCGTGATTCGTGCAACAGCTGTGAAAAGGATGAAATAAAACAGAAAAGCACCACGTGCTTTTCTGTTTACAAACATCCAAATGGAGTGTCATAATGTTGGCGGCTGCGCGAAAACCACGCAGCCACACGGAGCTGTCAAGTGCCTTTTGTGTAGGCAAAACGCCGCGTTTTTCGTGTGCGCAAAAGGCACACACTCGTGTGAATCCAGCCTAATCTCAAGCCACATTCTATGGATTTGCAGCCAAAAGCCACAGTCTAAGGCCCCATGCACACGACCGTAGAATTCGGACGTAATTACGGGCCCATTTACTTCTATTGACCGCTGTCACCTTTCCGTATCGCTACGGCAGATGGCTATCCGTGCCGTAGAACTGTGCCAGAAATTATGGAGCATGTCCATTTTTTTTAAATTTACGGACTGTGCTCACATACTTTATATGGAAGCACGGTCCACAAATGCGGGTGGCCGTCAGCGGACGGCTGTGCCCATAATCAGTGACAGTGATTACTGGCACGGCCGTGTGCATAAAGCGTAAGCAAATTTGCAGTTTACCTCTAGCTCATATGGGCATTATAGATCCTTAGATCTATTCTGTCCATAAAAACTCTAATGTACAATATTTAGAGCATAAATTTAGAGGTGGTGATATGCTATAAGCTTCGCTAGCATAATTCCACCTACACAATTTATTGAAATGCACTTTGGCCCTCCTATTACTTACATATTTCAGGTCCCTAGTGTAAAGGATCTGCCAGGCACTACGTCTGTGGAGACTCCCAGGGTTAATCAGTCGACACCTGAGGCCAGACCTCTTAGACTGACACCGGCTCCCACCAATCAGGGTGGCAGGCTCAGGAGTGGGAGAGCCTATCGCGGCCTGGTCAGTCAGAGTTAGCTCCGCCCCCTGTCCATTTATACCTGCAGTTTTCTCTTCCTCATTGCTTGTTATTCTTTTGGATTCCTGGCCCCACTGCTGCTTGCTCCAGCCTGCTTCTGCCGTGCTTCTGCCTTGCTGCAGTTCTCCTTGACTTGACTTGCTTTGCTTTGCTTTGCCTTGCCCCTGGCTTGCTTCTGTCTCCGTGCCCGCTCGGGTTACTCACTTCGTCCTGGTCCTGACTGTTCGTTCGCCGCTCCGTTTCCTCGTGGCGTTCCGTGGCTACTGCCCCTTCCCTTGCGTGTTCCCTGTTTGTTTTCCTGTGCACTTAGACAGCGTAGGGACCGCCGCCCAGTTGTACCTCGTCGCCTAGGGCGGGTCGTTGCAAGTAGGCAGGGACAGGGCGGTGGGTAGATTAGGGCTCACTTTCCCTTCACCTCCTTCCTGCCATCAAAGAATAACAAGCCCTTACCTAGTCTACCATTTCTCCTACGCTGTCGCTATCATGGACCCCCTTGAGACCCTGACCCAGCAGATGCAGGGCCTCTCCCTACAGGTCCAGGCCCTGGCCCAAAGGGTTGGGCGCACCACCTCACCTCTAGAACCCGACCTCAAGTTACCTGACCGGTTTTCAGGGGACCGTAAGACGTTTCTCTCCTTCCGGGAGAGTTGCAGACTATATTTCCGCCTTAAGCCCCACTCCTCAGGTTCCGAGAACCAGCGGGTGGGTATCATCATATCCCGACTCCAGGAAGGGCCCCAAGAGTGGGCCTTCTCCTTGGCTCCTGACGCCCCTGAACTTTCCTCTGTTGATCGTTTTTTCTCTGCCCTCGGACTCATTTACGACGAGACTGACAGGACTGCTTTAGCCGAGAGTCAGTTGGTGACCTTACGTCAGGGTAGGAGACCGGTTGAGGAATACTGTTCTGATTTTAGGAAGTGGTGCGTAGCCTCTCAGTGGAACGATCCGGCCCTAAGGTGCCAGTTTAGGTTAGGATTATCTGACGCCCTGAAGGATCTGCTGGTTAGCTACCCCTCGTCTGACTCTCTTGACCAGGTTATGACCCTAGCAGTACGACTTGACCGACGTCTCAGGGAACGTCAGCTAGAACGCTTCAGTGTGCTCCCCTCTGACTTTTCTGCGATCCCCCCCGAGGTCCCGCCTCCTCGCCCCTCCACGGAGGACTCGGAGGTACCTATGCAACTCGGGGCCTCCATGTCCCCTCGACAACGTAGGGAGTTTCGCAGAATGAACGGTCTCTGCTTCTACTGTGGGGACGACAAGCATCTACTGAACACCTGTCCCAGGCGCAAGAATAAGAAGCCGGAAAACTTCCGCGCCTAAGTGATCATCGGGGAGGTCACTTGGGCGCACAGGTATTTCCCGTTAATGTGAAACGCAATAAAATTTTGCTTCCCTTTCAGGTCTCGTTTGCTGGCCGGTCTGCCACGGGCAGTGCTTTCGTGGATTCTGGCTCATCTGCTAATATCATGTCTGTGGAATTTGCTATGTCTCTAAAGATGCCTTGTATTGATTTACCTTATCCTATCCCTGTAGTAGGAATCGACTCTACTCCCCTTGCTAATGGTTATTTTACTCAGCATACTCCTGTTTTTGAACTCCTGGTTGGCTCCATGCATTTGGAGCAGTGCTCTGTACTGGTAATGCAGGGATTATCGTCTGATCTGGTTTTAGGCCTTCCCTGGTTGCAGTTGCATAATCCCACGTTTGATTGGAATACTGGGGATCTCACCAAATGGGGTAATGAATGTCTTATGTCATGTCTTTCTGTTAACTCTATTTCTCCCCGGGAGGAGGTAAACACGCTTCCTGAGTTCGTTCAGGACTTCGCCGATGTGTTTTCTAAGGAGGCCTCCGAGGTGTTGCCCCCCCATAGAGATTACGATTGCGCTATCGATTTGGTGCCTGGTGCCAAGCTTCCTAAAGGTAGGATATTTAATCTTTCATGTCCTGAACGTGAAGCCATGAGGGTGTATATCCAGGAATGCCTGGCCAAGGGTTTCATTCGCCCCTCGACTTCTCCTGTAGGTGCTGGCTTCTTCTTCGTGGGGAAGAAGGATGGTGGTCTTAGGCCGTGCATTGATTATCGTAACCTGAATAAGGTCACTGTAAGGAACCAGTACCCACTTCCTTTGATTCCGGATCTTTTTAATCAGGTTCAGGGAGCCCAATGGTTTTCTAAGTTCGATCTACGGGGGGCATATAACCTTATCCGCATCAAAGAGGGGGATGAGTGGAAAACTGCGTTCAACACACCCGAGGGTCATTTCGAATACCTGGTCATGCCCTTTGGGTTGTGTAACGCCCCTGCTGTCTTCCAGAATTTTATTAATGAAATCCTGAGAGAGTACCTGGGTAATTTTCTTGTTGTGTACCTTGATGACATACTGGTGTTTTCCAAGGACTGGTCCTCTCACGTGGAGCATGTCAGGAAGGTGCTCCAGGTCCTTCGGGAGAATAATCTGTTTGCTAAGACTGAAAAATGTGTCTTTGGGGTACAGGAGATACCATTTTTAGGGCAAATCCTCACTCCTCATGAATTCCGCATGGACCCTGCCAAGGTTCAAGCTGTGGCGGAATGGGTCCAACCTGCCTCCCTTAAGGCGTTACAGTGTTTTTTAGGGTTCGCCAACTATTACAGGAGATTTATTGCCAACTTCTCGGTCGTCGCTAAGCCTCTTACGGACCTTACCCGCAAGGGTGCTGATGTCCTCCATTGGCCCCCTGAGGCCGTCCAGGCCTTTGAGACTCTCAAGAAGTGCTTTATCTCGGCCCCCGTGCTGATTCAGCCCAACCAAGAGGAGCCATTTATTGTGGAGGTTGACGCTTCCGAGGTGGGAGTGGGGGCCGTCTTGTCCCAGGGTACCAGCTCCCTCACCCATCTCCGCCCCTGTGCTTACTTCTCTAGGAAGTTTTCGCCCACGGAGAGTAACTATGATATTGGCAACCGCGAACTTCTAGCCATTAAATGGGCTTTTGAGGAGTGGCGGCACTTCCTGGAGGGGGCCAGACACCAGGTAACGGTCCTTACGGATCACAAGAATCTGGTTTTCCTAGAATCGGCCCGGAGGCTTAATCCTAGACAAGCTCGGTGGGCACTATTCTTTACCAGATTTAATTTCTTGGTTACCTATAGGGCTGGGTCCAAGAATATTAAGGCTGATGCTCTGTCACGTAGTTTCATGGCCAATCCTCCTTCCGAGAAGGATCCCGCTTGTATTTTACCCCCTGGTATAATCGTCTCTGCCACGGATTCTGATTTAGCTTCTGATATCGCGGCTGATCAGGGTGCAGCTCCCGGGAACGTCCCTGGGGACAAACTGTTTGTTCCCCTGCAATACCGGCTGAGGGTACTCAGGGAAAACCATGACTCCGCTCTATCTGGTCATCCTGGCATCTTGGGCACCAAACACCTCATTACCAGAAACTATTGGTGGCCTGGGTTGCCTAAAGATGTTAGGGCTTACGTCGCCGCTTGTGAGGTTTGCGCTAGGTCCAAAACCCCTAGGTCCCGACCTGCGGGCCTACTACGTCCCTTGCCCATTCCCCAGAGACCTTGGACCCATATCTCCATGGATTTTATCACCGATTTGCCTCCATCTCAGGGCAAGTCGGTGGTGTGGGTGGTAGTCGACCGCTTCAGCAAGATGTGCCACTTTGTGCCCCTTAAGAAGCTACCTAACGCCAAGACGTTAGCTTCTTTGTTTGTGAAACACATCCTGCGTCTCCATGGGGCCCCAGTCAATATCGTTTCGGACAGAGGGGTACAATTTGTTTCCTTATTTTGGAGAGCCTTTTGTAAAAAGTTGGAGATTGATCTGTCCTTCTCCTCCGCCTTCCATCCCGAAACTAACGGCCAAACGGAAAGGACCAACCAATCCCTGGAACAATATTTAAGGTGTTTCATCTCTGACTGTCAATTCGATTGGGTCTCATTCCTTCCCCTTGCTGAATTTTCCCTGAATAACCGGGTCAGTAACTCGTCAGGGGTCTCCCCGTTTTTCTGTAATTTCGGGTTTAACCCAAGGTTCTCCTCCGTCTCCCCTGGTTGTTCCAATAATCCTGAGGCAGAGGAGGTTCATCGGGAACTGTGCACTGTCTGGGCCCAGGTTCAGAAGAACCTAGAGGCGTCCCAGAGCGCACAAAAGATTCAGGCGGATAGTAGACGTTCTGCTAACCCCCGGTTTGTCGTCGGGGATTTGGTCTGGTTGTCGTCCAGGAACTTGCGCCTTAAGGTCCCGTCCAGGAAGTTTGCTCCCCGATTTATTGGGCCTTATAAGGTCATTGAAGTCCTCAACCCTGTATCCTTCCGTCTGGAGCTGCCCCCATCCTTCCGCATACACGACGTCTTTCATGCTTCCCTCCTTAAACGCTGCTCCCCGTCCTGGTCCCCCTCTAGGAAACCTCCTGTTCCCGTTCTCACCCCTGAGGGGGTGGAATTCGAGGTGGCCAAGATTGTGGACAGTAGGATGATCCAGGGCTCCCTCCAGTACCTGGTCCATTGGAGAGGATACGGGCCGGAGGAGAGGACTTGGGTACCTGCTCGAGATGTTCACGCTGGGGTATTGGTCAGGAGGTTCCACCTTCTCTTCCCCACTAAACCGGGTCCTCTTAGTAAGGGTCCGGTGGCCCCTCATAAAAGGGGGAGTACTGTAAAGGATCTGCCAGGCACTACGTCTGTGGAGACTCCCAGGGTTAATCAGTCGACACCTGAGGCCAGACCTCTTAGACTGACACCGGCTCCCACCAATCAGGGTGGCAGGCTCAGGAGTGGGAGAGCCTATCGCGGCCTGGTCAGTCAGAGTTAGCTCCGCCCCCTGTCCATTTATACCTGCAGTTTTCTCTTCCTCATTGCTTGTTATTCTTTTGGATTCCTGGCCCCACTGCTGCTTGCTCCAGCCTGCTTCTGCCGTGCTTCTGCCTTGCTGCAGTTCTCCTTGACTTGACTTGCTTTGCTTTGCTTTGCCTTGCCCCTGGCTTGCTTCTGTCTCCGTGCCCGCTCGGGTTACTCACTTCGTCCTGGTCCTGACTGTTCGTTCGCCGCTCCGTTTCCTCGTGGCGTTCCGTGGCTACTGCCCCTTCCCTTGCGTGTTCCCTGTTTGTTTTCCTGTGCACTTAGACAGCGTAGGGACCGCCGCCCAGTTGTACCTCGTCGCCTAGGGCGGGTCGTTGCAAGTAGGCAGGGACAGGGCGGTGGGTAGATTAGGGCTCACTTTCCCTTCACCTCCTTCCTGCCATCACACCTAGTATCTAGGACTCACCTTTGCCCCCAGATCAACCTGGATTCGCATAGGGGCTGGGAACATTACTGATAGATTCCTTATCAGGGATGGGATTAGAATGTTTAATAACTACTTGGCTGACAACAGTATACATTCAGGGTGTCTATGGTGCAGCGCATCACAGATTCCTACTTTAATTTCTAAAGGAAATAATATTGTAAATGCAGCATATATTAATTTGAAATCTTAATACATATTATTGTATGTAACAGTCATTTCATCTAATTTATCCAAACTTCAACTAGAATTGCAAACTGGTTTGCCACACTATAAATACATATGATACAGTCCATACCTAGGCACACTTATGAAACTCCTTGGTATTTACTTATATGTGCACATTCAGCTGTATAGGCGTTCACAGCCTAATTACTTGGGTTGTGCACTGTGTATAAGGCCAGAGAGTTGGGGAAAATCAGGACTTCCACCCTCCCAAAATACAAGTGTTTAGAGTAGAGATTAGGTATCAGAATCAAGTGTAGTGCATACATACTGTGCCAGAACCAAGGTCGGTAGAGAGATCAGTGGAAGAAAACAGGTTAACCACTTCTATATAAGTTTGCACTGTGTGAAACTACAGCTTCAAGTATGACTAACAATGGTAATGATATGCAGGGAACTGCTTCATAAAGAGTGCTACCACCCATTATCTCGCTGTAGACCTTTGAGTGAATCCAGGAGCCATTAGAAGCAGTCATAGCAGAATAAACAATGAGATTCAGTGACTCACAGGTGGCGTCTTCACTGATTGTAGTCATTCTCTGTTTTTTTTCTCCATTCGCACCAGACCATCATAACGACTTCTCTTGGCCATGACCGCCGAGATGTCTTGGGCTCCTCTCTACTCATCCCCACAATGTGACCCAATATATAATAGTGTTGCACACTGTGCTCTCTGAATATAATAGCTCCACACACTTGCCCGGTGAAAATGCCACATATAGCGCCCCTGAATAAAATAAACCCCCAATTAGTGCCCCTGAATAGAATAATGCTCCATTTAGTGCCACTGAATAAAATTATAACACACATTGCTCCCCCTAAGAATAGGCCATCAACGTTAAAGTGGTTGTCCAGAATTAGAGTAACATGGCTGCTTTCTTCCAAAAACAGCACCACACCTGCCACAGGTTGTGTGTGATATTGCAGCTCAGCCTCATTTACTTTAATTGAACAGAGTTGTTATACTAGACAAAACCAATGGACAGGCGTGGTGCTGTTTCCGGAAGGATACCGCTAGGTTTTTCAAAGTCTTTGAGAACCCCTTAAAACATATCCCAAAAATGTAATTTAAATCTGATAATTATGCAAGAGTCCAATAAGCCCATGGTCATGTTTGTAGAATCAGCTTGGGAAGACTGTGGCCATAAAGAAAATCATATGGCCCCCAACAATACAATACCAACATGATCATTTGATTTTAAGAGAATTACAGTAATATGTCAAAAGAAAGCATTCTCCACACTATTATTTTAATTGCAGCCAGAACAGTTGACACAATACGGGGTAGATCCATGTGATTTATGCAGGCTTCTGACCTTTACTTCATGTTGGGCATCACTGTCCTTGATTGTGGGGCCTGTGCTTAAAATGGTCTTAGGCTCCCTACACATCAAATTTTTTGCCTACATTTAGAGTGTACGTTGGAAAAGCTCCCGGCATACACGGTAAACGTGACTTTAGGGCTCCATTAGCCCAAAAGAGACCAAAAGAGTATCCTTTTGGCATCCGTCGGGCTGGTATACCTCAGTATACCACAAGAAAAGGGTATGGAATAGCTTAGCTGATTGGGCTATTTCATCCTGCAGAGTCTAGTAAAAAAAAGTATACTTTTTTTGTACAATAGAAGCTTCAGTGACGTATCTGTCCATTCCGCTGGCGAACACACACCTTGCCTGTTTCTCCAAAGAACAGTTGCGAGTGATCAACACCGGCGGTGCCCGATGCCCAGAGGCTGTTTGAGGATGGGATAGGCTTGAGGAACGAACTGCAGCCAATAGTGCTGCAGGATGGACGGGAGCAGCAGCGGAGTGTCCGGGGAGGAGAAAGCTGCACTTCTCTGAGTGCTTTGTCAGGGACTCCAGGGAAGCTCCTGACGTTACTATCCATATATGGCCAGTGACATCAGGAGGTTCCGCAGGGCCAGAAACCTGGGGCAGAGCATCAGGATACAGAGAAGAGAAGCTCCGAATCCAAATGCTCTATCTGGGGACACCAGCTGTGGCCACTACTCATGGGTAGAAGGGGCTGTATAGGCGACCTATCGAACTGTATGGCTATATAGTAGGATACAGTGCAGCTTTCAGTCAGAGGTATGAGTCCTCAAGACATATACCACTGATGGGAGGTTCAAAATATAATGTGAAGGGGGCCCTAGCGTTCTCTGATACATGTGAAACCTGGTGTGGTATGACATGGTCCATACCCTTACATTATTCAGTTTTGGTAAGTAAAAGATGGGGTCTTTCTATGCTAGTCTCTTCTTCAAGATATTTACACCTCAAACAATCATTTGTATAGTATAGTGGAGATCAAAAGGTAAAAGATCAAAGGTTAATGTTTATTAAGCTTAGTGTGACAGTTCATATAAAAACAATACCAGATGTCAAACAAAGAATAATATCAGATGCATAATTGTATAGTATAGAGCGGTTCATTAAAAAGCTTTGTTTAAAATAAATGAAAGGGGTTGTTCAGCGAATACAAAATATTTTTTATAACGGCTTGTAATGGTGTACACATTTTAAGAAAGCCATACTCCCCACACCAATCCTACGCCACACCCATTCCCCCGCCGGTCTCTACTTTCTGCTGCATCAATATCGTCCCGACACAGGGACACATGCCTACGGTCACCCACTGTCGGCGGCCTGGAGATAAGAGGAGTGAAGCTGAGGTCTATTTAACTTTTTCTCAACATCGGAACCCTCTTGACCCTTCTTTCTTTCTTTAGGAATGTGAAAGCGCTCTATCTACTAAGTATAGCCACTGTGTTGGGTTTTCATTGGCTTCCGTCGTCAGCCGGATATAATTGACTTTACACAAAGGTCTATTGAACCACTTGTACAATACAACTATGCATCTTATATTATTCTTTTCACATTGAACATCATCTTGTATTCTTTTTATATGAACGTTCACATAATTGTAACCTTTTACCTTGATTCCTCGCAATGTGGGCAGATTTTTACATTTAAAGTAGAAGGGGTCAGTACAGGCCAGAAATGCATTGATTGCACACCTAAAAAAATTAAGTATTCTTCTCAAAAACGTCCTGAGTATCGTCAACATCATTCTGGAGATAAGCGGGCAGAAAGACAACATTTTTCACGTGCGAAACCCGTACCACTGACCGTCTACTGGGCAATAGACCGGAAAGGGGGACAAGGCTGCAGCTTCTGACATGCGATACAAGGTGTTGTGCTGTTAGTGTAGCTATCAAAGGTGAGCAGAACTCATGTGGAGTTTTACCTGGGCATAGGCTTTTTTCCTAGCGCAGACATTTTGCATTATGAAGCACGGTTACTACTTTTTTCCATAGCACACTATTGGTTGTACCATTATTGACTATATAACTGGTGCTTATCGAGTTATTCTGGTGTTTGGTCTGAAGTTGAACCTCTATTGAACACTTTCGGATGCCTGCATGCGTTGGCACATTGAGTTGCTTCCGTCTAATTGGCTGATTAGATATCTGTATAAGTGGGCAGATACATAGGTGTATGCGTGGAAACATGGCTGTTTTTAAGGGACTGCAGCGCTCATGCGAGCGCTGCTTCCCGTTTCTTTCCTTTACTGCTCACACTGTGAATTGCCGACACACTTGTAACGGTGCTTCACAGTATTACAGCCTTCTCCCATTCACAATGAGAGAAGGCTGTAATAGTGTGACTGCGCTACAAGTGTGTCAGCCGCTTACAGTACGAGCAAATAAGGAATGAAGGGGAAGCAGCCCCCACAACCCCTTCAAAATAGCTGATTGGTGGGGGTGTCGGGAGTTGGACCCCCACGATCAATGATTGATAGCCTATCACAAGGATAGGCCATCAATTTTTTATGAATGCGCAACCCCTTTAAAGTGATAGCCCTTCGCCTTCATTCCTTATCTGCTCATACTGTGAATCACCGACACACTTGTAGCGACCGTTCATAATATTACAGCCTTTTTTCATGCAATTGAATGGGAGAAGGCTTTATTACTGTGACTGATGCTACATGTGTGTCCGCCATTTACAGTGCGAGCACATAAGGAATGAAGGGGAACTAGCGCTCGTACAATTGCTGCAGCCCCTTCAAATCAGATGATCGATGGAGGTCCCGGGAGTCGGACCCCCACCGATTTTTTTATGACTGGACAACCCCTTTAGGCTATGTTCACACGGGGTATTTTGCCGAGTTTTTTGACGCGGTAACCGCGTCGCAAAACTCGGCAGAAACGGCCCGAGAACGCCTCCCATTGATTTCAATGGGAGGCGTCGGCGTCTTTTTCCCGCGAGCAGTAAAACTGCCTCGCGGGAAAAAGAAGCGACATGCCCTATCTTCGGGTGCTTCCGCCTCCGACCTCCCATTGACTTCAATGGGAGGCAGGAGAAAGCGTATTTCTCGCTGTTTTATGCCCACGGCGCTCAATGGCCGTGGGCGAAAAACGGCGCGATAATTGCCGCGAAAATCGGCGTGCAGGGAGACGAATATCTGCCTCAAAGTTCCAAACGGAATTTTGAGGCAGATATTCCTCCCCCAAAATACCCGGTGTGAACATAGCCTTGAAGTGATATATTTCTTTATTACATTTCATCTTTAATGTTAGCTAACAACAGTTGGCACATTTCTGCACGCCTTGTATACAGTGCAGCGCTATTGCTCTAACCTTTCCCGTGACATCTTATCAAACCCGTGAACTTATAAACTCGCTGACATTTTTTCTTTAATATATTAACTCTCATCATGGGAAATATTTTACAGTAAATGTTATTCTGGATGGGCACACCTGTTCTGGTCTACAGCCTGAAATGAACCTTAATGTTTTGGATCAGGAACCCTTGGAATGAAAAGTTTTCCTCCGCTAAGCATGATAAATGTTTGGATCATTGAGTCTGATGAGATGTAAGCCAGTTGCATAACAGCCTTGGAATGACCCTGGATTTTAAAGGAGAAATGTCAGTAGGTTTGCATTATTTATGGAAAATATTTATATTCTGTTTCTATGTAAAGGCAGCATAATATGGGGACAGGTCTCCTCAATTTTTGTGCCGTTTTGTTAATAGGAGCTAACAACACACCAGACTCATAGGTATGAGTCCAGAGTATTCATGAGGGGAGTGCTTCCCTCGCCTCTCCCTGCCCCCCTTTCAGTAGTGATTGGCGGCTGGCTGCTGTGTATCTCCAAATACGGGGGGCAGAGGGAGCGCTCCTCTCATGAATACACCGGACTCATAAATATGAGCCCAGTGGTGTATTCTTTGAGTAGAGCGGACGTGTCCCCATACCTTGCTGCCCTTATATAGGACAGCATAGTCTCATGACAGATCTGCTTTAAGAATTAGGGTATGTGCACACGATGAGAGGCTTTTACGTCTGAAAAGACCGACTGTTTTCAGGAGCAAACAGCTGCCTCGTTTCAGAAGTAAATGCTCCTCCTCGCATTTTGCGAGGCTTCTCTGACAGCCGTAAATTTTGAGCTGCTCTTCATTGAGTTCAATGAAGAACGGCTCAAATTACGTCTGAAAGAAGTGTCCTGCATATAATGTATATAAGGGTATGTTCACACGATGAGAGGCATTTACGTGTGAAAAGACAGACTGTTAACAGCTGCCTCGTTTCACACGTAAATGCTCCTCCTCGTAATTTACGAGGCGTCTGAGATGCTCTGAGACGCTCGTAAATCTTGAGCTGTGCTTCATTGAGTTCAATGAAGAACAGCTCAAATTACGTGGCAAAGAAGTGCCCTGCACTTCTTTGCCGAGGCAGTCCATTTACGCGTCGTCGTTTGACAGCTGTCAAACGACGACGCGTAAATTACAGGTTGTCTGCACAGTACGTCGGCAAACCCATTCAAATGAATGGGCAGATGTTTGCCGACGTATTGCAGCCCTATTTTCAGACGTAAAACGAGGCATAATACGCCTTGTTTACGTCTGAAAATAGGTCGTGTGAACCCAGCCTAAGTGTCCTCCACTTCTTTTGACGAGGCTGTATTTTTACGCGTCGTCGTTTGACAGCTGTCAAACGACGACGCGTAAATGACAGGTTGTCTGCACAGTACGTTGGCAAACCCATTCAAATGAATGGGCAGATGTTTGCCGACGTATTATAGCCCTATTTTCAGACGTAAAACGAGGCATAATACGCCTCGTTTACGTCTGAAAATAGGTCGTGTGAACCCAGCCTTAGAGCTAAAAATAACAATGCATCATAGCAAAGAAGTACACAAAGTCAGTACAATAGCAATACATGACCGTCAGTCTGTGCTATATGACGCACCTGGTGGTTTACAGCCAAGGACTAAGCTATTGTAAGAATCCCATGAAAAATCCTAGAATCAGACATCCACACAAGTAACACATTTTGCAAACCAGACGACAGATGTACAATGAAATGGTAGGAAACTATTCTCCAAGCTCAGAACATCATCCACATGTCTTTACTGGCCGGGGCTAATAGGTTTTATGGTTGCTCTTATTTTCTGACAGTGGCCCATGAGTTCCTGTACTAAGGGTATAATCACATGCAGCAGATTAATCAGAGAAATGTCTGCGACCGAAATATCCATTCCATACATCTGAGTGGGATTGTTTCTGCAGTATGTGCACAGACTTCTGCAAGTCGCTTTGAGATGGATGGGACAGTTTCAGAAATATCTGCAACAAATCTGCCATGTGTGAATATACCCTTAGTCCTCCTTCACACACTTTTTTTTTCAGCGCTTTGAAGTGCATGTAAAACAAACCATGCGTTTCAAGCATTTTTGGAGGCATTTTTTTTTATTATTTAATGACATTTTGTACAAGTGTTTTTCCTGCCATTTTTTTAAGATCTATAGAGAGGCCTACAGGGAAACGTCAGAAAAAAACTCCCAGGGATTTAGAGAAAAACAAAAAAACACCACTGACCTAACAAATTTTACAAAGTCACCACAAACCAAAGCGCTGGGTGTTTAAGCTTTCTCATATTTTGCCATAGATTGTAACCCCTTTGGCATCACAGCCAGTTTTCTTTTTTTGTTTTTTCACTCCCGCATTTCAAGGGCCACCATTTTTACGTTTTACAAGACTTTTTTATATATTTTTTTTTTTTTAATGGCACCATGTACCATATAATGTATTGAAAAACTTTTTGGGGTGGAATAAAAAAAAAAGCAATTCCACCGTTGTTTTTTTGGGTTTTGTTTTTGCAACGTTCACCGTGCAGCAAAAATTACATGTTAACGTTATTCCGCAGATCAGAACAATTGTAGCGATACAAAATTTATAGTTTTTTAAACTTTTACTACTTATACAAAATAAAAAAACATTCTTTAAAAAAAAACAACAAAAATAGTTTTGTGTTGCCATATTCTGAAACCCATGACTTTTTTTTTCCCGGTTGATATAGCTGTGTAAGGCCCTGTTCACACGTAGTTTTTTTGACACGTGTTTTGACGCGGAAACCGTGTCAGAAACCGCGCCAAAAAACGGCCGAGAGTGGGAAAACCGTCTCGTGGTAAAAAGAAGCGTCATGCCATATCTTCGGGCGTTTACGCCTCTGACCTCCCATTGACATCAATGGGAGGCAGAGAAAGCGTATGTCGCCCGTAGCACTCAATGGACGTGAGCGAAAAATTCAGCGAAAATCGCGGCAAACGGCGTGCAGGCAGGTCAAAATCTGCCTCAAAATTCCAAACGGAATTTTGAGCCAAAATTTTCTTCCTGCAAAAAAGTCAGTGTGAATTGGGCCTAAGAGATTTTTTTGCAGGACGAGCTGTAGTTTGGCACCATTTTGGGACACATACAACTTTTTGGTCACTTATTACTCAATTTTTTTGAGAAGCAACAGAACTAAAAAAAAAAAAGAACAACAATTCTGGCATTTTTTATTTAATTTTTTTACAGCGTTCAGTGTGTGAGATACAATGCATTCGAAAAGTAATATTTTGTTATGTTGAGACCTTGTTCTAAAATAAAAATAAAGATTTTCCCCATCATTCTGCACTCAATACCCCATAATGAGAAAGTGAAAATAGAATGTTAGTTCTTTGCTAATTTATTGAAAAGGAAAAACTAAAATATTGCAATGACATAAGTATTTCTATCCTTTACTCAGGACTTAGGTGAAGCACCTTTGGCAGGGATAACAGCCTCCAGTCTTCTTGGGTATGATGCCACAAGGTTTGCAGACCTGAATTTGGGGATTTTCGGCCATTCTTCTCTGCGGATCCTCTTAAAGGGGTTTTCCCACGAGAGACATTTATGACACATCTGCAGAATATGTCATAAATGTCAGATAGATGCGGGTCCCACCTCTGGGACCCGCACCTATCTCCAGAACGGGACCCCCCGTTCAGCCGCTGTGTGTTGCGGCTGAATGAGATGTTTTCCGACCATGAAAAACTTTATATGGTTGTGAGTTACATAAACAGCGTAACTCGCGGAGCTACGCTGTTTACGTAAGTCTCATGGAACTTAATGGTAGTTACGGAAACAGCGCAGCTCACATGCTACGCTGCTTCTGTAACGGCCATTCACTACTACTGAAGTTATGGAAACAGCATAGCTTAGCGAGTTACGCTGTTTACGTAATTCACGACTATATAACGTTTTTCATGGTCGGAAAACCTCTATCTCGTTCAGCCGCAACACACAGCGGCTGAACGGGGTTTAGGGGGCCACGTTCTTGAGATAGGTGCGGGTCCCAGAGGTGGGACGCGCATCTATCTGACATTTATGACATATCCTGCAGATGTGTCATAAATGTCTCTCGTGGGAAAACCCCTTTAAGCTCTGTCAGATTGGACGGGGACGGTCGGTGGACAGCAATTTTCAGGTTTCTCCAGAGATGTTCGATTGAGTTCAAGTCAGGGCTCTGGCTGGGCTACTGGACATTCACATAGTTGTCCCCCCGCCACTCCTGTGTTGTCTTGGCTGTGTGCTTAGGGTCATTGTCTTGTTGGAAGATGAACCTTCATCCCAGTCAGAGGTCCAGAGCACTCTGGATCAGGTTTTCATTAAGAATGAATTAAGAAGTACTTTGCTCCATTCAGCTTTCCCTCAACCCTGACCAGTATCCCTGCCCCAGCCACTGAAAAACACCCCCCACAGCGTGATGCTGCCACCACCATGCTTCACTGTAGGGATGTTATTGGGCAGGTGATGAGCAGTGCCTGGTTTCCTCCAGACATGATGCTTAGAATTAAGGCCAAGAAGTTCAATCTTGGTTTCATCAGACCACAGAATCTTGTTTCTCACAATCTGAGGGTCCTTTAGGTGCTTTTTGGCAAACACCAGGCAGGCTTTCATGTGTCTGTTACTGAGGAGAGGCTTCTTTCTGAGCTCTCTGACATAAGGGGGTTTTACACTAGTCGATTATCAGGCAGACGAGCGTTCACAAAATGCTCGTTGCCGATAATTGCCCAGTGTAAACAGGGTAGCGATCAGCGAACTGCTGGTCGTATGGTTTTAAAAAGTAAAATATTATCGTTGTCGGCAGCACATAAGCGCTGCCAACATGATAATAATGTACGGGGACGAGCGATGTCTGATTGATTGGCGCTCGCTGCATCGGCCGATTATCGGCCGGTGTAAAAGGACCTGTAAATCCCAGATTGGTGGAGTGCTGCAGTGATTGGTGACCTGGAAGCCAGAGGGACCATTGGGTTTTTGTCACTTCTCTTACCAAGGCTTTCTCCCCTGATTACTTAGTTTGGTGGGGCGGCCAGCTCTAGAAAAAGTCCTGGTTGTTCCAAACTTCTTCCATTTAGGAATTATGGAGGGCACTGTGCTCTTGGGAACTGTCAGTGCAGCAAAAAAAAATATTTGTACCCTTCTCCAGATCTGTGCCTCTACACTATCCTGTCTCTGAGCTCTACAGGCAGTTCTTTCCTCCTCATGGCTTGGTTTTTTCTCTGATATGCATTGTCAGATGCGAGACCTCATATAGACAGGGGTGTGTGTTTCCAAATCATGGCCAATCAAATGAAATTACCACAGATGGACTCCAGTCAAGGTGTAGAAACATCTCAAAGGTGATCTAGAAAAATGGGAGGCCCCAGAGATAAATTTCAAATGTCATAGCAAATGGTCTGAATGCCTATGTCAATGCCAAATTAGAGTTTCATTTTTAATACATTTGCAAAAATTTCTAAAATTCTATTTTCACTTGTATCGAGTGCAGAATGATGGGGAAAACAATATTTTATTTTTATTTTAGCACAAGGCCTAAACATAACAAAATGTGGAAAAAGTGAAAGGGTCTGATGACTTTCTGAGTGCACTGTAACTTGATATTTTAATAGTGTGCGATACCGATTATGTTTATTTTTTAATTGTTTATTTTATTTTATGTAATAAATAGTAAAAAAGGATTTTTTTATTTTTTTTAAATTTGATTCAAAATGTTTTACATTTTTTTTTAGCACCACTAAGGGACATGAACATACAATCAGTAATCTCCGATCTTGGCCATCAGAGCAGGGTCTCAGATGTAATATACAGCTGACACCCTCTGTGTATGGAGGGACACAGCTGTGCCTGTATGGCGGATGCCAACAAGCAGTTAAAGTAATGTCTGCCGGCAGCGTTTTTGTGCTAAAAAAAACCCGCTGGAAAATGTGCTGCAAAAGACGTTACAGAAAATGTGAGTAAAAGATGTGTGTGAATCCAGCCTCATACTTCTTTTATTTATGCCTTTAGGTCTGGAAAATCTAACCCAAGTTGCACTTCACCTTGTAACCACCAATTAAAGAGAACCTATCACCAGCTATTGAACTTTACGCACCCCTCTGACCGTATAACGATCTGCAAGCATTTTGTGCCTTTTATGTTAATAATCCGGCAGTCTCGTTCATTCCTCTTCGCCCGCACACCGACGAAAACTGTCCCGCGCTGAATGCCAAAATCTCGTCTGAGATAGTGCGCATGTGCACGTCATGTATGGTCCGATACCCTAAAACTACTGACGACAAGGTACAAAAGTGCCACCGACCACCAGGTAAACAAGTCTGAGGCTGGGTTCACACGACCTATTTTCAGGCGTAAACGAGGCGTATTATGCCTCGATTTACGCCTGAAAATACGGCTCCTATACGTCGGCAAACATCTGCCCATTCATTTGAATGGGTTTGCCGACGACCTGTCATTTTACGCGTCGCTGTCAAAAGACGACGCGTAAAATGACTGCCTCGTCAAAGAAGTGCAGGACACTTCTTTGGACGTAATTTGAGCCGTTTTTCATTGAATCCAATGAAGAACAGCTCCAAATTACGGCTGTCAAAGACGCCTCGCAAAATGCGAGTGCGAGCAATTACGTCTGAAATTACGGAGCTGTTTTCTCCTGAAAACAGCTCTGTAATTTCAGCCGTAATGGTCGATATCGTGTGCACATACCCTTAATCTACTACTGACGACCAGAGAATGGATTCTGAGTATGCTGCTCACCATCACAGATCGGATGTAGAACGCACTACTGACCATCAGGCCCTGAATGCATAATATACTATTGGACAATAAGCCGTCTATATCATTGATCAGAATAGACTACATGCTTAACATACTTACAAACCACTGCATCAGCACAGTGTAATAGTGATTGGGAATATTATGGGTCCTGATGCCTGATAAATACATTTAGTTACATGGTTAATGTGTAATTTATTTTACTGGTCGTACTGTAATATATATAATATATATATATATATATATATATATATATATATATATATATATATATATATATATATATATATATATATATGTTAAAAAAACCAAGATAAAGTGAATATGTATTCATTAACCAACAACAAGAGTTCTGCAAACAAAGCCATATCAATGCTTATAATAATAGCCTGCAGCATCTTGAGGCTTATAATAATATAGATTAATGTCTATACCACAGACAGAGGTTTTGCAAGATCATGGTTATTTTAACATTAATTATTTAACATTAACTGTATTGCTTGCCTTGGAAAGATAGTAAAGGAAATATTAGTGTTGTATATGAATCCATAGAGCAATACTGCCTTCCAGTGGTATATTGGTAAGACAACATTACTATAGAAGGCACTTAAGATTTCACTACATCTTATACCACATGCAGTGGCTGCTATGGGGCCCGAGGCATGAGGGGGCCCGTGCCGCTTGCTGTCATGACCCCCCCCCCCATGTCCAGTGGCTCCGCTAGCAGCCACTATGGCTGCTACAATGGTAGCGACGCCAGATTCAATAGTATCTGCGTCCTTAGGACACAGACACTATTGAATGCTACGGTAGAGCAGGGAGGTAGCTCCCTACTCTGCCATTTACTAGGCTATAGGCCACGTTCTGCCTGCAGTGTATCAGGCACAGGGACGGGATCCCTGCGCAGGCCGGCGTGATGATGACAATGGATCACGCCAGCCTACTCAAGGATCCAGTCAGCGTTGATTCGCTCTGTTCGTCGCGGGTATGGGGCCTAGGTGAGTGATGTTTTTTGTTTTGTTTGGGGGTCGCTATATTACGCTATCTACAGGAGGGGGGTCGTTATTTGGAGCTATCTATAGGACGGGGGGCTGTATGGCGCTATCCACAGGAGAGGGGGTCGCTATATGGTGCTATATACAGGGGGAGCTGTATGGTGCTATCTACAGGGGGCTGTATAGCACTGTCAAAAAGGTGGAGGTGAGGGCACTCTCTACAAGTGGGGTGTGACACTATCTGCAGGGTGGCTGTATAGCACTGTCTACAGGTTGGCTGTATGGCACTGTCTACAGGGGGGCATTATCTACAGGGGGCACTATCTACAAGGGGGCTGTGTGTTGCACCGAGAGGAGGGGGGGCCCAGTCAATAGTTTGCTATGGGGCCCAGTGTTTCCTAGTTACACGCCACATGCTTTTTATGGGGATCATTAAAGCTGGCAATAAGTGACATTTTTAAAACCCTATTCAATATCTTATTCTTGAATGTTTGCTAGAACAAATTGGGGATCTTAAAATCTAGCCCATCACGGTTATTGCATGGATATTTTAGTGATTTTAAATAAATAGTGAATTCTCCCCTAGAAGCATTGCTCTGCCGAGTGCATGGGGCCTAACGTCATAATTTTTCCACATATATCTGCACTCAGATAAATCTGAACATCACCTAAGAAAGCATTATTCCTATGAGCAGTGTTTTTGCAATACAGATCTTAGAATTCTGACTGCATGAAACATAACATTGGCATCTCAACTTTTACTGACCGTAGAGGCTTTAGGGTGAGTTCACACAGAGTTTTTTGACGCGGAACCCATGCCGCAAAACGGCCGAAAATGCCTCCCATTGATTTCAATGGGAGGTGGAGGCGTTTTTTTCCCGCGAGCGGAAAAACCGGCCTAGTGGGAAAAAGAAGGGACATGCTCTATCTTTGGGCGTTTACGCTTCTGACCACCCATTGGCATCAATGGGAGGAAGAGGAAGCGTATTTCGCTACGTTTTATGCCCGCGGCGCTTAATGGCCGCGGGTGAAAAACGCATGCATGCATGCAGGCAGAGGAAAATCTGCCTTAATATTCCGAACGGAATTTTGAGGCAGATTTTCATCCTGCAAAAAACTCTGTGTGAACTCAGCCTTAGAGAGAACAGATTTATTATATTATTTTACTACTTTGCTCTTGAGAGTTTTTTGTAGAATTACAGCACGCAGTGCTTCAGTATTCAGTCTGTATTAGTGGTCACTAGGAATATTTTATGGGGACTGCTTGCTCTTACAAGACCAGCTCTAGGTTTGATTATGACTTACAGTAGTTGACAATGACATTGCAGTAAGTGTCGTGTTTTTAGCTTATCGCAAATTTATTGTAAATAAAAGTAAAAGTGCATATTCAGCCCTAAACTACACAAATAATATACATTATATCCAGAGGTGTAGCTAGGGGTTTAGCAAAGGGGGATCGAAACACATCTGAGTGGGCCCCAACTCAGTTGTAAACACATGTTTACAACTGCGGAGGCGCATATGTAGTGTCCCACAGGAGCACTACTATGAAAACTATGTTTGTCTTCATGTGTTGTGTTATGCTGCCATCTACAGGTCCAGAAATGTTATGACATTGTGTTTCAGCCTATGCGGAGTGGTTTTCTATAATGTAACAGAAGCTGGGAGGAGTTAATTAGGGAGTGGTTAGAGTGAGTGAGGGGAGTGGTGAGCTAGGAGTGGATGCAGCAAGAAGCACAGGGAAGGTGCTCCTGAGTTCAGCCATTTTCGGATTACAGAGAAAGACAGGCCTAAAGAGATTTATTGGAATAACAGCTCAAGGAGCCAGAAGAGTCCAGAAAGAGAGACTGTGAGTAGAGAGATAATAGCACTCCTGCATTTAGCATTGGGCTACACTGATTGACCTGAATTTGGATGACATATTTGTATTGTACAATCTCTATCTTGAAAAGTAAAAGTGTGCTGCAAGCTCTCCTGATTAACTGCCACCACCGTCTCCTGTCTTCTATTTGCACTCTACACCAAGGGCACCCCAAATAACACCAGACAGGAGTCAGCCACCAAGGGAGTGCCCCGGGGGAAACAACAGTCATCATCATCATCTTGTGCAACCCCCTCATCACTGTGTGTGTGTGTCCCTGGGAGGTGGGAAGGCCTGCAAGGCAAAATACCACCGTGACACAAGACAGAGTATCCACCATTTTGGGTTCCTGCATCCCCCGCCACCCACGGGCCACCACATATAATTTTGGCGTCACGAACAGGATCTCTATGGCCTCTGTGCCTTATGAACTAAGTCAGCGCTGATGCGCCACAGCCGGAGCGGAGTTACAGACATTTCGCTACAGCCGGAATAAAAGTTTCCCGCCAAGTCGCCGCCATATTGGAAGTGGCAAGGAGCTGCGCAACAGAACCCGCGAAAACAGCGGAGCAGCTAAGAGAAAGCTGGTGAGTGCCTGAATAGGCCAGTAAATGAGATTTAAAGTAAAAAGTGGCAGTTAACAGTGTAGAGACACCGGAAAAGATATCCGGAAAAGAGGCTTAGTGCATAGCCTGAAATTGAACACCCGTTGCTAGGGGTTACTGTAGGACTTATTGCAGAAAATGTCTGATGACGGAGATAACGGCTCTCCAAGCCCCAGTGGGTCACCTCCAACAGCACAAGTGATGCCACTCACTATGCCCTATTACTTTGGAGCACCATGGCTTCCTCGCTACAAAGGCGAAGTTCATTCCCTGAGGGAATTCAAAGAGAAGATGCTGTCCATGTTCCGTTTGTATCCTGTCTCAACAGACCAGAGGGTTGAGATATTGATAGGACAACTAGAGGGCGCAGCATTAAGAGAAGTGAAATCCTGGCCCAGAACAGAGAAAAAAACAGTGGAACAGATACTGGACCGATTGCGTGCCACATTTGAAGTAAGGACTGTGGCAGAGCTCAAGATGAGATTCTTTGGAAAGAAGCAGCAGCCCGGTGAGTCATTGAGAGACTTTGCTTTATCCCTGCAGGAGGCCCAGCGGGCAATTATGCAAGTAGAACCCTTAGAGGCTGCAGAGGCTGACAAGGCCTTAAGGGAGCAGTTTGTTGAAGGAGCTGCATCTGAAGCTCTTAAAAGTCAGCTCAGAATGTTGGCCTCCCAGAACCCAAGCTGTATCTTCTTGGACTTTAAAGAGCTCGCAATTAGAATCCTGGGGACTGAAGCCGCAGCGGTTCAAGCCAAAGTTTTCCCCTATTCCATAGAGACTCCTACGGAGTCGCAAGTAGATCATCCTACAGCAGCGGGAAGTCAAGTTGCACTAGCTCAGTGTGCTCACATGCAAGCTCAAGATCCAGTTGGTGAACTGAGGGACCAAATTGCTGTCCTCACCAAGAGCCTCAGTAAAATGTGCCAGAAAATGGAAGATATGGAGCAACGCCAGAAAGAAAGCCGCCGCTACTCCAGTAACAGGTTCAGTAACCGATCAGAAGAGGGAAGTTACCGGAATTGGGGTAGACGCTCTTCTGACAGATTTGATACCACCGGAAGACCCATTTGTCGTAGGTGTCAAAGAGCTGGCCATATTGAAAGAGAATGTCGTCAGTTAGACGACAATCCCCCGAGGCAGAGGACCGCCCCTCGGGAGGAAGACCAATAGGTCCCATAACACCAGAATGGATTCCCCGGTACATTGGGCAGTGTCCAGTGATTACGATCCACCTAAATGGGATCCCACTGTCGGCCTTACTGGACACTGGCTCTCAAGTCACCACTCTGCAGAGAAGTTGGTTTGAGAAGTACTGGGACCTCGACCAGCTGATACAACCCCCAGACACGTGGCTTAACATTGTAGCCAGTAATGGACAATCGATACCCCATCGGGGCTACTGGGAACCCACGATCCAGATGGGAGAAACTGAACTGCCCCAGCAAGGCGTAATTGTAGTGAACGTCTGGGATGATGACTTTCCACCAGTGGTGCTGGGCATGAATGTTCTTAGGAATTGCTTTGAAGAGATGCTAGATGCCCTACACCGAGCACTTTCTACAGTCCCTGTCTCCAATCAAAATGCAATTCAGCATGCTATCCGTCTCTTGAATGCCTAACAGAGGTTCACGAATGAAAAGGGTGAGATCTGCCGTGCCCGCATCATGGACTCACAACCAGTGACTCTGGAACCAGAGACGGAAACCATTCTGTGGTGTCGAGCTCGTCCAGGTTTGCAAGGTCAAGATTACCAGGCCCTTGTGGAACCTCTTCTTCTGGAAGATCATCCGACCGTGCTAGCAGCCAGAAGTCTAGTGACTGTTTCTAATGGGAGGGTACCTATTCGCCTCCTGAACATTGGTGATACGGCTGTGGTACTGAGTAAATACCGTCCAGTTGCTAAGCTCTCACAGGTCTTCTTCCAGGATGTCTGGAGCCCTGAGACTACAGTGTTCCAGCAAGCTACCCAGAATCAAGTTACCCCTGAGATGACAACAAAACCCTGGTGGACCGAGATCCATGTTGGCGATGCTAATACTACCGAAGAGGAGATCGAAGGAGCCCTGATGGTGGCCAAAGACAATCAACAAGCCTTCAGTAAACATCCTATGGATTTTGGGAAGGCTACTATCATTGAGCACACCATCCCTACAGGCGTCCATCCACCCATCAAAGAAAGGTACCGTCCCCTTCCACCAGCCATGTACCAGCCAGTGAAGAAAATGATTCGGGAGATGAAGGACGCAGATGTGATTCGGGAGAGCTACAGTCCATGGGCTGCACCCCTAGTCCTGGTGAAAAAGAAGGATGGCAACATTAGATTCTGCGTGGACTACCGCAAAATCAATAATATCACTCACAAGGATGCGTATCCCCTGCCACGCATTGAAGAATCCCTGACTGCTTTGGGGTCTGCTGCCTACTTCTCAACTCTGGATTTGACCAGCGGGTATTGGCAGGTACCTATGGCTCCCGAAGATAGGGAAAAGACTGCTTTCACTACTCCCATGGGGTTGTTCGAGTTTAATTGTATGCCCTTTGGGCTATGCAATGCCCCCGGGACCTTCCAGAGGCTGATGGAACGCTGCCTGGGTCACCAAAACTTCGAGACCGTCCTCTTGTACCTGGACGACGTAATCATCTACTCAAAGACTTATGAGGAACACCTACAGCACCTGGCAGAAGTCCTCAAAACCCTCATCAAATATGGCCTGAAAGTGAAACCCTCCAAGTGTCATCTCCTGAAGCCGGAAGTCCATTACTTAGGCCATGTCGTGAGTGCAGAAGGAGTGGTTCCTGATCCAGGCAAAGTAGCAGCAGTAAAGAGCTGGCCAGCCCCTACCACAGTCAAGGAGGTGAGAAGTTTCTTGGGATTTGCAGGGTATTATAGACGGTTCATCCCACACTTTGCCCAGATTGCAGAACCCCTCCAGGGATTGTTAAGAGGTCACTCCAAGGAAGCTATGAAGAGAAGGATCCCGATTGAGTGGGCTGAAGCCCATGAAGCCGCTTTCCAGAAGCTGAAGCAGCTGTTAACCGAACCACCTATCCTGGGATATCCTGACTACAACCAACCCTTTAGGCTGTATACTGATGCCAGCCAGAAGGGATTGGGGGCCGTCCTGTCGCAGGTACAGGACCAGAAAGAGAGAGTCATCGCTTATGCCAGCAGAGGTCTTCGAGGCGCTGAACGGAACGACCAGAATTATAGTTCCTTTAAGCTGGAATTCCTGGCCCTTGTGTGGGCAGTGACCGAAAAATTTAAAGATTACCTGGCGGCAACACCCTTCATCGTCTTCACGGATAATAATCCGCTGGCCCACTTGGATACAGCGCGACTGGGAGCTCTTGAACAGCGATGGGCATCCAGACTGGCGAATTATCAGTTTGTGATCAAGTACCGGACTGGTGCGTCCAACGTGAATGCCGATGCCTTATCCCGTTTGCCTGTGGGTGAAGAACCGGTCCGATGTAATGATGAATGGGAAGAGGTAGAGATGCCTACATTCTATGCCCAGTTTGCAACCCAGAATTCGGTGATCGCTCAAAGGAAGCGAAACGAACATCCGCAACCAAATGTTCCTGACTGCTCCCAAGATTCCAGACAGTGGGCTAGATTCCAACGGGAGAGTAGAAACCTACAGGAATTGCAGACTTCCCTTCTTCAGAAGAGGACTCCGGACCGAATACGTAGAGGTCAAGCTGATCAGGAATTAATTTGTCTATGGAGACTGAGGAATCGACTTTTCGTGTCCAGAGGTCTACTACAGAGGACTGCCCTGGATCCAGTAACGGGTGAGCGTCTACATCAAATTGTGGTACCCCGGCGAGATTCCAAATCCATCTTGGAAGCCTACCATGACAGATCGGGACATTTTGGGGTTCATAAAACGGAAGATACCATACGCCGACGATTTTACTGGATTGGCATGAGAGACGACATAGAGAAGTGGTGCCGAGAATGTCCCACCTGTGCTCAGAGCCGAGGAGAGCGTCATGACCAGAGAGCCCCACTTCACCCCATCATCAGTCATAGACCGCTGGAACTGGTAGCCATTGACCATGTCAAGTTTGAACCAAGCCGCACTGGGTATACTTATGCTATAACTATAATTGACCACTATACGAAGTTCGTGGTAGCTATGCCAGTGAAAGACCTGACTGCCAAGACCACCGCTGCCATCTTTTGGAAGAATTTCGTACTCCCCTATGGCTGTCCGGACAAGATCCTGACTGATCGTGGTTCCGCATTTGAGTCTCAACTGTTCCACGAGTTGTGTTCCCTCTATGGCTGTCAGAAGCTGAGAACTACCGCTTATCATCCACAAGGTAATGGCTTATGTGAAAAGATGAACCAGACTCTTATTGGGATGTTAAGAACTGTTCCGTCCCAGAAGAGGGCTGATTGGCCGACTCTCCTGCCAGAATTGGTGTACCTGTATAACAACACTGTGCACTGCTCCACAGGGTACACTCCTTACTATCTCCTGTTTGGCCGTCAGGGCAAATTGCCTTCGGACTTGGCCATGGATGTCGAAGTTCCAGATACTATCAACCCCCTGCCAAACACAGAGTGGGTGAGTGATCACCAGCGTCGCCTGGCTGAAGCCAACGAGATTGTGGAAAGACGGATGGAAGATGCTCGTCAAAGGCAACAAGCAGGTTTTGATCAAAAGGCCGAAGCAGAACCCTTCCAAATTGGAGACCGTGTGTGGCTGAAAAACAACCATCGTTCAAGTAAGTTGGACAGCAAGTGGCAGAAAGAACCATACACAATTAAGTCCATCCCGCACCCTGGGACTGATGTCTATGAGATTGTGCGCGAAGGCCGAGATTCCCAAGTTGTCCACCGTAATCGTCTCAAGCTCTGCCTAAAGGAAGAGGTACCAGCAGAACCACAGACAACTGAGAAATCTCCTGCAGCTGAACCGCTACCGCCAACAACTAGTATGTCCCCTCTTGATTGGCTGTTCCAACCTTGGCTGTCTATTTTTGTTCCAAGAACTGTTCTTGATCCCGGCGAGGACCAAGTGACCTCGTCATCCGAGTTCCGGCCTGGTCCAGAGGAACCCAGGGACCCTGAAATTGCTATAGAGGAGCCCCTGAGAAGATCTGATAGAGCTACCCGAGGTAAGATGCCAGCTCGATATCAAGATTGAACTGTTGAATCTGAGACTTCATTTTTGGATTATCCTTCACCAGAGACATTGTATTGTTTGCATCCCAATTGGGTAACAAGCCCTTCATTTTCCCCAGTTCATATGACAAGGACTCTTGGACATTTTCCCTGTTCAGCATTATATCCTCACATTCCTCAGAGACTGTATGGACTCTTAGGCCTCATGCACACGACCGTGTTCGGTCCGTGATATACGGTCCGCATGTCGGCCGCTTGTCCCGGACCGTACAAAGTACAGGGAGCCGGGCTCCTAGCATCATACTTATCTATGACGCTAGGTGTCACTGCCTATCCACGTAACTACTGTCACACACTAAAACATGATTACAGTACGGGACAGTAGTTCCGCGGACAGGCAGTGACCCCTATCGTCATAGATAAGTGTGATGCTAGGAGCCCGACTCCCTGCACTGTGTTCGGTCCGGGACATGCAGCCGACATGCGGACCGTATATCACGGACCGAACACGGTCGTGTGCATGGGGCCTTAGTTTATTATTGCAATTGTGATTAATCTTTGTTTTAGGTTAACCTGCCGCCTGGAGAGTCGGACGCCGAGGACGGCTTTATTTAAAGAAGGGGTGTATGTAGTGTCCCACAGGAGCACTACTATGAAAACTATGTTTGTCTTCATGTGTTGTGTTATGCTGCCATCTACAGGTCCAGAAATGTTATGACATTGTGTTTCAGCCTATGCGGAGTGGTTTTCTATAATGTAACAGAAGCTGGGAGGAGTTAATTAGGGAGTGGTTAGAGTGAGTGAGGGGAGTGGTGAGCTAGGAGTGGATGCAGCAAGAAGCACAGGGAAGGTGCTCCTGAGTTCAGCCATTTTCGGATTACAGAGAAAGACAGGCCTAAAGAGATTTATTGGAATAACAGCTCAAGGAGCCAGAAGAGTCCAGAAAGAAAGACTGTGAGTAGAGAGATAATAGCACTCCTGCATTTAGCATTGGGCTACACTGATTGACCTGAATTTGGATGACATATTTGTATTGTACAATCTCTATCTTGAAAAGTAAAAGTGTGCTGCAAGCTCTCCTGATTAACTGCCACCACCGTCTCCTGTCTTCTATTTGCACTCTACACCAAGGGCACCCCAAATAACACCAGACAGGAGTCAGCCACCAAGGGAGTGCCCCGGGGGAAACAACAGTCATCATCATCATCTTGTGCAACCCCCTCATCACTGTGTGTGTGTGTCCCTGGGAGGTGGGAAGGCCTGCAAGGCAAAATACCACCGTGACACAAGACAGAGTATCCACCATTTTGGGTTCCTGCATCCCCCGCCACCCACGGGCCACCACACATCCGGCAGGGTCAGGCTTACATAAACATTTTAGTTTGATGTGCTACTCCGTTTCTGTAAACTTCCATTCACAGTATAGTGTCTAGTGTCTCCCCACACAGTATAATGCCCCTATAGTGCCTCTACACACAGTATAATGTCCCCATAGCTGCCCCATACACAGTATAATGCCCCTATAACTGCCCCACACAAGATAATGCCCCTATAACTGCCCCCACACAGAATAATGCCCCTAAAGCTGCCCCCACATAGTATAATACCCCTATAGTTCCCCCCACACAGGATAATGAACTCATTGCTGCCCCCTATATCCAGTATAAAGCCCCCACAGCTAGTATAATACCCCAGCAGCCAGTATAATGCCCCTACAGACAGTATAATCCCCCCACAGCCAGTATAATGTCCCCATAGCTGCCCAATGCAATATAATGCTCCCTTAGTGCCTAATATAAAAAACCTAACCCCGTTCCCACAACGAGAGGAGGAGTGCAGTGTGTGGCTCGGCGCATACAGGGTCAATGATGTCACTGTGTCTGCCCACGGCTGGCGTTACACAGTGAATGCTGGAGCAGGAAGCTGACGGCTTCGTGCTCCAGCATGGGATTCAACTGTATCCGAGGACGCATATACATTTGAAAATGGGACATATCACTGCTGGGAAGCCGGCCCTGGACCCCCCTGCCCCCGCTAGCTACGCCTCTGATTATATCACAATAATCATAAGAGATTGGCAAAAACATTTAAAATCACTATTTTACATGATTAATAAAAATAACAGCACAACGGTGTGTGCGGCTGCTCTATTCAATTTCTATGGGGCCGATACGCCATCATTCCTGTAAAATTTGAATAGAATGTGATCATGCAGTGAGGAGGAACGGGGGGGGGGGGTCGGGACCCCACGTTCTAGAGATTGATGGGGGTCCCAGTGGTGGGACCTCTGGCGATTATACATTTATCACCTATCCTGAGGATAGGTAATAAATGTCCTTCGTGGGGAAATCCCATTTTGAAAAAATGGACTGTGCAAAGCCACAGAGTCAGTAATTTTCCATATAACAGACATTGATGTATGAATTGCACCTCATGTACCTGCAGCATTTATTACATGTCACATTCACATGTTATTAGATAGAAGTAGAAGAATGTCTCCTTATGAATGGTTCTATAGGCCCTATGCACATGATCGTACATTTCATCCGTAATTATGGACCCATTCATTTCTATTGGCCACGGACACCTTTCCGTATTTTTACGGATGGGTGTCTGTGTTGAAAAAATTATAGAACCTGTCCTATTCTTGTCCGTAATTATGGCACTGACTCTCCCATGGAAGCCTATGGGCGCCTCCGTAAATACGGACGGCTACAGATATGCATCCGTACACCGTCCATATTTACGGAAGCGTTGGTATGCAACATGTTGGTGACATCATTTACAACCTCTCTCTTATTTTACGGATCCGTACAGACGGATCAAATACGGATACACTACGGACCGTATTTGCGGATACTGTTCCTTATATACGGATTAGTTACGGATGGCTATGGATCCGTATTTACGGGCAGTATTTACAGATAGATGAAAACACAGTCGGGTGCATGGGGTCTTAGGCCCTATTCATACGACAGAGATTCACGGCCGTGAACGGCCGTCACACGGCCACAGTAGGAACCATAGACCCCAAATGGGGCTATTCATACGGTCAATTTTTTGACGACCCGGCAAACCGGGCCGTCAAAAAATGGAGAATCCCCTATTTTGGGCAATTCTCCCAGCCGCACAGCTCCCATAGAGGTCTATGGGGCCGTGAAAAGCACGGCTGTCACTCGGATGTGATCCGAGTGACGTCCGTGCATTCTGCCGCTTGCTTGCTCTCTTCTCCTCCTCACAGTGCGAAGTGCATGTGAGGAGGAGGAGGGTGTTTTGTTGCTCCCTGTAGGAGCTGAATCCCTAATCCCTGGCCACAGCTTTGGCCGAAGCTGTTGCCGGGGATTCCGCTCCAGGAGAAGTCCCTGACATCACTGTCCATATATGGACAGTGACGTCAGGAACTTCTGAAGCGGAATCCCCGACGCTGTGGCCGGTGATCCCGATCCAGGAGAAGTCCCTGACTTATATGGACAGTGAAGTCAGGGACTTCTCCTGGAGCGGTCCACTACAGGAAGGTGGGGTGTGCCAGCTATGGGGGGTCGGCTATGTACAAAGGTGCTGTGTAGCACTACCTACAGGGGGGATGTGGCATTATCTACAGGGGGCTGTGTGACAATACCTACAGGGGGCTGTGTGGCATTACCTACAGGGGAGCTGTGTGGCACTACCCACAAGAGGGGGCTGTGTGGCACTACCTACAAAGAGGGCTGTGTGGCATTAATTACATGGGGGCAGTGTGGCATTACCTACAAGGGGGGCTGTGTGGCATTACCTACAAGGGGGGCTGTGTGGCATTATCTACAGAGGGCAGTGTGTGGCATTATCCACAGGGAGCAGTGTGTGGCATTATCTACAGAGGGCAGTGTGTGGCATTATCTACAGAGGGTAGTGTGTGGCATTATCTACAGGGGGGCTGTGGCAATATCTACAGGGTACTGTGTGGCACTATCTATAGAGGGCAGTGTGTGGGATTATCTACAAGGAGGGCTGTGGCCGTATCTACAGAGTGCAGTGTGAGGCATTATCTACAGAGGGAACTGTGTGGCATTATCTACAGGGGGGCTGTGGCATTATCTACAGGGTACTGTGTGGCACTATTTATAGAGGGCAGTGTGTGGAATTATCTACAAGGAGGGCTGTGGCAGTATCTACAGAGTGCAGTATGTGGCATTATCTACAGAGGGAAGTGTGTGGCAGAAAATGTACAAATGAAATTCATCCGTTTTTAAACAGACAGGGAAAAAAATGGATGCAAAACGGGTCAAAATCAGCCATTGAAAACGGAAACACGGCCCGGAATGGAAACGGAACAGATGCAAAACGACCGAGAAAAACGGACCAAAATGGCCGTTTTTATCAGCCGACACTCGGACCCTGTCGTGTGAATAGAGCCTTACAGTTTGGCTCAATATGTACTGAGGCCAAAAAGATTCCTGGGGAGAAATGTCCTAGTAAAGATGCATTATGTGCTATACCTAAATAATGTCATTTCATAAATAATTTAAGACATAAACAAATAGATTGCAGCAACACCTCACAGGTTCCAATAGGCTAAAGATGACTACAAAATATAAAAGTGAGATACTTACTGGTTGATTTTGTAGGAAACTTTTCTTCAGATAGTTGGGTTATGGTTAACATCTTAAAAAGTCTTTTTAAACGAGTCCAACCTGTTTGTCTTCTTCAGATACAGTTCTGTTTAATACATTTGGTCAAGACTATAAAGTATTATATGGATTTGACCTCCTACTCTGGATTATACAATAACCATGCCAACATCAGTAGATTACTTGTAACTACACTTGAAGTTTAATGGAGTTTTAGCCGTATAAATGATTAATTTTTACTGACTGTACAATGACCTTTTCCAGGGAGACATATTGTGACTTTTCATTTCAAGTGGACTGTTTTTCCACTTGTCATAAGGTTTATAATGACCAATCACATAGAAGGCAGAACTCCAAGAAGTACTTTTAAAACCCAACTCCACTCAAAGCCTCTATCTTCTTTCTGACCCAGTGCTGCTCTTGACCAGTGGCTGTGTCTAGTATCGTAACACAGTTCCATTCATGTGAATATACTCAGTGCTAGATTGGAAGAAAAGTCGGAGGCCACTTCACTTTACCTAGCTCTGCTGTCCTTTTATTAGCAAAAGCTGTCTGACAGCCCAGGGTGTAGGAGAGATCTGCTGCCTGGCACCAAGTGGTTTGCATTTTAAAGATGACAGCCCCATACTGAACTAGAATGGCTGTCTGTGGTTGTTGAAATTGTGACCAATATTACAAAGTCATAACATAATCTATATTAAACAAGTCAAAGTTTCCAGAGTTTATACTCTCACAGTGAAGGGTCGATTTGGCTTATTACGCCCTAGTCTCAAGACGTGTGACCTACTGAGGTCTTGATCACTTTGTGGAGACATGGGACACTATTCATTCTCTGAATACAGTATACAGATATCAGCTGCAGTCTCACCCCTCACCTGCTCTAATACTGGGTGCCATTTCTGGGCTCTTAAAAGAGTTTAGCCTTAAAGTGGGTTCCCCATCTCAGACATTTATATCTTAAGGCCCTTTTACACGGGCCAATTATCGGGCATATGAGCTCATCCCCATACATAACCAATCATTGCTCTATGTGAAAGGAGCAAACAAGTGCCAATCAACAAGCGGTCTCGTTGATCAGTGCTCAATTTCACAGCCCATATCGGGCTGTCAAATAGGACCCTTGTCCACAGGATAGGCCCTAAATCAGATACTGCATGGATCCCCACCTATCAGAAGTGTATTCTCCAAAATCCTTTTCCACCAGGGAGGAGACTCCATCCAGCCTTAAACCAAATGTATAAGGTGGCCAGGCAAGCGCACTGATTATTCTTGTCTATGGGAATTACGGAAAGAGTGGAGAGCCACCTCTGCATTCAGTCTGCGGGTCAGGGGAGCAATTCTTGCATTCGATTGGGTCCAATAGCTAGGACCCTTATATAACAGGCAAGTGTAACTGCAATATAGCAGCCGTTTCTTAAGTTTATTTTTTTTAGCAAATTTTCAGTGCATCACAAAACAACATAACTAATAGAGAAAGGGCATAGAGAAAAGATAAAAAGGAAAACAATCTGGGGACAGGGCAGAAATGTAAAGAGGTTCGGAGGACTCAACCTATTTTGGCCTTCAGGATGTGGTCAGTCATTTTTTTTTTTTTTCATAGTAGCATTCCAAGGTCTAGAACTTTTTTTATTTTTCAGTTGATAAAGCCGTATAAGGGGTTGTTTTTTTGTGGGTCGAGTTGTATTTTTTTGTGTCACCATTTTAAGGTACATATAATCTATTGTATTGGAGTGTGGAAGAAAACAGCAATTCTGCAATTGTATTTAGGTTTTATTGGTCACCATGTGCTATAAATGACAAGTTAAATATATTCTGCGGGTCAGTATGTTTACAGCGATGCTAAATGTATATAGGTTATTTTTATGTTTTGCTACTTTTTAAAAAGAGACTTAAATTCTGTAAATTTTAGATGTTAAAATGTATAAGCTGTGCGAGAGTACATCAGAATAAAACCACAGGTTTACAGTTTATGAAGGTATGGACTTTAGGATTGAACCTCCAGAATGCCCACCCTCTTGGGATTTAGTGAGAAAATAGTGTTAAATTTGGTGCACCCACTGCTGGACCAGGGTTACCTTCTCTATGTGGATAACTTCTATTCTATTCCAGCATCCCACTCTTTAAGCGCCTCGGTTCCAGAAGTACTGCAGCATACGGCACTGTGCGATAAAACCAGAGCCTAGGAATCTTGACTGCAGTTTCTGATGGTTTTATACAAAGAGCCAGAAGGTAACTAAGACTCCAAAGGCTGTCCTGTGAGAATACCTGATAAGGCATATCTCAAGCATGCCCTGCTTGAGCGCTTTCTTCATAGGCATAATGTATTGTAAAGTACTGATATTCCAATATAGCATAGTTCTCATGATCTAAGTCTAATATAGAAAAATAATCTGTTTATTATTACGAACAATATACATATTTGCTATCCTCACAACTGTAAAAATGTGTGGTAAACCGGTGTAGCAAACAAGGGAATAGGCCCCCATAGAATAGATCAAACTGGGTCCCCCATTATGGTGTCAATTCTAGCTTTGACATCCAGGACTGTAGAGCCTATGTTTGTCTTCTCACCCCCACCCTGTATTCATCACCATTAAGGTGCCCATATACATTAGATAAACGTTGGCAAAACCTGCCAATATCGGCGAGACCGACCGATCATCTAATATGTATGGAAAGGTCCCAACTCTCCCCCAAGGCAAATGGGGGGGAAAAGGATCCAGCATGTTGGATGCCAACATGCCCAGTCGCTTGTTATCACGGGAAAGCTGCCGCAAGAGGTGTCTGGCAGTGGTTTATTCCCCTCTCCCTATTGAGAACACATACATGCAGGATGCAGAAAAGCCACAGGGCGGCGGCACAGGTGCCAGTCACACAGTTATGTGTAGTGCACCATGCTGGCTTATAGTCTATTAGTTATAGCCATACTATTAGATCAGATGGGCTGCCCACCTTCTAAGTGTGCCACACACAGTACTAACACCCCATTCTCCCCAACATCACAAGACCAGATGAGGTATTAGTTGATATTTTGGCCAAAATACAAAAGTTTGCAACACTTGTCTTGCAAGGGACATTGTCGTCTTGCGAGTCTCTACACTACAACCAAAAGCAAATCACTGAAAAGTGGATCAAATTTACAACTTATCACCCCAAAAGGTCATACTTTCTGATACAATGGCACCGTACTGTAAACCCTTAATATAAATCAAATTCTAATTTATATATACCCCAAAATGGTGCTATGTATAGTGCTTACATAGAAGCCGCATGGCAAAAAGTAAAGGAAAATTTTAACAAATGTCAATTTGAAACGTGTTTTAAAAACACCTAACACATATATTTCCTCAAAAAAAAAAAAAAATGCAGTTTACAAAGTTTTATATAGCTTTCAACATCAACCGTTTAAATAGAAATTGGTCTATAAGATTCTTAGAATAAAATATATTTGGCTTGGGCAAAACAACAACTACAGCGTCATACATAGACCGAGGGAAAGCATTATTTTCCAAAGGAGGTATTAAACACCTCTAAAAGTCTAGATAACTAGATTCTCACTGTAGCTTTTATAGAGCTCAACCGGCAAACCGTCTCCTCCAGGGGATTTACAATGAGACATATCTTTCAGAGCCAAAGCTATTTCATCCTGCGTTAAAGGAGCAGCCAAACGGGCCCGATCCTAATCTGACAGTCTGCAAAAGTGTGCTGACTCTAGAAAAGAAGACAGTTTACTATTTTTTCATAGGTCACAGTTTCATATAATTAAATTACAGTATTGGAAGCAGAACCCTCATTTAAATTAAAGAGTTACTGCAATTTAGTTAGCACATCTAAACAAGATGGATAAAGGGGTATCCAAAAGGAGTTAAATTTCCATAGTCTCTGTTGCCTGACAGGTCCCACCTGCAAGGTAACGACAAGAGGGGAGTGATCAGATAATCCTCTCACTTGATGCCGCACCACAAGAACATGGGGCCACATAAGATCGGCTCCTACAGCTAAGTCAATGCTGGACACTCCAGTATGATAAATAAGCCATATGAATCAACACACGAGTTGTATGGTGCAAATGGAATGGATCTATGCAGAAGTATAGATACTCCTCTAGCATAAGAAGAAAATATGGAATGGTAAGAATGAGAGATCCATGGTCTCTGCATTAAACGCAACATCTCAAGAGTTAAAGGGGTTTTCCCATCAGAGACATTTATGACATATCCACAGGATATGTTATAAATGTCAGATAGATGTGGGTCCCACCTCTATCCTGCACCTATCTCTAAAACGGGACCCCCTTAACCCCGTTCTACTGCTCTGTGTTATGGATGAATCATGTGATTTCCGACCATGAATTACGGAAACAGCATTGCTCGCTAGGCTACGCTGTTTCCGTAACTCCCATAGCAGTGAATGGCAGTTACGGCAGCAGTGTAGCTTGCATGCTACGTTGTTTCCGCATCTACCATTCAGTTCTATGGGACTTACGGAAACAGCGTGGATATGTCATAAACGTCTCTAATGAGAAAACCAATTTTGACTAGAATTATCAGCGTAACAGTGCCTATCAGATCAGCTAGGAGATAGGGCATTACTAAACTGGTGACAAGTACTCAATAAGTCTCATGCATCGCAAAGCATCTCAAGTGAACAGTAGTAGTAATAGGTTCAGCTAGTAGGAAAATAGGTACATGATAAAGAAACAAAACAAAAACCTGTAGAAATGTCTCACAATTAGAGGTACCTGTAAGAGGAAAAAAAGGCATTAGGGTGATCCAAGAGAACAGATATCAATTCGGTAATAAAAGTGTCAAATAGCATATCCCACGGAAAATGCAAGGTAACAACTGCCCGACAATATGCTCTCACAAGCAGCAAAAAAAGGAAAACTGCAGCAACAAACTCATCAAACCAGAAAACCACACCTCGAGCATATGAAATCCTGGGATAAGAAGGTCAAATCTGAACTTCAATCCGAATTTCTTTGAAGGGACCTTTCATTCTGGTCAAGCCAATCCACCATAGCCGCGGGGGTTTCTAAGAAGTGGGCAGTGCCTTTTCTAGGAAAAATTCAAGTTGGTTGTACCACAATGAGCAATACATCGACAGGGTAAAGTTTTCTAATATTCTTGTTTATTTTCACTTGCCTCTTATTATATTACAAACCTCTTGTCAGATAAGGAATACAATATATTTTAGATGTCTAGAACAGCAGAAAGGATTATAGTTTCCTGGGAAGCAAAGATCACATAATCATATCTGCCGGCAATGCTTTTATTTAACAGAAATGTACTTACTTTATTTATTTACATTTATGCTTATTGTACAAATATTCAGTAAACTCTCTAGACAGAACTTTTTCTTTTTGTAAACCTATTTTCTGCACTGTAAATATGAATGTTACTAAAGTAAAACAAATGTAATCTTAGTTAATCCAACACTGATCTTCATTCAACAAAAAATAGCATGAACAGACAGTTTTGGCTTTAAAGAAATTGTGTTGAGAAATAATGTTTTTTCTCGTTAGGCTTTGTTCACATCTGCACCAGGGTCCCGTTCCATTGGAGCTTTTCGTCGGAACGGGACCCTGACTGACACAAACGGAAACCGAAGGTTTGATTTCAATGGTGACGGATCCGGTGTCAATTGTTTCCGTTTGTCTCCGTTGTGCAAGGGTTCCATCGTTTTGACAGAATCAATAGCGTAGTCAACTGCAGAATTGATTCTGTCAAAACGACAGAACCATTGCACAACAGACACAAACAGAAACCATTGGCACCGGATCCATCACCATTGAAATCACCATTGAAATCAATGGTGATGGAAACGAAAACTTATGGTTTCCGTTCCGTCGGAACGGAGCCCTAGCATAGATGTGAAGTTACTTATTTTTATGATATTGTTATTAAATTATTTTTTTTTGGGTGTATTTTGATATTTTTTTCTTCCACAAGGTGAGAAGTATTAAAAATGTAATGATAATTTGACATGTTTTACTATGTTGGGCACCAGAGGGAACACTTCCCATAATTACATCAAGAGGAATCACGCAAAGACTGACTCACAGCTGCTGTAAATGTGGGAGGAACACTCTCCCTACTAGTGACAACACTCACCCCCACCCCCATCTTTGGCTACAAGCCAGGAAGAGGTTTCTTCAAATTGGCATGTATAGTGCAGCTCCATTTTGGGAGTGACTGTACATTTGTAGGGCATGCTGATCACGGCAGCAGCAGCTACAGGACACACCAAAAGGCTGAGCATGATGAAAGTCAAGAGTGAGACCCTGTGATGAATGACTTTTCAGTTGACAGGTTCACACAGCGTGTATTTGACCCATTTTTTGGTGCATTGTAAGCGCTGAAAAACTCATCAAGAAAGGCTTCATAAGCTTCCTATTTACATCAATGGGAAAGCGTGCCGTTAGTACATACAACACTCTTTTTTACGCCAGCATTTGATAAAAACGCGTTGTGTAAAAAAAGGAGCGTTCGGTCAATTGTTTGGCACGTAAAACGTGCCATATGTTCCCATAGTCAATGGGAGTCCTAGTTATGCACCATAAAACGTGCCAAAAGCATGCACAATATGCGTGACCTACTTTCAATTTGACCGCTAGTAACCAAGTTCACAATAAACTCTCTATTCATATGAAATTGATGGCCTACTCTCAGCATAGGCCATCAATATCTGATCTCTGGAGGTCCAACTCCCAATACCCTGTCTGAACAGCTGTTTTGAAGGGGCCACAGCGTTCACAGTATTACTGCTTTCTCCCATTCACTTGAACGGGAGAATTCAATAATTCTCTGAAACGCCACTACAAGGGTGTCGGTGATTCACAGTACGCGCAGGGAATGAAGGAGAAGCAGCGCTGTGAATCGCCGACACGCTTGTAGCAGTGGTTCACAGTATTATTGATTTCTCCCATTCGGGAAAAGCAGCGGCGTATTTTGTTGCAGGAATTTATGCAACTGAAAATCAGTTCTATTCAGCTGAATAGGATTGTTTCTGTAGCAGCTTCATGGATTTCTGCGTTCTGCTCAGATAAAGGGAACAGATTTGCAGTCGCGGAAATTTCTGCAACTAAATCTGCCGTGTGTAAATTCACCCTCACAATTCTCACAGTAAAGAAGGCTTGTCACCTCTGGAGTTTGAACCTTCTTTTTTCCAGATGGAGGGAGTGCTCCCTTATCTTTTGAGGGGATTTTACATGGAACAGCTTTTCATCATATTTTTTGTATGAGCCATTTATATACTTATACAGTATAAGTTAATCATGTCCCCCCTAAGTCGTTTCTTTTTAAGACTATGTAAATATTTTACATAGAACTGAACTTCGGGGTACACCAATTAGACTGGGTAGCATTCAGCGTGGAAATCATTTACAACTCTCTGGATACGGTCCTTGAGTCAATTTCAATCCAATTACAAACTATACTTTCTAAACCTATAGATCTTACTTTACCCATTAGACATCTATGAGGGAAATTGTCAAATATCGTTAATGTTCTAGCCGGGGATCCTGCTCCTAGAGGAGCCCCTGACGTCACTGTCCATATATGGACAGTGACGTCAGGGGCTTTGAGATGCCTTGCCAGAACGTTGACAACGCTCGGGCCCGGGATTTTGCTCCTGGAGGAGCCCTGATGTCACTGTCAATATATAGACAGTGACATCAGGGGCTCCTCTAGGAGCGGAATTACGGCAGGGGAGAGGTGTGCGTAGCGCTATCTACAGTGGGCACTGTGGCACTATCTACAGGGCATGTGGCACAATCTACAGGAGCACTATAGTTTCAGGGGGGTTGGGACTAAAAAAAATCTGACTAATGAAATGCATCCGTTTTTTTAACGGCCATGCAAAAATCATCGCAAACAGATGACGAATGGCCGTATAAAACAGTCAGACGGCCTGGAAATGAATGAAATTTTAGAGACACATTGATGTAAAATGGCCATGAAAAACGTACAGTTGATCTGTTTTTAACGGCCATTTCTTTTCACTGTATAGCTTGAAATTACCACAGTTCCCCTGTAGATAGGTCCACAGTGCCCACTGTAGCTAGAGCCCACATAGATAGTGCCAGTGTCCACTGCATATAGTACCCAAATATAAAGTGCCAGTGCCCACATAGTGCCACAGTGCCTATGTAGGTAGTGCCACACAGTGCCCATGTAGATAGCGCCCACATAGTGCCAGAGTGCCCATGTAAATAATGCCACACCCCCCCCATTCAGCTTTTGGAGGAGCCCCAGACACCCCTGTCCATATATGGAATGGGATGTCAGGGGCTCCTCCAGGAAAATAATCTTAGGGAGTCTAATCTTAGGGAAAACCTTATTTTTGTCTGCTGTTTTTTCTAAAAATAGAATATATGTCAGGCCCAAAAACATATTCCCCAGAAAACCAAACATTGCAGAGTTTGGTTTGAGAGCGGATGTCCCCATTCCAGTTTATCTTCCAGAGAGCTCTTTTAGCTGCATTAGAAAGCAACCCTTCTCCAGTTTCAAAACGAATACATTCCCCTGAGGTAATGGCTAAAACTCTTGTAGCAGATTTTAGGAGAGGGATGGATTCGATTATATTTTCTCTGAGGGTTATCCCATTTAGATGGCTTTCTAATTAGGACAGCCATACATAAAGAGTCCCAGCTAGCGAGGTGGCAGCTATGTTAGTTTTAAGGTGTATCATGGCTGTCTCCCAAACCTTAAGAGAGAATCAGACTTACTGTCCATAGGGTTCTTTAACTGGGCCAAGTCTTCAAACAGTAAATCCTTTTTTTATTTTTTATTTTTTTTATTAAACTACTTTGGCCACCTGTATATCTAATTTTAGGAAGTCATCCTAAATGTTAGTTTCTTCATCAAAGAGGAGTCTATTTTTGAATTCTCTAGGCAACCCCAACCTTTTCTCTGGGTCGTGTCACTCATTAGAGATCAGTACTTTAAGGGTCTCATTTATAGGGAATACACATTTCCTCTTGGTTTTAAGGCTTCCAACCATCTAGTTTTGTATTGTTTTAGTTTAATCACCTCTTCAATATTTGCCATTTCTGTCATCCTTATAGTCTAGAAGATGAAGGTCAGTTTCAGCAGATTCAATAGGAAACGGGGCTACCTCGTTTTCAGATTAAGAAATCACATTATGGATTTTAGTTTTTTTACATGGAGGCTCAATCAAAGAGGGAGCAGGAGACTTGCAATAGACTGGAATTCTTCTCGGATAAGAGAGCGCAGGTCCTCCATAAAAGACAGCTTTTCCTCTTTAAGGATTTTAGAAATGTAGTCCTTGCAAAGGTGTTTTTTTTTTTTATATGAATCTTCCCTAGCACACTTCAAACACCCAGCACACTTCTGAGATGATAGTTTCTTAACAGATGTTTTTTCTCTCTGGTCTCTCTCGGTCTCAGCTTAAGAGTAAGAGAGAGGGGGAGCCCCTAAGTAAACCCATACACAACATACAAAAATGGCCAGTAGAGGTGAACCCCCACTGGGGATTCTCACAGATGGCCCAAGGGCAGAAGGGTTTACTAAGCCATCATCAGACATGGTCGACTGCAGATCGGCCTCCGGGAGGAACATAGAGGTGAACAAGTCACCAGCAGAGCTCACAACAGACCTCAAATCAGAAAGCCCTGTGGAACATCTGCAATTGAAGCGTCCACTTACAAATCCAGGAGGACCCAAATCAGACTCGCGTGTGACGTCACTGTTTGCACGGATGTACGCTTCCCGGCGTCACCTCTGGAAACCGGAAGTTCCCTGCAGAGCGGCATACATAATGCCGCAGTAACAAGCTGCAGGGGACCCAGAGGTGCTGAGCAGAGCACAGGATAGAGCTTTCCCATGTGAGAACTTTCCCAGCCTTAGCAGCGTAGAACGGAGAGGAAGAAATGTATACTGGGAGGGATGGCACATGACAACGCTACCCTGCAAAAGGGGCAGGTGAGGAAGGGGAACCAGACTGGCTGCCTAAAATAAGATAAATCCCCCCCCCCCTTCCTTGAGGGAGAGAACGTTCTCTCTGACCTGACCTTGTAGGAACAGGAAAAACACTGGGGATAGGCTGTGCGGGTGGTGTTTTTAACCTCTCCGTTTCTGTCCGTACAGCGGTCAAGGGTCATCCTCCATTTGGTGCCATCATGGGAGTCAATATGGAATTAAAAGTTTTATCAATATAATGTTAAAAGGAAAAAAATAATCTTTTCCCCCCAAAATAGATTTATGGTGTAAAAAAATGTTTATACAAAAAAGTATACATAATTGGTATTGTGGCATCTGTAACGACCCAAACTATAAAATGATCACATTTCTTAACCCGCCTCAGAAACAACTGCATAAAAAGCAAGCGAAAAGTTTGTATGTACCCTAAAATAGTACCGATAAAAATTCCACTCACCCTGAAAAGAAACATTCCCTCACACAGCTCATGAGAAAAATAAAAAAAACTAAGGGCTCTCAGAGTATAGCTCCACAAAAATAAATGACTATTCTTTAAAAAGTGTTTGTATTGTACAAAACATGAAAAAAACCTATAAAACTTGCTAACGCCCAAGCATACTAACCCGCAAAGTAAAGTTAACATGTCATTTATACCACGCGATGAATGCCAGAAAAACAAAACCCAAAAACCAATGGGGGAACTGTTTTTTTTTTTGTTCTACACCCCAAAAAAATTTATAAAAAAGATATACAAACACGTTATCTCTACTTGTTCCTACTGAATAACAACAATCATTGTTTACCTCCAGTGGATAAAATCTGTCCGCTGTCATGTGAAGAACACACAGGTACACAGCTCTTTACAGTTACAGTATGTGTATCAGAGCTGTGTCTTCTATGGATCCCAACACCTGTGATTCCATCACATGAACATGAACAGAATTTTATCCATTGGAAGTAAATCATGAATGTTCCTGCTGAATAGCAACAAGCCGAGATCTTGAAAACCAGGAGGAATTCATAGAGAAAGTATATTAGAGAATTGTATGAACTTAAATATACAAAAAAAAAAAACACATTAATTTGCAGAAAGTAAACTACCCCTTTACTTTTTCAGCAGTTTGTGCCATAGTAGTTGCTCGGTGGGATCAGACTAGATGGGATAACCTTCGCTCTCCACACGCCTTAATGAGCCCCTGACACTGTCATTAGTTCACTAGATGACCTACCTTGGACCAATTTTGTTCGGTACTAACTACAGCATACTGTGAACACCCCACAAGATTTGCCGTTTAGGAGGTGCTCCGACCCAGTCATCTAACCTTACCATTTGGACTTTGTCAAAGTCGCTCTGATCCTTAGGCCCCATGCACACGACAGCAAAAAACCTCCGTTTTTGCGGACCGCAATAGCGGTCCGCAAAAACGGAGCCATTCACTTTCATTGAACACTGACACCTTTCCGTAGCATAATCTTTGAGAAGACCTTCCCCTTAGAAGACAAGTTTTTAATGCAACGGTAAGTGGTCATCTCTAAAGAGGTATCACTAATTTTTTATATGTTTCATCATTTGAAATATTTCAACAAAAATAGGTTTTATGGAATTTTTCGAAGATCCAAAATATACCTGATGCTTTAATGATCTCAAATAAACAGCAAGAGTACCAAAATATATCTTTATTATCCCAATTGGGATATATATATAATATATAATAAATATAATAAAGATATATTTTGGTACTCTTGCTGTTTATTTGAGATCATTTAAGCATCAGGTATATTTTGGATCTTCGATTATTGATAATTATATCTGGTGGTATGATAGGTGCTTATGATACATTTTTGTTGATGAATTTATGGAATTTTTCTTTTTTGTTACCACTTTGAACTTTAGACAGTCCCCGCGGGGAGTGCCATCCGAAATCCAATTTTTTTGGGCGTAAATTATAGCAGACTTACCCCCTCCCTCTTCTGACGTCTGCTCCAGCCTCCCTGGATAACATTGCAGGCCATGTGACCGCTGCAGCCTTTGATTGACTGCAGCGGTAACATGGCCTGCTACTTCATTCAGCGAGGCCTGACTGGAGAAGCAGGGAACTTTGGGTAAGTATAACTTTATTTTTATTTTTTTCTTACCTGCGACTTTTGCGGCGGAATCAGAGATTCCACCACAAATATCGCAACACACAACACTTTGTTGCGGGTTTAAGCACCCCATTGAATTCTATGGGAAAACCCGCAACATAAGAGCTGCGAATTCGCAGCATTAATGGACATGCAGTGGTTGAAGTAACCGCACCGCAGGTCAATTTGTGTGCGGTTTTTCGGCTGCATTTTTCCGCAGTGTGGGGGCGAGATTTGTTCAAATCTGACCCACAATGCTGCTACTGTAAAACGCTGCAGATTTTTCGCAATTAATCAGTTACGGCAAATCCACAGTGTTTACGATGTGTGTGTTCATACCCATAAAGTGTTTACCATACAGCAGTTGCCTGACTTAAAGGGGTTGTACAGGGAAAGACATGGCTGCTTTCTTCCTGAAGCAGCGCCCCATCTGTACATTGGATGTGTCTGAAATTGCAGCTCAGGTCTTCTGAAGTGAATGGGGCTGAGCTGCGGTACCACACACAACTGGTCGACAGGTGTAGCGCTTGTTTTTTGAAAGATCCAACTGCTTTAAGATTTCACATATTAGTTTCATCATGCATTCTTTTGCAATGCCATGTATCGATTAATCACAGAAGAAAATTAAAAATATATACAATGTTTCAACAAAATAAGACTTTTTTAAATTTTTTAATAGACTAGGAAATATAATTTATTGCATAAAAATTAAATGTCTTACAATAGGAATGCTAAAAACTTTATGTACAATTTATAGTTGACAGAATAGATAGTGATTTTTCAAGATTTTGGGCGCCAAAGCAAAGTGTAAGGCAAATACCCAATGTCACTGTTTTTTATATAGAAAAATGAACAGAAAAAACTCCATATCCAAAGCAATACAGAAATGCCAGTGACAGTATATAGGAGATTTGACAAATAAAGGTATGTGTTTTAAGGCAAAATTTTGACATAAAAGGTAAAGCAAAAATGCATTTCTGCTTAGCACACAATAAATAAAAAAGTTAAAAAGACACAAACGCTACAACCTCCATTTAGTTGTACATTTCGTGTTTTTGTCATCTCGTTTGTCTTTTGATATCACAACATGGCTGATATGACTTACGCTCTTGAGTGAAAGCTTGATGGTGGCTATGATGTGTCCCCAAAACCCACCATGAACACTGTTAAAGTAATAAGAGGTAACACAAAAGACACCAAAGAAAAGTAATCTAAATGGTCCTAGCGAATAGCTAAGCAACTGGCCTTGTTAACATACTGACACACAGAAGCTTGTATATATACATATATTTTTAGCTGGCTAGGTGTAGCGCATGAGAAAACTAATTCCCAAGCTTCTCATTCTTACATACTACCAAAAAAAAAAAAGATACATTTTAGCTTAAAATACACTCTTGAACATTAGGTTGAGATGTTCACCTGAATCCCTGTCCAAGATATTACAATTATATATGGTACATATACAGTATTTCGATATATGCCGTTTTGTTTTTTTTAAATGTCATCTTCTGTGAACAAGGACAACATGTAAATATATGCTGGTAAACACAGAAAAGAAAATGTAGAAGTTTATGAACAATCCAAGAATTATTTATTTCATTTGGTAAAGTTTCATGAAAAACCTATAAATGATAACCATAGATATTAATACTTCTTTACCAATAGCTCCTCAATTTTGAAGGAATACTACACGTAAGTAGGGAAAAAGAAAACCTTAAATCAGTAAAATCCTAAAATATTAACTACTTAAGGTCATGATAAAAGGACAGCCAATTGTAGGATTCTGCTGACACTACACTAAGAAACAAATTGCATGCTCATCTATAATAAGCATTACCACAGGAATGCCCGTAAGAATTTTCATTTTTGTATTTCCACAGGAATATTATGAATACTACAAAATAGAGGTTAAAATGGTTTTTTTTGTATGACAAAGTCAGATATTGGGGAAAAGGCTTCTTATATCCATGTGTCCCTCAGGGCAATGACAATTGAAAATGTCATGAGCTTCGTTATTGGTTAAAGGAATTTGGGATTTTATTTTTCCAACACTGTATAAACTAGTGAAATCTGCATTCAAAGGAGGAAAAAAAATAAAATCGAATGTTTTAACACTTTCTTTCTAAATGTGTTTTTAACCCTTTATTGCCGGACTTGCAAATTATTGCAAGATAATATATTTAGTACAGATTTTTAAAGGAATATTTAAAAATCAATAATTTTATAGTTCTTACGGTCATTTTAAAATTAGAAAAAAAAACACCACTGTCATATAACCTTTCTGCTTAATAGTTAGGATTCACATTGTCCAAAAATTGGAAAAGTTGGTTAATCTCTTTCAATTCGTTTTTATCAAAAGTTTTAACGAGTTGCCATCTACAGTGTCAAATCCACATTTTAGAAACACCAAGCAAGAATGGAAAATGGAAGGGACATGGAGAAAGAAACAAACAAACAATAAACACCCCAAGGCTCTTTTCTAATGGGTGGCAAAACCCAACACAATAATGTAGGGCCAAGTTTAATGTTTGCTATGCCCCCCCCTCTATGTACACCACTGGGAATTTAATTTGTTATACAATGTTTCTAAAGGCTTCCATTTGTCACCGTTGTGACAGGGTTCCACAGTCAACTGCGCTATTGATTCCGTCAAAACAACAGAACCCGTTCACAACGGTGACAAACGGAAAACATTAGCAAAGTTTCCTGCAAAGATTCCTGCTTATGTGCAGACCAGCCAATAAGGAAAAATAAAGAAGCAGTTTCCTCTCACCAGCAGTTGACACATTAGGTGGAGGTTCTGAGCAGGCATCAAAATAACACCAGGGGCACCATAACAAGTATGTAACAGTAATATCTAGACACGGGAGCATTCAATTATTCTAATTGAGAAATTATGTTTTTTGCAATCTAACAGAGAAATGTAATATTTATTTGTGGGTAAGCATCTTTAATATAATTCCCATAGTGTATAAAGCGAAAGGTTTACTGTATATACTTATAGATGTTTTCATAGCTGACCAGTTACAGATTATCCTTGAGATTAAAAATCTTCCTTTTCTAATCAGAAAGGAAAAATAAGCAAAAATAAAAAGGTGTAACAAAAAGTAAAAATACCCAATAGCTTAAATATTATATAATAAGGTTTCATACAATAAAAATAAACAAAAGAACATTGAATGAACAAGTAATTTGTGTTACATTATGAAAGGCACATTTTAATAGTGAAATAATTACTGTAATACTCTTACCTTACCAGTTCTCAGTACCCCGGCCACCAGTATCCTCAATCCCTCATTGCTGATTGTTTGGAAAACTGTATCATGACGCGTTGTCTAAAGTGATGACATGTTATATTATTACCGGAGTGGGAAATCTCTGCCTCGCGATATGACATCTTTATGAATAAACCATCACTGTTTGTGGTGGCCAGATATCTGCTGACGTGACGGTACTATGGATGACGCAGCTTACCAAACAATGAGCAGAGGAGACCGGTGGCAGAGAAACAGCAAAGAACTGGCAAGTTGAGTATAATAGAAAGTTTATTGTTTAACTATACTAGGCCTTTTACATGAAAAAAAACTCCTTAAAAGTGATTCATAAGGATAATATAATGTATGGTTTGTCTTTTAATTGTATTGGTGACCAAGTTTTAGTCAGTACTACTTAGGCTACGTTCACATCAACTTTAGGATCCGTTGCATGAAGGACACCAATGGCACCCGATGTAACTCATTGACTTTAATGGATTCTGTCAGGTTTCAGTCATGGTGTCCGTTGTTTTACCAGAAAAAAAATATAGTGCACGATGCTGGTATTTTTGGGTCAGATCTGAGCCTTACTCCATGTTTACATGCACGGGATTCTGTAAGGATTTAGATTACATGCCAAAATCCTGATAGAATCTGCCTACAAGGCATGTTAATATGCTATTTTATACCCTATACGCACGCACACACACGGAAATATCTATACGGAAACATAAACGCGCTGCAGATTTAAAAATCTAGGTTCAGCACTAAAAAGCTGCGGATTAGCACTTTTTAATCACATCGGGGCTAAATCCCGGGCAGATCTGGTGGCCAATCTGCGACAGGAATCTGACTTTTAGCCACAGATTTCCTAAAAAAAATAAAAATCAAAAGGTGGATTTATCTATGGCAAATCTGTACCATGTCAAAATGCCTTTAACGTGATCAAAATAACTTACAGGCGCTTATTGGCCTTGACTGACACACCAAATGCAAGCACCAAGATATGCCTGCATATTTATATACATACCATTTTACTAGATTTAATAAAAGTAACGTTCTTAGCAAATACTTTGATCAAATCATGTAATCTGCCACATACTTTATTCAGATGGGTCTACCCAAAGATACCCAAAAAACAGTAAGTTCAGTGAAGATCTGAACAACGAATCGCCACCAAGAAATTCAGTGATAATACGTGTAATTAAATGCAATGTCAAGGCACTGTGGTACCGAGGCTTCTACGACGATTACTCTCTCCTCTAACATTACATATTTGGGGGCTTTAGAGAAGATGTACTTTCATACAGAAAAAAAAAAACTTAAAGATTTCAGATGCGTTCAAATTAACTAATGAAATGTAGCTAATGTTACAATGTCTTTCTAAGAACCCAACAGCATAAACTTGGAGAATCTCTCCTACAGACTTGAATTGAAGCCGTATACAAAAAGCGTCCCATAGCGGTGGCAAAAAGTAACCAAGGTTTTTACCGTGTGTGCGTATGGGCTTAGCAGGTATACGTATATGAAAACTGCCTCAGATTATTTATGCTGCGGTTTTCTTAGGAAACAATTACACTGAAGGGTAAGCGAAGTTCCTTTGATGCAATGTAATGGTCATTCATAATGGTAGATAAATTGTCAGTCATTCTGTAGTTAATGTATTTTTAATAGCTAGTTAGACAAATGTAGACCAAATGTGCTACATATTCTAGTATGTATGGCCTAGGTAAGTCCTCAGTAATCGGCACCCCTACATTTGTAGTGCAATAGTAAAAAGAAAAGTAGACGTAGTGAGAAATTCTTAAAGGATCTAAAGCATTGTAACTTGTTATTCTGCGCATTCTAAAAAGCACAAACAGGAATTAAAACAAAATGAACCTGAGAGAAAAAGCCTGAAAGAATTGTGTGTACACTTTGTGTTCTATAATGCTCAAGCTATACACCAATATTCCCTGAGAGATAAGAAAGTATACAATTATTTATTCCCAAAATGCAACTAGTTTGGTGTCTAAACAACTGCTTCCATTAAAGCTTAAAGTGAATGTCTGCCATTCTACATGATTTTATTATCTAAATAAGACTACTATTCATTTCTTAATGCATCTTTATATGGTTCGGAGTTCCAGGTTTCTGATCCAGCACTCCAAATCACCTGAATAGACCTAGAGTTGAAAGATCCTGATCTAGCTGCCTACAGTCACTACTCAGAAGATAACGGCCCTTTACAGGGGCCAATGATCGGGCAAATGAGCCTTTACACAAACACTCATTCCCGATCACTGCCCTGTGTAAACGGCAACTATCAGCCAATTAACGAGCAAACACTCTTTCCTCGACTGATTGGTTTGTTTATGTGGAATAAAATGGTCGCTAGTTGGCAGCACATCTCTCTGAATAAACAAGTAGATTTGCTGCCGAAATAATGTATGGGTATGAATGATCATAGTAACCGATCATAGCTCCTTATAAACGGAGCAAACGAGCGCCAATCAACGAGCCGTCTTGTCGATTGGACCTTTACTACCTAATGTATTTAGTGTGTATTATTGAGTTTGAGGGATAAACAATATGCAGTAAGCTTCTAAGGGTTCCCCTAGTGGTGGCTGCAGGTAGCCAGAACAGGTCTATGCTGGAAAGGTGGAGCTCAGTATTAGGAAAGCAGAGCGCCGATAGCTAAAAAAAACATATTAATGGTACACCAAAGATAGAATCAAATGAAAAGTGAACAGAAAATAAACTGTCATCCTGCAGGACCGCAACCGATCACCAGTATGAGGTCCCGACCCTGTTACTCCTCAATGCACGATCGCAGTAAGAAGGATTTTGAATGGAATGGCAGTTGCGCATGTCTGCTGCCGCTCCATTCAACGTCTATACGGGGCCGACAGAAACAGTCGAGTGCTGCGCTCAGCTGTCTTCATCGGCCCCTCAGACATTGAATACACGCAGACACAAGCACAACTGGGCTCCAATTCAAAATCCTCCGGACTGCGATCGTGCAGAGAAGGAACAAGGGTCTGGACCCTCATTCTAGTGATCGGTAGGGGTCCCAGTGGTGTGGCCCACAGCAATCATATATTTATCATGTGGATAAGTGATAAATGTTATTAGTGGTAAAACCCTTTAATACTGACATATCTTTTCCAGCAATCTCCATTTCCTGATCAGGTAAAATTATAGGGTTGGTGTTCTGTCATTTTGTGCATCCGCATTCTTTGGAAAAAACAACAAAAACAAACCTTTCCATCTCTCTTCCAACAAACTGCAATGTAAGTATATAGCAATGAGATGAATGTGTGTCTGGAGAAAAGTACTATCTTAATCTTCATTTACAGCAACATCATGAATGTGTTGTTGTTTTTTTCAATAATATATAACTAAAATATTTCAAGCCCAATAAAAAGCTTCATAAAGATCTAATAGTTCTGATTTGTTCTGTAAAGTTGATTGATTACAGTTTAGTAAAATTATGCTTCACTAGAACAGGAAAAGTATAAAAATGTAAGAATATTACAGTAATAAAAATCTATTTCAATGTTTTAACCCAAAGACCTTTCATTTTCTGAATTTTTTCCTACTTAGGAAATATTCATGTTTTGTATATACACGTGTATGTGGAGGCATCATGCTCACATTCCTTCTACACACTGATCACTTGTACTATGGCTTACGCCATCAATTATAGCAGCCTGGTCACAAGATAGAATTTATTTTAATAAAACTAATTGAATTATCACCGTTCAACTTTTTAATGCTTGAAATGGATTTCTACCATCAATTAGGTAAACTTTGTAATCACGTTAAAATGGGCGGATACATAATTTTTGATGGTTTTGGGACAAAGGGGTTAAATAGACCATTTCCTATAAGAACGCTATTGAAATCTGGTGCAGTTCAACATGTTTGAGGTCTTAATTAAAACATTTCACAAGCAAAATGGACAGAATTGTAACTTTCCTCCTGTTTTACTCTATAGAGCAATCAGACTCAAACAAGCGTTGAAGTGACCCTCCTGTCTCAGGACAAAATTATAAATGTGCTGGTGTATATGGAGTAATATTACCTGGTGCCCTCCAGTTGCTCCCCTATGTCGTAAATCAACAGTTTTAGGGTCCCCTCTGTGTTGTCTCAAAATGGCCACAGCGCTTCTCAGACTGAGTCTAAGACAGGCCCCCTGTTCACGGATTGGACAGAACTGCTCATGCGAATCCACGGCAGAGGGGCACAGCTGGAGGGCACCAGGTAATATTACTCCATCTACACCATCATACTTAAAATGTTTTCCCGGAACCGGAGGGTCGCTTTAGGTTCCAGCTACAAAGAGATATCTCCCTCTAGAAGTTTTAAAGGCGCTTTGCAGGAGAGGCTTAGAGTATAATATGATTACCTAAGAACCACCAGCTTTTCCGGCGCTATTTTTAAACTTCTGGGAGGAGACGCATCATCCTTACAACTGGAACTACACTTTAAAGAAATATTACCGTTAATGGCACATTGATCTTGAGTTTTCCGAAACGTAATCATTCATTATGATTTACATTTCAACCCATTAAAAAAGGACGTATGTCGCTTGTGTGAACATAGCCTAACTTCCGAATTATACGGTCAACTTTGTCTGGAAATAGAAAAATATCTTCGTGATTAGTTTTGAACTGGAAAAGTAAGGAAAGGTAGATATTTGTAAAAATATGGTAATCTTTGGCACATTTGTATAAAACGAGGTTGTATTTACAGTAAAATTCCTTTCATCCAGCATCTGATCGTCTGACATTTGTTTCCAACACAGAAGACTGAGCAGACATAACCAATTAGGAGACTCCGGTAATAGCTGCATATTTTATATCAGGATTTTTGGTCTTCCTTGAGGCTCTTTAGCCGTACAAGTAAATGTTGTGTACTTTTTATTTTCTGTTATAGTCTAATAATTCAGACTTATATATTAACGCGCATCTGGCGCCATTAATTACGGATTAAAGACATTTCACTGCACTAGTTTCTTCTAACCACAAAAGTGTATAGACAGTCAAGATTTTAGTAACATTAGGAAAAATGTCGTAACCTCACTAGAACATATGATTCTCACAGACCCCAAATTATTCACACTTATTAACATTAGCATCAAGGTATGACTCTTTAGTGCCCTGTGATTGGACGACTACAGTGACATATGCAATCCTCAGGACAACTTACTGTTTTACAACAGTTGAATTGAATATATTGGTTGGTCCTCGGTGGGCCAAGGATGCATATGGCCTCTGTGGTAACCAAAATACAGTTGCTTACCCAAATTCTCCAAAATCCATCCAATCAGTGGTTTGTACTCTTATGTCCCCATTGTGCTGAGCCATGGAGAGAAAAGAACAAATTTTAAGGAGCCCTTTGGTAAGAGAATAAGATACATTACGGTACAGGTTACCACCTTTTTACCACTGATAAATAATTTTTTCAGACAAGCCCCCCCCCCCCACCAAAAACAGTATGTAAAAAGAATAGTACAACGTGAATGAGAAATCCAACTTGAAGTAGAAAAATAACACTTTTAATCCAATTCTCTTTACATTTTGTAGTGGTACATAAATGAGCATTTGCTACTTGAAAAATAGATTTCAAATCCAATAATGACATACGTATGTATTTTTTTAAAACTATAAAATGAAGAACGGTGAGAAATAGACAGAAAAAAAAAGAAAGAAAGTGTGTGTTAAAATCAACAATTAAATAAAAAAAAGCCGACCATTGCCCCATGGAGGTTGTTTCATTAAAGGGGTTGTCCAGAATTGGAAAAGAGGATCTGCTTCCCCCCCCCCCCCCAAAAACACTGCCATTCTTGTCTATGGGCTGTGTCTGGTGCTGTGTTGGTATTGAAGTGAATGGGGCTGAGAAGCAATACCAGACACATCCCAGAGTCAAGAGTGGCGCGGTTTCAGGTAAAACAGCAGATTTTTTTTCTCGAATTCGAAACAAGCCATTTAAATACCCTCAAATACTCTAAAATGTTTACTTATAGGAGAAAACAGATAAATGTTTTGAACTTCTTGGGGCTTATCTACACGAACGTGTTAAACGTCCGTGGGACGGCCGTTGAAACAGCGGCCGTCCCACGGACCTATGTAATTCAATGGGGCCGTTCACACAGCCCATGTTTCAACGGACCGTGTGAAGGGTCCGTGAGAAAATAGGACATGTCCGTTCTTTTCGCGCATCACGCATCCCTCCATAGACTCAACTATGGGAAATGCAAGACATCGCGTCCCGCAGCGTAGAGCACGGATGCACCTCGGACATGAAAAACTGCCGTTTTTCATGTCCGAGATGCGCAGCGCTCGTGTGAATCAGGCCTTACTATCATGGCAGGACTGAGGGTTTGTCATTTAACATGGAGAACAGAAAGAAATAAAGAAGCTTCCATTCACTTCCTGAGCTTGAGCAATGGGAATGGTTGCTTTTGCCGTCTATAATTTGAATTATTACTGTACCTAGATATTTAAATGAAAGTATAGAAATAGATAAAAAGCACATTTCCAGGCTATATATCCAATTCTGTCAGCACTAATGAATGATTTTTTAAATTTAAGAATAAGGAAACCAAACACGGGAACTTGGAAATACTTAAAATGTGATCATCAGGGGCCTGGCCAGCAAATACCACAACCGATAACAAACTAAGTTTTACGCTTTTAATAAAACTGAAAAACGAAGGTAAATTTCTTACTGACTGCCATGCTCACTGCTCTATATCTTTGCTGACATGATTTTATTACCTGCACTTTCACAAAGCTTTTTGTATGTCATAGAGGCATATCAGAAGTTTTGATTGGTGGGGGTCTGGGTGCTGAGACCCTCATTTTCGCTGAATCGCAGGTGCAGAACCGCTCAGCTGAGCTTTGTTTCAGCAGAGTTGGGCATCTCAGCCCCTAGAGACCCTTACGATCAAAACTTCTAATATGTTTCTATGACATATAAAAAGTTTTATGCAATTACTCTTTGAGCATTCATTTTCTCTCCAGTGGCCCCCATTTTTTTCCCTGAGCTGTGTAGGGTTTCGTTTCAGGTATTATGGGACAATAAAAAATAGCAAGAAAGTTGATGCAGAATATTTCCCAATGACATACTGACAGTAGGCCCCAAACGTTTAAATAAGCCATTGAAGTACATTTTGTCTACAGTTAGAATCTTCTACCAGAGAAAAATGTTGAGCCGGCCTCAATCATACCCAGAAATGTCACTCATTAACATATAAAACAAAGACTCATCCAAAGATCTGGATAATAAACTTGCGTTTCCTAAGAAACCTTTTGCCTCAGTAGTAAGGCTGTTCCAAGCTTGGACAGGATAGAAGTAGTTTGATCAGATTGGACATGATCTTTCAAGGAATACATATCATGTTTAAAGATGGAGGAAATGAAAGAGCATAAAACTACAACGTCTTAGATGTTTAGAAAGGTAACATAAAAGATGTCTGCCAGCAGCTGTGATGGTAACGAAGATGCTTTCCTTGTGTCTGGCATGTTGTGGAGTGGCATGTGAAGAAATTTCATTAGACACTTGGATGGCTTGTAAACAGTATGTAAGGATTTCTAAGGCTGGTTGTGATTAGACCATAATAGTATTCATTCTCCCCACTACACGGCTGCGGAGTCTTCCAGCATAAACAAGGAAAGAAAAGTCTCTTGTTTCAGGACCAAGGGCCTCTCTGCTGTTAACCAGTATAACATCTCCTACAAATTCATGGAGGCACGTCAACTATGTCAAGAGCTCATCAGCAGTCACCCTCTGTTGCCATGACGAGCATCATCTCACTCTTGCCCATTTCTTCCAAGGCACTAGCAAGAGTGTTGAGATCCCCATCGTCTTGGTGTAAGGCTTCCCATAAGTCCAAAATAACCCCTGTTGGACTGGCTTTGGTGGCAAAATAGTTTAGATATCTGGAGAAGAAAAACAAAGCGCATAACCATTTTATTGATTTTTTGTGTGTGAAAATTAACAAGCTACTAAAGGTGTCCCCGATCGTTCATTTTAACTTAAAAGAATTGTCCATTTTAGAAAAATTATTTTCAAATACCCTATTAGGGTAAACTGAGAGTTATTAAAGGGGGTTCATCATTCAGAACCTCTGTCAATCAGCAGTCGCAGAGAAAGAGTCTCTTTCATTCTGGATAACCCATCATGTCTGTATGTTAATCAAACAGTCTATTGATTTAAATAGGCTCTGTCACCAGTTTATAGGTGCCCTATCTCCTACCTAAGGTAAAATTAAGATAAAAAGGTTGTTTTTTTTTGTAAAAACGTTTATTTTTGATGGAGTTATGGCTATCTTTCATTTTATGCCAATTTCTTCTAAATGCCCAAGGCGATGTCTAGTCATTCTCCCGACACTCCGGTAAAGTTAATGTGGGAGTAAGTGACAGCACAGCGTGATCTCGCGTGATCTCAGCTGAACATGAATGAAGAGAAGTGTATGACGCCAATTGGTCAGCGTCATACACTTCTCTTTACAACGCCCACTTGGTCTAAAGTAAATAAAACGCCCAGTTGTGCATTCAGAAGAAATTAGCATAAAACGAAAACATTTCATAACTCGGTCAAAAATAAAACTGTTGTTATCTACATTACAGCTCCTATTACCTTAGGTAGGAGATAGGGCACTTAAAAACTGGTGACAGAGCCTCTTTAAATAGGCATCATGCAATGCTTCATTTTCCCTTGTGGTGGCGCTGCAGGAAAATTAAACACTTGCTGACAGTATTTCGCTGCAGATTACAGTTGATCCCTGGAGGTCCCAGCAGCAGGACACCCTGTGGTCCGCTTATTTTCAGGGGTCCCTTCTAATAAAAAAGAGATTTTAAAAACGATAACCCCTTTTAAAGACCATGATTTGCATATTTTAGATATAACAGTAACGGTACAAACTTAAACCAATTTCCAATACATTTTTATATAGTGTGCAAAGATTTAACAAGTTGTACATTCCCCATTATCCTCAACTTCCAAGCTTTTAATTATTGCATACATAAGGCTTCCATAAATGTTGGTCACTTGCTTTTGCCCTTGGGCATACAATTTAAAGCCCTTAGAAATGGCTAGCTTACCGATCCATGCTGAGTTTTTGTGCCAACAGCCTCCAGTCATTTCCTCTAGTGTTTGGAGCATCCAAACTGTTGCAGATTTTTTGTCGAATTGACATTGGGATTTTAAAGGCATAAGGTCCTAGTTGCGTTGTTACATTACTTCCAGGATGTGAAAAAAAAGGATCAAATGATTTGGCATTCTGTTAAAATAGAAATATGGAAATAACAATGATTATGTTTGTGACTTATGATGGACTGCTATTTTTGGCCATGAAAGACTAAACAGATTCTACAGTATACTAAGGGGACCAGAGTTTTGAAGATGGGACCTGCTCTGCGCTGTGCTGCCAACATGATAATAATGTATGGGGGCGAGCAATCGGAGTAACGACGGCTCGTCCCTATCCATAGCTCCGTGTGACTGTAGCAAAGGAGCGTCGATCAACGATGTCTCGTTGATCGGCGCTTGCCGCATCGGCCACTTATAGACCGGTGTAAACGGTCCTTAAAAGGAACAGTGTCACCCAAAAAATTTTTTTAATATCAGTTTTATGTTAGGGTTTTATTAAAAACGTTTGTATTTATTTGTGTGTTTGTGTGTTACTTTTTTCTATTTTTACACTTTTTCTTCCCTATGGGGGCTGCCATTTTTTTTCCATTTCTGTATGTGTCGATTAACGACACATACAGACATGGAATACGGCAGCTCCAGTCCCATAGGGACTGCGAACGGGGCCCGTTCCATCCACTTTGGTGTACGCCGTGTGTGTGGGAACGGCGCATGCGCCGCTCCCACACAGTCCGATTTGAAATGCGCACCGTCCGGCGCCATTTTCCTGTGGACCGGAAGTCGCGGCCGGGCAGTAAGATTACTACTTCCGGTCGCGGCTTCCGGACTTGTGCACATGGAGCAGCGGCAGCAGACGGAGCAGACGGACCGGAGGGAGCGGCGGCGACTGGAGCAGGTAAGTGATTTCTATGTATGTGCGTGTTTCAGTGTGTTTTACTAGTGTATGTAAACCTTCTACACTGTGTGTTAGCTCAAAAAATGGCGACACACAGTGTAGGAGGTTAGACCATTCAAACCCCTCGTTTCTCCCGGCACTAGCCAGGATAAAGGAGGGGGGGATTCTGAGAGCTCACTAGAGCGAGGGATTTTTTCCCAATTTTGCAGCATAAAGCAATGTGGTTGCTTTACCACATGCAATGCTGCAATTTTGGGAATTGCTCCATCTAGTGACCAGTGCTGGGAAATATTATAAATTGAATCCAATTTATAATATTTCCTGACTTGTGGAAAAAATAAAAAAAATTAGAACAATGTTTAATCACCTACACACTAATTGTTTAACTAAAAAAAAAAAAAAAAACACATGTTTTTCTGGCAACACATTCCCTTTAAGACACAACAGGATGAGATAGGATCAAATCCAACTTGTGTGATCCTTATCTCCCTAGGGGAAAAGTCTGCTGGTCAACACGGACATAAGATTGGCAGCAAATTATGCTAAAAAAAATATATCTTTGTAAAGGTAAAGAATAAAGGTAAAGGTAAAAAGAATAAGAAATAAAGTGTCCACTGTGAGACATGACTGTAGGTATATTTGGTATATATTTCCTCATTTTATTTAGGGAAGTTCACTGGTACCGCTGGTTGTAGTAGATTTTGATGTTGTTCTACATGCATTGTCTTGCTAAAGTAATGAAGGGTATAAAGTTCCAATGTTTAATAATACGTTGTGTATTTTATGTAAAGTTATATTATAGTATTTATTCCAATAATGCCGGTCCCTTTGTCTGCAGTGTGCTCGGTTTAATGATAGACATTCCACATTCACAGACTACATAATTGCTAGTCATTCAGAAACTTTACAACACTAATCTAAACCTGAATAATTAATGCTTTCTACAAATCACGATATTCAAAAACACATTAAAAACTTATGGGTGAAATTACCCTAAAGAAACAACAGTTCAACGCGGAGAATACAGTCCAAGTAAATAAGCACACACATAAATGAATAAAAGTACGAGAACACACCAGCTTATTTATGCTTATTGCTATTGGCCTATACAGTCACCACTTCTGTCGGTGACTGGATGATAAACGTTTACTCTACATATGAATATTTCTAATGCCGTTAACATCTGGTGTAAACCGCAGGTCGGCTCATAGTACCACTGTGCATTTGAGTATTGCCGTTAAAGAAAAAAACTGCAAAGCATAAATAGAAACAGTACAATTATTTAGCCTGGACTTTGCAATAGTGAATGGTGCTGAGCTGCAGTACCAGGTGCAGCCACGTACGGACGAACCGCTGTGCTCCAATGAAATCGATGCTGCCCTAGCCCTGTATCTAATTGCCCTGAAGTGGCACCCAGCACACATGCCCTGACAGCTATGCCCCTGACACATCTAGTCTAACGTGTTAAAGTGTACCTTTATTTAAATATGTAATGGGAGTTTCTGTAAGTTTGGTAGGTATCATATGCTGGTGGCACCTTTAGTGGATATTTTTTTAGTGGATAAATCGACCCTCAGGACGAAATTATAAATAGGACAGAGTATATTGAGCAATATTATCTGATGCCCCCTAGTTGTGCCCCTTTGCCATGGATCTGCCGTTTTAGGGTCCCCTCTATATTGTCTCAAAATGGCCACAGCGCTTCTCAGACTGAGTCTAAGACAGTCCCTCCGTTCACGGATTGGACAGAACTGCTCAAGCGAGAAGCTCTGGCCAATACGAGAACAGTGGGAGTGTCTCAGGCTCGCAGTCTAAGAAGCACTGCAGACATTTTGGGACAGTACAGAGGGGACCCTAAAACGGCGGATTCACAGCAGAGGGGCACAACTGGAGGGCATTAGATATTATTACTCCATATACACTATATTTAAAATGTTGTCCCAGGACTGGAGGATCATTTTAATGTGTCCATAGAGTACCGTGGTCGTTTCCAATTTATTATAACTGGACCCGTGCACAATATTCTCTGGGCATTGCACGGTTGACACAGCAACAGTAACGCCCAGCGCGCAGGAGCGTCTCTCCATGTCCGATGTTAGTTAGGGAAGGAGAGTATAACTGGACTGACACTTTCATCAATATTTGACAGCAATACGTTTTTCTTACCTCTTCCAGGTTAGTATGCAACTGGAATATCTGTCCTTCTCCTTCCACTTGCCTTACACAAATTTTGCATGTGAGCTCGATCGAAGCCAAACTGTACCTCTCCAAAGTGAATGTACAATGCAACGACCGTTGACTTCCACTCCAGATGTGATAAAAAGGTATCTCCTGAAGTAAGCAAACCGCATTCCATTTATATTTTAATTTATAGTTACATGGGACAAAACCTCTGCAGCGGTCACTTGAGACAAAAGCTATTTGAGACGACCACCCAAAATTGCAATGGGGGTAGTGTTCTCAAAGAAGATGCCCAGTATGCATTATATTTGGTAGAACTGAAAATCTGCCACAACATTTTATGTCTGGTTATGGGGGTGGTCTTCTCAGAGAGGTTTCACTGTATACAAAAATAGTTTTTCTAAACTAGACAATTCCTTTAAGGGTATGTTCACAATAGTCAGCTTTGCTTCGGAAAACTTTGCAGCAAATCCGACTCCGATTCTGCAGAGAATTCTGGCCGAGAGTCTGCGCCGAACAGTGTTTGATTTGGCGCAGACTTTTGTCTGGATTTGCTGCTGCAAAGAAGAGGGAAAAAAACACTATACTCCGCTCCCCTGATAATGCCATAGTGAAGAGTTCCTGCTCCCCTGACTGGTCTTTTATTAGTTGGCCTCATGGGATGACATCTCAGTTCATGTGACACTGCAGCGGTCGCATGGAACATAACATCATCCCAGGTGGACAGATCAACACAGACCAGCCCTGCGGAACATCCGCTGCAAATCTAACCTGTGTGAACTTACCCTTACACTCAATACTTACACACATATACATCCACTCACCTGGAATTTTGCTAGTAATTTGCTTCTCCACAGTGAGTGAGGAATATCATGAATAGATAAACGCAGGTTGTGGTAACTGTCTTTGAACATCAGTGGCTTTGGTTCCTCTACTAAGTATCCTCCTAAGGTCTTCTCCAGCTCTAGAACTTCCTATATGGAAAGGAAGAGAGAAAATATTACTATAAATTCAACATATATTTTACATTACACCATCAACAGTTAGAAAGGATTGGCACATGAAACCGTAATCGTGGAAAAACACCAAGATGCCTACCCTACCTATATTTATGTTATTTATTATTTTTATCTTATGTACATTTTTCTCGGAATAGAAACAGTAGATACAGGAAGGTGGAGTCTGTTGGATGGAAACAACCAGATATCCTTTGGGTTTACCTAATTTGTCTTGGTTTTCCAGTTGAGAATAAACAACCATAAAACATTTCTTCTCTGAAAGATCGTTTTCTGGGGTCTTGCAGATATCTCCAGGTTTTTAGTTTTTTTTAAAAATTTTAAGTCAATGTTATCCCTATTTCCATACATCTAATTAAATATGTGTAGAATTGTTGTGTTCTTTCCTCTACGTTCCTGTCTTTACAATAAACTAATCCGCACCCTGTATCTGCTATTCATGTTATTTTACTGACAAGAATTTGAAAGTGGTTATGAAATTAGGATTTCGTGCAGAAGACTGGATGGAAGAGACAACAATCCAAATTACCCTTTTCCAGGATTTTTAATCGATGGCCTATCCTTAAGATAGACAATTTATGATCATGGGGTTCATCACCCAGGACCCAACCAATTAATAGGAAGAAGCATACAAATATGGCTGTGTCTAGCATTTCTAAGGATAGGCCATCAATTGAAAACCCCTTTGAACATCATGGTGAATTTCTTGCCCCAATCAGCTCTCTATATGTTTAGCGCTACTCTCTCCGTAATGTGGAAAAAGTGTGACAACATGGTTGCTGGCATATATAATTATTATTACATGGTACACGCAAACAAAAACGTTATGCCTAGACTTTTTGAATTTGCACATCATAAAGGGATTGTCCAACTTAATTGACTGACAATCTATTAATTTGGTGCCCTCTGATTGATTTTGTGACTTCGGAGAAGAGAGTGAAATGTTATTTCTAATTAAGTAATCAAGATAAATGGAAAAACTCCACTTCACATAAAAAAAAATATTACATAATCAGAATAATTAAACATCATTTTCTTAACAAATATTAATTTAAAAGATAATTTGAAAATCATTTTATTCCCCTAAAACAGGAAATACAGAATATCATTAATCATGATCTCAATTAGAAACCCTTAGAAGTAGCTGGCACTGCGGAGCTGTCCTAGAATATTTAAAGAACAGGAGGCTGAAAACGCGAGCGGACTTTTACTTATTTATTCAAGTAATCTCTTCGTTAGTTTGTTTGCTTAAATTATCTGTTGAGATAATTAGGTCATTAGGAATAAATTCACTCACTTGTATGCAAAACTTGAGAAGTAGTAAAAATAATTACTTTTTTGCCCTTTAAACACTAAGGAAGGTAGCGGAGAACATTAATTACCGAAGAGTTACAAGGTTAGACATCTATATGTTGTCTTAATGCGAGTCATTTGAATATTTAAAATCTTAAAATAAGGAAGCGTTTGGTACTTTTAATTAGCGAACTCTTTTTACTACTGAAATAGTATTTGAGCTCAGAGTTTATAAAGGTCTGCTAATGAATGTCCCTGTATCAGCACATTTCTGTGACTGATTTATGCCGTTAATAAGCCATTTTTGAGGTTACCAGAGTTTAATCCAACTGCTATAAAAACATAAATGGTTTACATTATTAACCAGAACTTCCACAGAACTGTCTCCAGCTAATGTCACCTATTCATTTTCTAACTCCTTCCACATTAAACCATTAAGCATTTGTACTATGTTCAGAACTGAAGTTTGTCAATTTTGATTTATCTTCCGATTTTCTATTAACTTCTTGAATTGAAGGTAACAGGACAATAATTTAGAAACCTTATTTTTTATTGTGTAATATTAAAAATGGCTTGTTTTATATAGAAACTGGCACGGCGATCAGCTGATCGTTGTGGATTGAGCCTCTCTAACCCATGGAGATCAGCTGTTATCACCAGGGATCTAGCTATACATTTTCCCTGAAGCAGCCACTGCAGGGGAAAAGTAACACCACATGCTGGCCATTCAAATGAATTGCCGACCATGTTATGCATGGGACATTCTGTTTGGAATTTTGAGGCAGATTTTGATCTGCCTGCACGCCGTTTGCCGCATTTTTCGCTCATGCTCGTTGAGCGTCACGGGCAAAAACACAGCGAAATACGCTTTCTCTGCCTCCCAATGATGTCAATGGGAGGTCAGAGACGTAAAACGCCCGAAGATAGGGCATGTTGCTTCTTTTTCCCGGGAGCATTTTTTTCCGCTCGCGGGAAAAAAACCGCCTCCGCCTCCCATTGAAATCAACTGGAGGCATTTTCCAAAGTTTTTTGGCGCGTTTTCCGAAGTGGTTTCCGCGTCAAGAAACTCCGTGTGAACTGGGCCAAGAGATCTCCGTTCTGGTTCATAGGGCATTAAGTTGCGCAGCAGTATCAAATTATATAATAGCACTTGCCTTATATCTGCACTCAACAATAAGTAATAGAAATCCTAATGAATAAACTGCTGAAGCAATGAAATGCTTGAATACACACATTCCTGACAGTTTACATCTAGGGATTTTCTGTTATCATAAATAGAATATTAGAGGATGCTGAGTTAATAGAGGGGCCCCTTATTTAGGAGATGGTTACAAATAGAGTCTCTCACTCTGGAGGACCCGACACCTCTGTGCATTACATAGACAGTCTATTGATTTCAATGGGCACGGTGTAATGCTTCATGTCTCCTGTGGTTGCGCTGTTAGAGAAATTAACACTTTCTGACTAGGTCCTCCACAGGTTACAGCTGATCAAGGGGAATCTAAGCAGTGGTACACCAAAGATCATGTTATCGTCAAAGGACCGGTTTTTCAAAAAGAGATTGTCCAAAGCAGACATCCCTTTTAAATATAGACTGCCTCTCTAGCACTACCAAATTTTATTTAAGGGAAAATAAACATACAAGACACTTTCGTGTGTCACCGTGGCAAAAATATACCAACAGTTAAATACATGTTAAAAAAAAGGATAAAAAAATATTAGGATTCTGGTTCCACCAAGAAATCAGAAGGGGTAAATTAAAGAGGCTCTGTCACCAGATTATCAAATCCCTATCTCCTATTGAATGTGATCGGCGCTGTAATGTAGAGAACAGCAAAGTTGTTGTTTTTTTAAAAACAATCATTTTTGCCCAAGTTATGAGCTATTTTATATTTATGCAAATGAGCTTTTCAATGGACAACTGGGCGTGTTTTTACTTTTGACCAAGTGGGTGTTGTAAAGAAGTGTATGAGGCTGACCAATCAGTGACCAATCAGCGTCATACACTTCTCATTGTTCCAGCCCAGCTTCTTTCACTGCACAATCTCACTGTGCTGTGGATCATGCTGGGCTGGAACAATGAGAAGTGTATGTCACTGATTGGTCAGCCTCATACACCTTCTTTACAACACCCAGTTGATCAAAAGTAAAAACACGCCCAGTTGGTCTTTAAGAAACGTAATCTAAAATTGCTCATAACTTGGTCAAAAATGATCGTTTTTCAAAATAAAAACAACTGCTATTATCTACATTACAGCGCCGATCACATTATGTAGGAGATAAGGCACTTATAACGTGTTGACAGAGCCTCTTTAAGATTTAGAATAAGGCAGCTAAAACTATCTACAATCAAAGAACGTATTCAGTTATGTCAAAGAATGACATCTGTAGGATTCAAAACATCCGGAAAAATAATTGGGTACAGCGCTGTCTGCAATCTCAGTATGTTAGGATTTTGATATTGCTACTTTATAGTGAAGATGGTTGACTTGACCCGTGTTGAGGCTTCTTCCCTGGTTAAACAGGAACATAGTAAGTTGAACGAATCCTACTTGTGGATAGTATCTTTAAACAATGTGAACTGAGAAATGAAACAGTAAGTGAAGACAAAATTCACCTCATTTGCTATAGGACATGTTAATAAAAACACGCAAGCTACCTTCAATGCATCTGGAGTGTCTTCTAAGCAGTAGACCTTGAGATTGTATTCCAGAGATGTGGAGAGAATTGGTGCAAATATAGCGAGCTGAAGCCTCTTTACTGCAGATCTGGAATAAGATTCTCCTATAAAAGCATAGGTCCCCAACTGGTCAAGTAAAATGTGACAGGACTGGCTCTCGAGCTGGCAATAACATGGCGTGTTGAGTGTCTCTTCATTTAACGTCACAACCTCCTGGAAACAACAATAATAGGTTACTTATGAGCACTTAAAAATATTTATTCTTGAGAAGGAAAACTTTGAAATGGTTCTATAGACACCATCTAAACCAGACATGAAAAAAAAATATATATTTTTCCATTGCTGTTTTTCTCTATTTACCACTAGAGGGAGCTCTATGATACTACAATGCAGAATATAGCATATAGCATCCTGTACCTTTATTTTATGTTACATTGTTATTATTTATAGAATACAAACAAGCTGTTGGTACCTACTCCAGTAGAGCTTACAATCTAGTTTTTCTTGCAGATACACATGCAACTATTTTAATTTCAAATTAAGGAAGTCAAATTACTAAAAGAAATTGTACATAAATGTATAGAACATGCAGATGCAGGTGGTAAAGGGTTACAATTTAGATAAATTCATTTAGCGGTATTATTAAGCATGGGCATTGAGTTCCCAGCCTTAGACATGTAAAGTAAAGGCTGAGACCAAGGACACTCACTGTAGATCAGCAGTGAGTCGAGGCCACATGACAGGTCAGGTCAGCATTATATATTCTAACAGGGCTGAAAAAGTGTGGAACACCTAATGAATATTCATGAGCAGTCATTTGAATTTAGGAAAATTCAGGAGGATCACAATATAATATCCTTAACAGTATAAATGATAGGTGAAATGGCCTGCTTTCAAACTGGTCCTATAATGTGTACTTGAAAGAGGAGCCACACTAGGGATAGGGACTGTTATCAGGGGTTACAATCTGCACAGTGCTATGATGGTACTATAGAAATATGGGACATAGTCACATATGAAAGTATACTTTCATACCATGGAAACAATTCCACAGAAGTATTCATTGAGATACGTAACTTACGTCACTATAACTTTACTCTCCCGCTTAATCTTACACGAAGTGTAAAAGTCTAGCGCACGCTATTTATTACAATAGGACCCATGCATCAGGCTACTCAGGCATCATATAGTTGCCTTTAGCAATGGTACCGCTCATTGTGTAAGATCGTGATGGAAAGCGAAGTTACGGTAACTCTTTATAAGCTTTGTAGACTTTTGAAAGAGTGTTGGTTTTTTTTTTCATAAAAATGTATATCAGTGTATTTGGTGCAACTCTCAATACTTTTTATTAAAAAATATTTTAACTTTTTAAGATACAGCTGCTTTGTATTCTGTATACAGAGCAGCTGTATCTAGTGCTGAAACCTGAATCAGGTCAGATTAGTGGCACTGACGGGTTCAGTGTCAGTGGGTCCTGCACGTCTCATGTGATCGATAATAGCTCTATCCTGCATGTCAGAGACGCGCAGGACCTGCTGACACTGACCTGAGAGATTCAGGTTTCAGCGCTAGATACAGCTGCTCTGTGCACAGGATACAAAGCAACTGTATCTTAAAAAGTAAAAATATTTTTTAATAAAAAGTAATTAAACAGTTGTACCAAACACACTGATAGATATTTTTATTTAAAAAAATATATTTTCAAAAGGTGTACATAGCCTTTAACAAACCAGTTGTAGGAAGTTCAGCACAAGGAAACCTTTCTTGTGACATTATCTACTGATTCCTACCTCCCAGTTTCCTTGGTGAGACTGAGTCTTCAGTTGTAAAATCCAGTCTGATGTGGCTGTATCTGCACAATGAGGGATGGTCAGAATGACAGGTCTACACAAAAGAAGTCCAGTGGGCCCGCAAGTCACTATAGGACTTAAAATAGTTTGTGTCCCTTCCGAAGGTAGACTACAAATAAAGGAGAGTAACCACAGTGATCAGACTTTAATTTTTCTTTCAAATGAAGTACTACAGAATACTATTATGCTGGAAAGAATTGTCGCTAATAGTAGCTTTCCACTATGGTTCATAGACGGATCCTGAGCGGTGGACTCCTCTAGGACATCCACATACCCCAAAAGAACATATAGAAAGGGGTTGTCCAGATGAGACAACCCCTTTAAGCCTTCAATCCATCTAACTGCATTTATTTACACTGAAATATACATAAAATAAATTCCACCTTATAAATGACTATTTTAACAGTCTGCACAGCATTTTGGAATGGTTGCACCATCGCCGTGCCTTACACAAACCAATGGATCAAATCTTTCTAGTTGGTAAGAGATGTCTGTAGTCAATGGGTTTATTGATTTGTCCCACACACCTATCTAGTTCATTAACAATGTGACATAAAATAACTAGACTAGTTCCATTCGCAGGGCTAGGTGACAACTCTAGAGTTGAGAACGCCGTTATCTAAAACTTCTGTGCGCACCAACAGTTGCCCCATGTAGAAACCAATGGATATTTGTGTCAGGCAAATGTAGGATAATATTCCCAATTATTTCTATGGGGAGAAGTGGATTCAGAAGGTTAAAAAAGAAAACAAAATTACTTACACTGTGTTTTCTCTCTTATTAATCATTAAATACATTTCATAGTATTTTCCCTGTGGAATAGCTCCATGTGGTATCAGCAAACTCACTCCTGTTAAACAAGACATGTTGTATTTACACAAAAATATCAATGAGGAACAAGTGGGAGTAAAAATTCCCCCCCCCCCCTAAAATACATCGGGACAGTGCATATTAATGCTAAACTCACCATGTGCCAATCAAGTACTAGACTTATCTGCTACTTATGTAAATCTAGAAAAACTAAGCCAAAAGTACAGCAGGACTAGTATTATATTTATCCATTGCTCTTTGAAAAATAGACAGACTAAAAATACACATCATCATTTTGTAACATTATGGGTTATGAACATGTCACTATTAGGAGCCGTAATTGCACATTTTATTCAACAGGAGTTCTTTCCAGTGGCAATTATGGTTTGGTACAATTTCTACAAATGCCAATGCGCTGACATTTCCACAGCTTCTAATGACATTAATGGCACATACGTAAACAAAAAATAAAGAAGAAAAAAAACTTTCCGGATAAGGCTGAACTTAACTTGACAGGTGCCTGTTAGAATACGAATTTTAAACAGGTGCTCTGCATGATAGGCATATGAAATAATGCCATAGGCTACAATTATTCACAACTCCTGCGACCTGCTCGGTCTTAGCCAAGAGTAAATAGCTTGACTTTAACAAACATTAAAATACATTTATAAGGGAACTTTACAGGATTAGATAAAGTGGGCTGTTTTCTTCCAAGTACAGTGCCACAGGATCTGTGGTATTGGTTCTCAGCCCCATGTACTTTAATGGAGGTGATCTGCAATACCAAACACAATCCATGGACAGGTGTGGCGCTGTTTATGGAAGAAAGCTATAATTATCTAATCCCGTAAAAAGCAATTATGGTTTTAATCTAGCTAAAATTACTAATTTACCTGTGTTAGGAAAAGTCAGTCTACCGCCAAGGCTCCCAAATGTGGCAATCACGCTGTTACTAGAGTCACGTGGCAATGTCAGGAGATGCTGGCTACTTATAGTTTTATTCCTTGCATTAATGATGTTGGTATCTGATGGGAACATCCCTATTGGTTTAGGACCAAGCAAGTCATCGTGTATCCCAGGAGATGACCCCACCGGCGAAGAGTTGAAGACTTTAATCTTTAGGTTTGGAAGTGGATCTAACAATGGAGAGTTGGTCATGGGAATTTTGTCAGCAGAGTCTTGTAAGGCATACATATGACCTCGATATAGACCGGCGGTGGCAGTTAAATCCGGCTGCATGGATGGATGTAATAAATGGGAGTTGTCTGCAATGGAAAATGTTAAAAAGGTAAATTTTCAGTGTTAATATTACACTTGTATTTTCTGTTGTCTAAATAATATAAAATAATAAAAGTATCTCCAATCTTTAGGTTTGCAGTATTTAGATTAGGCATAAAGAGAATGTATAACCTATATTTTTATTTATTAATTAAAACCAGATAGTGAAACATTATTTTTTTTCTAATCTGTTTTTATTTTTTTGATTGTAGATTTTTTTCATTCTATTCTCTGTACCCGATTATGGGGGCAGCCATCTTGCCTGAGCTGCTCTTAAGAATTTAGAGATATGCTTTACAGCAGCCACATGAACCATAGGAACCTGAACTGGAGAGGACCCATTGACTTCTATGGGAGAGTTTTCTAGGCATGTTCTGTGTCCTGTGCAGACGTCATTGTGCAGGAAGGGATAGGAGGGGATCTGTGACCATCACCTGTTATCAATGGTAGATCTAAGTGTTACCTGTCATTGTAATCCTGCCTGTGATAAGGAGATGACTACTGAGAAGTGACCTCTACAGAACAGGAAGTGTCAGTCTATTGTGAGGCTAAGTGGCCAGAGTGAAAACTGCAATTTTTTTTTTTAAATATAGTAAAAATAAAAAAAAAAATAATATATATATATAATCACATAAAATTCTTAAGAAATATATTTAACATAAAAACTTGCTGTAAACCATTGAAAATTTTCTCAACCTTTCAATTTAAAAATACTAGATAAAATGAGACTTTGAATGTGCAGAATAAAATAGGGCTTATTTTGCCTTCATTATCCAATTTATGGCTCTCAAGTTGTACATAATTGTGTACATTAGCCTTTAGTATAAATTAGTATATTGGCCTTTCATTTTTTTTGGGATCTCGTTAACGAAAGGAGCACATCACAAATCTTTTGTTTTAACTCTGACCCCTGACCTAATGGAAAAATACAAGCATGTGGTATCCACCAAGTCTAGACATGGCGCCGAGAGATGTATAATACTATAAGGTACCTGAAGAAAACCACTGAAAACAACAATATGAGTAATTCCATAAGGGCTCATTCAGACAAGCGTAATACTCGTCTGTGTGCTGTGCAATGAAATAACTCGCAGCACACGGACAGATTAATTTCATTGGGGCCATTCAGACATGCGTTGTTTTTCATGCAGAATGTGTCCGTCCGTTGCGTGAAACTCACTGCATGTCCTATATTGGTGCGTTTTTGTGCACCTAGTCGCCCGTTGAAGTCCATGTGTGCGTGAAAACCACGGACAGCACGACATCCGTGTGCGTTCTGTGTTTCACGCATCAGTTACAAAGAAATTCAAAGAAATAAAAAAAAATAAGTGCTTGTACCGACGTGAAAAACACATGCCACACGCCAAGCACACTGATGCCATACGCAATGCACACTGATGGCACACAGACATGAAATGTAGAAAAAATGCTGCGTTTTTTTTACGCGCGCAAATCAGACACACTCGTCTGAATGTAGCCTTATTCCAATGATTGCTGACTTGTGGGGTCTGGTTTCTTGATGTGTTATTTATGTATGTAAACTCTTGTTTAGAATGAACTAATATTATCAACGCTTCGATTTATTTAGGGGGCAAATACATCTCATGCTTACTACTAGATTGGCTATCCATTATTCTGTATTACACTTAAGCTGTGTAATAAAAAATATTATAAAAAATATATATATAATTTTACATTGACTGTGTGCACGCGCGCGCGCATATATATATATATATATATATATATATATATATATATAAATAAATAAAATGTATAATATATGTAAAATATATATAAAATAGCATGTCTCGGAGAGGTTTAGATTGTAATTACACAAACATACAGTCGGTAATTACACTTCCCTGAAAGGAATATTGCAGTGATAAGCTTCATCTGTTTTGTTATTAAGACCATCTGCCAGGACCTCAGAATATGACCGTTAATGAGCATTCACAGTAGTGGATAGGTAATGGGGTCAAGCATATTAGCCATACCGTGCCTAGAAGTCTTGAAGTTCACAGGATGAAAGCCTCCTGTAAGGGCAGCCGAGGAATCTGTGATGTCTGTGTCAAAATCTCGGCAGTTGCGCCTATACACAACTATGCCGACAGCCATGAGGATAACAATGAAGATGAAAATGGCAACGACCAAACCAGCATAGAGAGCAACATCTCCTGTTGAGTCCACCACTATGGAAGACAACAAAACATCTGTAATCAAACCCTTGACCACAACTTATTGGATTTAGAAATGCCTGAAATTGTAAATTTGTTGATATAATGTCCCAGATTGAAAAAAAAAAAAAAAGTTTACAGAAATGTTTTTATACATAAGACAAATGAATCTCACTTACTATAACTGGGTAGTCTACAAAAGTGATTTTGAACATTGAAACTTTTTCCTTCAGACAAATACTGACTTTAGGACCTTAAAACATCAGCATTTTTGTCTAGATATTGGATAAAGATTTTTGAGTTAAAGGGGGTTGTCTCATCATATACATTGGTGACTGACACTTCATTCTAGCAATCACATGCGATCAATTCAGTCAGTCCTCCGCCGATAGACACTGGTGATATATATGTATGTATATATATATATATATATATATATATGCCACCAAGGTCCTATGATGAAACAATAATTAAATAAATAAAAAGCATGCAAAGGTTGACGTCACAGCGTGGAGACCCCACCAATGTCTTATAACATTTCTTCTTCCAGTCTACTTCTGTAGGTTAACCCTATACTTTCACAAACAATAAGCTTATTATTATTCAAACTTGGACAGTTAATGGACATTGCTAGGTGGAGCTTAAAAATTTGTTTAATTTGAAGAAAAGAAACAAATCCTATAATCAACAATACAGTAACCACCAAACCCCAAGTAGTTTTTGAAGTATATCAATCAGTTATCACGTTTGGATGTTTGTTACCAGTCAACTCAACATATGAGAAAAGAAAAATCTTAATACTTATTACATATATGTGTCTTTATTTATCTGTGTATTACACATTTTAATACTTTTTTGTTCCATTATAAACAAAAAACACAAGCTAGACGGTTTCCTAGTTTCATCATGTGTCCTCGACAATATTCTCGGCTTACTGCATTCTCTATGGTCAACATCAAAGCTCCACAAGAGGCCATTGGCTTTTATGCATATGGCCGCCTTCCTTATAGAATATGTTTCAAGGGCAATCTTTGCTTGAGTAGACTTTATCAGTATATAATCTGAAACATGCCTTCATTTTCTTTTGGTAAGAAGCATAGTTGAACATTTCAATCACTTTGTACATCAAAATGGCAGCGATGACAATTGGTTATACAGGTAAATTTAGGCTTTTTTGCAAACATTTATTATACTATATTTTCAAACCATCCTTTCCTAGAGCGCGGCATAATTGTTTTAAATAATTTATTTAAGTTATTTAAATATTTTATGAAACACTTTAATTAATTGTTCCTCCACAGACCCTGTTTATACAGCAATTTCATATAATGTTTGTAATAAACGGTCTACGGCGAGAAAGATGAAGGGTATTTTACATCTTCCTGACAATGCAGTAACTGGTTTCATACCCAAAAGAAAATTATTTGCTGATGTTGCCAGACGCAACATGCAAACATGATTAAAGAGCCAAAGGGTATCGCGAGTTAAATTACATTTGTCCCTTTAAAGTACAACATCTTTAAGGGGAGGTTTACCATTCTAATTATTTATTAGGCAGTTCTGAATTTGAAGCTGAACAGATTGATACATAGTTTTGTTGGCAAAGATTCAGTATAACTTGTAACGTATTGATCAAAATCACTGCTAACTCTGGGCTTAAGAGTCTAATGGGCGGAGTGCGCTGAGCTGTCAATCACTGAGTAAGACTTCCCACTGCACTCACTAACCCATAGGTAAATAGCGAGATGGCTTTTGGTCCCTAGTTCACAAGTCCGGGAAATGAATTTGCTACAGCTAATCATGGTAGTGTTATGGTTGGTTTTACAGAAGACTGCTGGAAGCCGAGTATGTGACTGCTTCATGATGCGCCAGCTATGGAGTCCCAAAGATTAATCCAAAGCATAAAACCCATGACCCCAATGTTGCGGTTTCAATGAAGCCAAAAATTATCAGTCATGCAAAATAAGCACACCAAAACGAATAGGATGAATAAAAATTAAAAGTGATAAAATGAAACTTACAATGGTTTTTTGGCTCACCTAAAACTCTCCTGTCTGTTAGAAACAAAAACCAAAATGAAATTAGTGTTCATGGTAAAAGATGGAGAGATCACAATGGAAGACAATGAGAAAAGAGACAATTAGACTAAAGTAAACCATGATGGAAAGTAAAAACGAAAACTGTAAACACTGGTGGAAACTGGAATGATGCAAAAACCAAGACAATATCCCAATTCTTCTTATACTAGCACACGAGATGGGGTTAAAGATGAGATATTACCTAAATGGACATTAAGTAACAGTATAAAAGCATTATTAACAGTCTGCCTATAATATCCTCATGTACAGAGAATGGGACTGCACTGACTTTTTATAGGATTGAAACTTGACAACTAACAAAATATTGGGGCTTCTACTGAAAGTAGAGTTATCACACGTAATATCCATCAAGATCATTATCCGTGGAACACTTACTCTGCATACACAGGCCGTCTGTGCAGTTTTTGGAGTCTAGCAGCATCCCACTGCAATCTTTACCCCCATTCTTGGGCGTAGGTGCATTACATTCTCTGCTTCGCCAATGAGTGCATTCAGTGCTGCAGGCTGACCACTTGCTCCATTCAGTCCATCCTCCGTCAACTGCAAACCATGTTATAGAAAGATATAAAAATAGAAGAATTAAGTCTACCCATGTGATCAGATTACTATGTAAGCTACACATTTTCTACTTTTGGCTATGCATTGATATGTTACTATTATGCCAAAAAGTTACAAAAAGGACTGCACAACTACCTGGGCACATAGTGGAACACGCCAGTTTCTGGATGGGCAGGCCATCACAAAAAGTACCACCATTTAGAGGGGTTGGATTTGTACACATTCTTGTCCTCTTTTGTATACCCCGGCCACAGGGGTTGTTGCATGGAGACCAATCTGACCAGGATGACCATCCTCCATTCACTAACACAAGACAAATCAGATGACGTTAATAAGCAGCCATTTGTAAATTTATTTTGCAAGAAATAGACGACCACAGGGTAGACTGATGGCTTATGAAACATATCAATGCTGATAACACGCAGAGGGAAAATTAGCAGAGAAAAATAATAGTTAACTTAACTAATGACTTGAAAATATTTGTAACCATCTGGTAAGCCAAGGTCCAGTCTGGAAAGATCTATACCACCCACTGTCGGCTGGGTAAAGTTGGCACACAAAGCCCAATAACAGGTGCTATGGTTATTTAATTATAAGCAGATGTAATTAATTTACTACTCAGAGCTGCAAAGCGGTCTTTAGTTCGGTTTCCACAGACATCTGCTACTTGAATTGCAAGCCTTTTTTGTGTAGAAAACTGAACCATCAGTTAAATTATTATAGTTTCATTAGGTTAAAAGTATGTATATTGTCCCCAATGAACGCTATTCATTTCTGCATTCTCTCATGTATTCTTCTGAAAAATTTAAGCATTAGTGTTGTGGTTTGCACATTTAACCACTAGGAAATATAAGTTTTCCAGTATATGATTTTTGCCATGTGATAACTGATGTAAGTGTCATATGACTCCGGTCATACGAGACGTCTGTGCAATTCACGTTGTGTGTAATTATTCCCCTAACTTAAGGAGATCTCTCATAAAGGAAACCTAAGCCATGTTTTATGTTAGTTTGAATTTATGTTAATCTTCAATCCTTGTCTTTAGTTTGCGGATTAAAAAAAAAAAAATAATAATAATAATAATAAGAAAACCTATCCATATGCATTATAGAGGCATATGGATGTCAGAGGGGAATCCCCCGCTCATGACCCACCTCTGTGAGCCTGAATGGAGAGACACTCTGTAACAACGACACCCGCTCTGGTAGACCCAGCTAATTCACGCATTACATGGACGGCTATTCATTTTAACGACCATCGTGCAATACTACATTTTGGAATGAACAGATTCCCCCATGCAATGAGATGATCACTGCAACAGCTTCTATCCAAAAATCTTCATAAGACAGCCCCTTTAAAGAAAACGTGCTTTCATGTGACAGTATCAAATGTCTGTCATCAGTGCAGAGGCAGACAAAAGATGTCAAATGCATTGGTAGATACATTCCAATGGAACGTATGGTCATGGATGAGTTTCTACAGACAAAGTCGCACTACGAAAGGCATGATACAGCCCTATTCTAAAACTAGCAGTTTTAGTGAGAAATGCTTCTATGAATGGTCATAGGGAGGGTTTCATGTATTTATAACAAACATATGTACAGGGTCTTTATCAGTTAAAAAATAAATTAAAAAAAAACCTGAAGTTTATATATTGTCTAGTAATAAGCCAACAATTTTTTCCCTTCTAGTAAATTCAGCTCAAACACTGCAGAAAGTCATCAGCTGTGGAAATAGTCCCACCATGGCAGGTTGTTTTGGGTAATTGTTATATAAAATGAAACGGACTGCAGTTTTTAAGATTACAGACAAGGTGTATTTTTATGCTAGACATTTACAGATACTTATTGAGACATAAAGCTTGGTTATACTGCACACAAGTAAAATTAATCTGCTAAAAATGTCTTCTTGTCAACATACTTTAAGCATGTTCCTGTGAGTGTCCAACATGCCTACTGTTAATCTGTTCACCATTACACAACCTAAAGCATACCTAACTTTTCAGATGACTTTTCAGAATAAGCATACCTAATTTATATCTGCAGAGGTGAGATATAAGTTACCAGGAAGCTGCAGCAGCATGTCTGTGTCTTCCTACTCTACTCCTGCTCCCCCTCCACTTGTATGGGCAGTGCGTCTGTCTCCCTCTGCTACTTCCTTCTGCTCCCCATCCCCTCTCCATAGACTTCTATTGTCAGGCAGTGAAGAGACACACTTGCACTTCCTGCAGTCCGTCTCCTCTGCTCTGTAACTAGGGATAGACTTTGCTTGACAGCAGGGGGTGGACAGCAGATTGCAGGAAGAGAAACACATAGTAACAGTAACTTCACAAAGAATTTGCAAGGATAAAACAACTACATTTTAACAGATCAATATCAGGTATACTATTAGAACAGTATAAGTTCTTTAAAAAGTTAGTATCCATTTAATAACAATGTCATACTTCTGGTTTTATTGTCTGGTATTAGAATGAACTCATCATCTATGTTACCTGATCTTCCAGACTTCCACCGCACTGGCTACTGTGTATGGTGGTCCACAATTGGACAGATTTCTCACCAACTAAGGCCTCGTTCAGATCTGTGTCGGGTTCTGTTAGACCTTTCAGTCGGAGGAACCCATGAGCGGAAAGACAAATGGAAATCATAGCTTTTGTTTGCATTATTATTGATTTCAATGGTAATGCTTCTGTTGCAATTGGTTTCTGCTTGTTTCCATTCCGTAAGGTTTCCTTTTTTTTTTTTAGCAAAAATAGCGTAGTCGACTACGCTATTGTTTCCGCTAGAAAAACAAACTTTACGGAACGGAGAGAAACGGAAACCATTTGCAACTGGAGCATTACCATTGAAATCAATAATAATGCAAACAAAAGCTATGATTTCCATTTGTCTTTCCGCTCATGGGTTCCTCCGACTGAAAGGTCTAACAGAACCCGACACAGATCTGAACGAGGCCTTAGTTGGTGAGAAATCTGTCCAATTGTGGACCACCATACACAGTAGCCAGTGCGGTGGAATGCAAATGGAAGCTATGATTTCCGTTTATCTTTCCGTTCATAGGTTCCATGTGAACGAGGCCCAAGAGAGATTTGCCCGTGAATGGCCCAATACTATAAATCTAATGTTCCATCCGTTTTCTACATACATCAAGTTTACTATCATCAGAAGGAAAGTCTTTCCTAATATTGCAAAATTAGAAGATGCTATAACAATTGGGGCTATGTGTATGCAAAACATATCTAGAAATTCAGTGTGAGATTAAGTAGAGGGGTGCATGAATAGGGGCCCAACCCACTATCAATTGTAGAAAGTTTTACGCACACCAACAGGGGTAAACATGCAGATAAAAAATTTTATCTGCAAGTTTACCCCTATTGGTGTGCGTAATATTTTCTACAATAGAAATTCAGTATTATACCTTCCCAATATAGTCTTTACTGAAATTTGATCTCATTGGTCCCAAAGTCCCATCTGTACTCCCCCCATCCTGCCCCGCTGTGGTTCGTGAGTGGCGTATAGAGGTTGCAAATTTGAAAGAATGTAAGTTAATGAGAAAATTTTAAAACAATGATTAATAAAGAAGCATAAAATAATAATATATAAAATAATATAATAAAACATTCATTACTAATATCATACTTATTGTGCATGAAATCAATAAAATAACTAATGACATCGTGGTGCCATACTGTTAAACCCAATAGTTTTCTTAAAGTGCTAAATAAAGCTTTGAGAATCTTCCCAATACATACCATAAACTATGACCGTGGCCGTGGTACTCCTGCGCTTGGCAACAATATTCTTAGCAACGCAGGTGTAGTTGGCAGTATCTGAAAGCCGGGCTTGCTTAATTATGAGGTTGTGGTCAATTGTTATGAGGAAATTAGTGTCATGCGTTGGGTCAATAATGTCTTCATTTCTTAACCACTCCACCTGTTAAGTGAGAAGGGAAGGGGTCGGGAGATAAGAGAGAGAGAGACATAAAAAGAACATATAATTAATAAAATGAATAGATTACTGACCTCAGTATCAACAACAATTAAACTTCTTTGAACCAGAATAGCTGGAAGATTATTGCAAAGGCCTGAAAAGGTAACAAGTCACAGCAATCCACCCTTAATCCGCTTCAGAAGCACGTCTTGTTAGGGAAGTTAAACATGCGGATGTTGTGTGCAAAAATACTTAATATAATGCGGTCACAGACGTAGATATGACAGGTATACACTGGCAAGGGGGAGGATACAACAAATATGTTAGACTTTCTTGTCTGAGGAAAGCTGGCCGTACACCAGAGATTTTGGATGGCCAAAAATGCTGATAGACTTGTTGTTGTCGGGCCGGATCTGCATCCTATCAATAGATGTCCAGACCAGTCTACCGGTCAAGGCAGATTTCGATCGACGATTTGTCATTTTAACTTCCAGAACAACCACCTTCATATATCGACTATGGCAGACAAGTTATTCAGAAAACGGCTGTCTGAAATGTATGGCCAGCTTAAGTCATCTTCAAGGTGCCTGACAGGCCTCACCCCCTCCTGCCTCCATAGAGATTAATAAACTCATTCAAATAGACATATTAGTGGGGAGGGGGGGATTGGAAATTAAATGCATGTCAAAAGAGAAGTAATCCAGCAGTTATCTAATGTATATGGGGAGTTTACTGCAAGGATTGGTTAATCAACCTTTGTCTCAAAATAAATTAAAAATTGCATAAGGTTTTTTTTTATATCATATTACACATTCATATAAATACAGTATATGAGACAACAGGAGATTGAAATATGCTCATAGATATATTGTACCTCAAGAGCCCTAACTTTAAAGGGGTTGTTTCATGAGCAAAGCCGGCTTTGCTAAGCCCCCGCGACCAGCTTATATGGTCGGGGGAAGCCTTACTGGTTAGATATTTTGGCCGCTGCATTACATGAACGGCGGTCCATATAATGCTCTGGCGGACCTTGCCCATCCATTCGAGCGACACTCTTTAATAGCAGGTTTTCTTTCTGGCTTAGAGGGGGATCCAGTGATGTCCATATTCCCTAATGGGGCATATGAACAGGGGTTGTCATGAAGAATACATGGGAAGAAGACATGCCGACATCAAACAACCAGCTTGACTTCATCTCATCTTCACACCACTATGGGCCTCAGGGGTGTAATCTTTTCAATATGTCAGGTAATTAGTACATTGCATTGGGCCAAAGACAGGAAAATGTATGACCTGTAAGACAGTGCAGCCGGTTACAATACAAGGTGCACTAAAAAAACGTGTACTAGTTATTCAGTAAATGTCCAAGTCTTTCATGACAACACACTTTAGACATTTCGTTAAATTCTAGGATTTGAAGGGACATCCATTACTATCTTCTCTACTAAACTAATAAGATCCGGTGTCACAGCCAACGGTTGTCAAATATTGAGAATTGAACAGGTGTGGAGATTAAGTGTGTTGTTAGTTGTCACATTAACAAATCCGGGAGTCCATATAAACAAATCTGCTAAAAAATAAAACCTGGCTCCCTTAACGTGGCTGTATCCATCACACCACTAATGTATCCGCGAGGACGGGGCTAATTTATCTCCCTCCTCCTCTTCACTGAAATATACCTGCCAAAGCTTTGTAGGAGATAGCCCCTGCTGGATACTAAAGCTGTCGCAACTGTATCTGGGACGGCTGCTTTCGGTTCGACAGCTGAACATATTTTTCCTTTAGGAGATCATCAATGATCATCAATTTTAACTGTAGGCAATTTATCTGCCATTAGATTTAGAAATAATAGCAGCCTTAGATTTTCAGCAGATTTATTCTGCAGTCAGGTCTGTCCTACTGTTTATTCCTAGGCCAGAAATTATTTGATCTGGTGTTTGTCTGTGTCATGATGTACCTATGACACAAGAGGATGATTTTCCGGGCAATCCAATACAAATATAATGGTCTCCTACAGCAGAGCAGCTCCAGGTCAACAGCATTGACAAGGTCTAGAAAGGAGCTAGAAGAGTTGACATGGGATTACATTGTGATGATAATTCTAGATATGGGAGACAATATCTATACACTTTGCGGCCCCCACAACAGAGTCTGTTTGATGACACAAAATTTCAGCATGTCAGAATAATTTCCAGCATTAGGACATTGTTTATAGTCAACAGACACTACAGGTCATTTACATGCAGACAAAACTGCAGCACGTACTGCAAACCTAGATCTACTAATGTGTGCTACATGACTTGCCTCAGAAGGCGGAATACCCTCTGGTGGCCGGCACTGAAGTAACACCTCTTGTTCCAAAGGTACTTCTTTACCTAGCGGTTCTTGGTCGAAATTTTTCCTCAAATCTGCAAACACGAAAATAAAAATAAAAATGTAATTTCATGCTCATAACAAAAAAATATATATATTCTAATTTTAATAATGATAAAAGTAATAAAAACATGATGTGTAGAAGAATATTAATTCTCCTTTGAGAGGGCATGGTTTCTATTTTTTATCAGTAGCATTTACAAGTCACAGGCTCGGTACCAATCTGTAATCAACTGTAAAAATGCAATTTTTACAGAGTACCACAAGATGGTGATGTTGTCAGTATAGATGAAAACCATCTGCATTATAACAGTATAAATGATCGACAAATAATAATCATTATCATCATCATCATCAATATATGGATGAAACTTACAAGCTATTCTAACGTAGGCTCTACGGCTTTTGGTGGTGCCGGCTGAACTCCATGCAACACACTGGCACCAGTAATCCTCCAAACCAAACAGTTCTTCAACCTGCTGCCTGGAAACCTCGATCTGGACCTCCCGTACCACAAGTCCTAGTAATTAGAAAAATTGACGTTTTATATAACTGGTCAGCCATAACATTAAAACCACCTGCCTAATATTGTTTCGATCCCTCTCGTGCTACTAAACAGCTCTGGCCCGTCAAGTCATAGACTCCACAAGACTTGTGAAGGTTCCTGTGGTATCTGGCACAAGGCGCAACAGCAGATCCTTTAAGCCCTGTACGTTGTGAGGTGGGGAGACTCCATAGATTGGACTTGTTTTTCCAGAATATTCCATATAAATGGTCAATTGGATTGAGATTTGGGGAATTTGGAGGCAGTCAACACCTGGAACTCTTTGTTACGTTCCTCAAATCATTCCTGAACAATTTTCACAGTGTGGAGGGCGCAATATCTTGCGGAGAGAGGCCACTGCCATTAGAGAACACGGTTGCGATAAAAGGATATACTTCGTCTGCAACAATGTTGATATAGGTGGTACATGTCAAAGTAACATCCACATGAATTCCAGGACTTAAGGTTTCCCAGCAGAACATTGCCCAGGGCATCACACTGCCTCCGCCGACTTACCTTCTTCCTAATTGGCACCAAGGTGCATTCTCTTCCCCAGGTAAGTGACGCACATGCACTAAGTTATTCACATACAGTAAAAGAAAACGTGATTGTTCAGACCTGTGAACCTTATTCCATGGTCCATTTCTGATGTTCACTTGCCCATTGTAGACGCTGTTGGTGTTGAACAGGGGTCAACATGACCACTCTGACATGTCTGCAGCTACACAGCCCCAAAAACAGTAAACTGAGATGCATGGTGTATTCTTACACCTTTCTATCATATCCAGCAGTAACTTTTTTCAGCAACTTATGCTACAATAGTTTTCCTGCGGGATAGGACCAGACGGGCTAGCCTTCAATGCCACGTACATCAATAAGCCTTGGGTGCCCATGACCCTGTCACCGGTTGTCCTTCCTTATACCACTTTCAGTAGGTACTAACCACTGCATACCACAAACACCCCACAAGACCTGACGTTTAGAAGTTGTTCTCACACAGTCATTTAGCCTTCACAATTTGACCCTTGTCAAAGTCGTTCAGATCCTTACACTTGCCCATTTTTCCTGCTTCCAAAACATCAACTTCAAGAACGGACTGTTCACTTGCTGCCAAATATATCCCACCCCTTGACATGTGCCATTGTAACCATATAAATCAATGTTATTCAATTATTTTGGAGCTGCTTGGCCGCAGACCAGTCAGTGTGCCCATGCTAACCCCTGTCCACTGCCGAAAGCTCCTACAATGGGAATGTGAGGATCAGAACTGGACAATGTAGCAATGGAAGAAGGTGGCCTTTTCTGATAAATCATATTTTCTTTTACATCATGTAGACAGCCGGGTTTCTGTGCGCCACTTACCTGCGGAAGAGATGGCACCAGGATGCACTATGAAAAGAAGGCAAGCCGGCGGAAGCAGTGGTGGTCTGGGCATTGTCCTGCTGGTCAATTTTGGGCCCTGGCATTCATGTTGATGTTAGATTGACACATACCACCTACCTAAACATTGTCGCTGACAAGTACACTCAGTCATGTCAATGGCATTCCCTAATGGCAAACACAGCTTTCAGCAGGATAACCTGAAATACCACACTGCAAAAATTGTTCATGAATTGTTTAAGAACAAGACAAAGATTTCAAGGTGTTGACTTGGCCTCCAAATTCTCCAGATCTCAATACAGCTGAGCATCTGTAAGATGTGCTGGAAAAACACCCTAAATATGACATAAAAGAAGAAAATATACCATAGTGTCCAATATTTCACAGACGCCAAGTAAGGATTATGCCACACTGCTTACAGCCATGGGAACCAGTGTGACTTCTGCCAGAAAAATGGTGGCTAGCAGCTGTTTTTAATAAACCGGTAAAAGTTCACCATGACAGGGTTTAGTAAAAGGGCAGGGGTAATATTTTCTTATTCTTTATCTTGCGTTGCTTCAGTTTTACATTAAACTTAGTTTACATATCACAATTGCATTTTAAAATATACAGTAGTTTAATAGTACCTGTTAACTCATCGACCCTTTCTTTAGTTATATGGTCATTCTGGTTGACCCACTCTCCATTGCACTTGAAGTAGATCTGTATGGCTGGGTTAGCTTTGCAGACAAGCTCAACTGGCTTGTTCTTTACAATGTAGGCATCTTCTGGTTCCAAGAGAAAATGTGGCAAAGACTCTGCAGGTGCTGATGGGAAAGAGTCCGGGAGTACATCACTATACTCTATCCCTGAAAATATATTAAAAATAATAGGATTTTTATTTTAACTTATTCAAAGGAGAGATGATTTTTTCCACAGCAGTCTCCAAAATGGAGTGAAAAACTCAAACCTATACTTCAAAAATTTCATGTGTAAAGCGTGCTCATTCAGACAAAAAATAAGCCATCCCCATTGCTCTATCCAATACATCACTTTTGTCTGCAGGCACTAAGATGCTATAAGTGACTGGATCAAGTATCTTATGTCTGGTTTAGTATTAGTTGACAGTCCACTCACTCCTAGCAAACTAAAAGTGGTTGTATTAGGATAGGGAAAAAAGCTAGCTTTTTTTCAGAAACCGCCCCGCTCATGTCCATGGGCAGTGTCTGGCATCGCGGTTAAGCCCCATTCACTTGAATTCATCTGGACTGCAATATCAGATATAGCTCACGAAAAAAAAGTGGCACGGTTTCTGACACAAAAAAGCAGATTAATAACATACAACCTCTTTAAATACTGTTTTAAAGACACAACAGTTAGTGTTCCTTTTATTTTCAAAAGTTAAACTAAAAGAAACACAAAATAATTATTTTAACTGGGTAAAGAGTAAAATAGTCCACACTAGTTTTGTAAATGTCATAGGGTTAACTAACATAATTCGAAAACCAAATGCCATGAGAAAAGATTTTTTTTGCCCACAGCCACCTCTAGGGGGAGGCGTAGGAGTTTTCTGCATACTGTTTTATTATTGAATTCAATGTATAAACTGTATGCAGTGGTGGAATTGTATTATTTCACTGTCTATCCAGGTAATTTGCAGCTCTGAATTAAAAAACAAAAACATAAAACAGAGCTTTGACCACTATAAAAATATATTAAGAAATAAATCAGCAAAGAATATTTAACCTATTTAGAGAAATAGCTTTTAGCTATTTCAAACCCAAGCCCTGTGACCAAATCTCTTTATATGTCTGACAGGCTCAGTTCTCCTGTGGAATAAGAAAAGTTGGGAATATTTTTAGTGCTCTTGTTATCGAGTCCCACACTCAGGAGTCACACGAACTGCTCTGGCTATGACATCTCAGAAATATAAAGTATTTTAATGTTTGCATAAATAACTTTGTTTTACATTATTATTATTATTATTATTATTATTATTATTATTATTATTATAAGAAAGGTGCTCATAAATAAAGTAGATTTTGGTAATTTTTTTAAAGAACAAAAATTGAGGCAACAACAAAACAGACAATAACTGAATAAAAGTAAGCCAAATAACATAAAATGGAAAATAACAGTAGTACTTGTGTACAATGTTCTGCTGAAAAAAATAACATGATAATAAACAGCAAAATAGCAAAAGGATGAGTGCAGGGAGGCTTGCTGCCTCGTTTAAAATCCATTTAAGGAAAATTGACTTTTCATTTCCAGTTTTAACACGGCACTAAGAGAAAGCGGCAGGACATTTGTCATAATCCATTAACTGCTCTTTTGGAAACAATGAATTAAACTCCAGGCTAATTTCTTCATCTATCTGTGTCTTCCCTTCACTTGATGTCACCATATCTCCTACCATTGACTGGCAGATAATTTTATCCTGACTTCATTACAAGGTCTATCATTTTCTCAGCAACCTCTCAATTGTATCGGGTCCCAAGGTAATTACAACACAAAACACTATCCCACTGTCCTGGCTTGAGGGCAGTTATTTAAGAGTTGAAAATGGAAGAGATCCTGTGGTGGAGCATTTTAGGCAAGGTGGGTTTACAACTGGGGAAAACTGAATATTAGTGGAAAATCAGCTGACAAATGTGCCAAGTAGCTCTTGGAAGCTGGCAAGGAATTGCAGCAAATTAATTACCATATCTCGGTAAATGTATGTGGAAAACGAAGCTTACATCGTTTTTTTCCCCAACTTACATATTTGTTGACAGATAATAAATCAGTGGCCATTATACATAACATAAAAGTCACATTATTTATGAAGTATATATCTAATGTACTGAGACATAGGTTAAACGCTAAAATCATTTGTATTGTGGAACCACTAGATGCATCATCACATAAAAAGTCCAGACACTGGGACTGCATTTGCAAAGTCTACGTCTGGTTGTATAAGTCCTATACAGCGAAATCAGCTATTTTATACAAATTGACACTACAATATGCCATTCCACATTATAGTTCGGTGAGATGATCATGTTGGCGTGAAGTGGCCAGAGACGAGCATCAATTAAAATAAGAATTGCTGGTTTAAATTGACCATTATAAGTATCAGGCATTTAGTAAATATATACATTAGTAGTATCTGGAATTCAGTAAATATATCTACATTATAGGTATCCGGCATTTAGTAAATATATACATTAGTAGCATCAGGCATTTAGTAAATATATACATTATAGGTATCAGGCAATTAGTAAATATATACATTAGTAGTATCAGGCATTTAGTAAATATATACATTATAGGTATCAGGCAATTAGTAAATATATATAAATTAGTAGTATCAGGCATTTAGTAAATATATACATTATAGGTATCAGGTATTTAATAAATATATACGGATTATCACATAGCAGAATTGGACCGACCACTTGTTCTTTGCTGCTGCTTCCTGCACTACTTGTGTTTCGCCTGGGGGACGCAGTGAATAAGCGGTTGTTATCCAATGGACATTTAAGTACATTTTCCTCTCATACAGAGATAATTTGTTTCCCTGATTTGAACACACAGGGACGGCTAAACAGATGGCAGCAATGCATTTGAAAATCTATTTAAGGCCCTAAGTAGGGGCAGCATGCCTTTGAGACACGGTTGGGTTTATTTAAACATTGGTTTTCTAGCCACAGCGCTAAACACATACAATCAAAATTATATTGTCATTTTTAACGCCTGTTACTATTAATGAAATTGACTTATACGTCAGTGACTGGACTTTTTTTTTTTTTACTCAGTTTGACTATTACGCACAATGACTCGGTGGTTAGAACTGTTGCGTTGCAGCACTGGTTTCTCGGGTTCTTCTACAACCAAGTGCAATATCCATATAGAGTTTGTATATGTTCTTCGGTTTCCTCACTCACTTCGAAAACCTACTGAATGGTTAAATGGCTTCCTATAAAATGGATCCTAGTGTGCGTATGAGATATGGAAATTAGTGAGAGTGTGAGTGGTGACAAACTCTGTCCAGCACTGTGGAATATACAGTATAAGCAACTTGAAGTAAAATTATTAAAAATGTTTCCATAAAATTATATAGATGCCCTCCAATTAAACCTAGATTTACAAAAACTCTAGTTGTACATGTTCACACGCGGCAGATTTGTTGCAGTTATTTTGTTTTTAATTATTATTCACATAATTGGGACAGTCACAGAATTTTCTGCAACAATGCTGCAAAATTGACTAGAATAATGTGATTGGGAACATTGCCTGACTCCCCGATTTAAATAACTTTAGCTGCTAGGCAGATTTTTTTTTAGAAGATATATTTATAGTGCTGGGAAAAAAGTATTTGCCCAATTTCTTCTATTTTTTGCATATTTGTCACACTTGCTTCACATGTTTCAGATCAGTAAACTACTGTAATTATTAGACAAAGATAAGTCAACACAAAATGATGTTTTTAAATGAGAATTTCATGTATTGAAGGAAAAAAAACATGTCAGCCCTACCTGGCCCTGTGTGGAAAAGTAATTACCCCCTTCGCTACTAAAGCAACCAGTTAAGGCCCCATTCACATCGCGTTTGTGCTATCCGCCGAGAATATACGTTTTTCAACACTAAAAAAATTATTGAAACGTATAGCTCGGCGTATACATAGACTATCATGGGTCAAACATAGACCAAACTAGCATCCATTTGGTCCATGTTTGTCATGGTTTACATTGGGATACTGTTTTTTGAAAGTACTGAAAAGCGAAGTCTGCTACAATATTCTGTACTTCAAAAAATGGTATACGCGACGTAACATTTTTTTTAGCATTGATCTCAATGGCCGACGTATGCAAACGTAATGCTATAAGTTTTTATCGGTTTACATACAGTAAATCTGTTTGTTTCTTTTTTTTTCATCAGCCACACCCAGGAATAATTACTGCCAGACCTATTGAATCTCAACATCACTTAAAAAGAACCCGTCTGGCGGAACCTGAAGCAGGCTAGAAGGTCTCAAAAAGAAGCACGTCACATCCTAAAGAGATTCAAATATAGATGCCAAACAAAGTCACTGAAATCTACCAGTCTGAGAAGGGTTCCAAGGCCACTGCTAAGGCTCCGGGACTCCAGCGAACCGCAGTGAGAACAATCATCCACAAATGGAGAAAAGTTAAAAACAGTGGTGAGACTGGAGTGTCCAGCATGCCAAAATTTCACCAAGATCGGAGACTCATTCAGGAGGCCACAAAAGAACCCAGAAAACATTTCTACAAAACTGAAGGCCTATTCCACAATAAGACACTGGGCAAAATGGCATCCATGGTAGAGTTGCAAGGCGCAGAACACTGCTGACCAAAAAAAAAACCCTAAAGGCTCGTCTCGAATTTACCAAAAAGCTTCTGGATGGCCCCCAAGACTTTTGGTATAATATTCTGAGAACTGATAAGTCAAAAGTAGAACTTTTTAGTAGGCAAACACACATCTCTTCTCAAAACCAATATGTGGTGACAACTTTATCACTACTTTATCATTATAGTAAGGCAGTATTCTGAGGGACTTCTCCACAAGTTGAAAATCCACTGGGCTGATCTCCAATAACAATCATTCACATCTGTAGATATTCATGCACATACACACATATATATATATATATATATATATATATATATATATACACACACATACATACAACATGGAATCAAACCGGCCTGTTAACAAATAAGCCTACATTTCTATAGTAAAACTCTTGTGGGGTCATTAAGTTCTTTGTACTTGTGTTTTCTCCATAATTCCTTTCTATTTTTCTTTAATTAATTCCATCTGTTAACAGAAGGAGGGAGAAGACGGCAAATTTATGAAATCATCTCTATAATAAAACACAAAAAATCTGCTTATCTGCACTTAAAAAGATCTCAAGCTATAAATCTGCTTACAGGCCATACAAAATACAAAACAGTGGCTTATCTAGACTCTGAATTTAGTCCAATCTGGCAATATTTGTGTCCTTCACCACTCCGCTATAGACATTTTTGTTTTCCTGAGCATATCATGATATGCCGGCTATGCACAGCCAGATTTTGTGGCTGGATCCCATAAAGTTTAAGAAAAGTAAAATACTAAAAACGTAATTCTTAATTTAATTAAATACCAAATTTAATTAGTTAAATTCACTAAATACTAAAATTAAATATGGCCATTGTTACTTTTGCACATCTAAAAGTGGCCTTTCAACACCTTGTGCAACATTTCAAAAGACAGACACATAAAAATAGCATTATGGGGCTGGCTAAAATAAGACAAAAAGGTCTGTTTAAATATAAATATATTAGGGATGGGCAATTAATCGGAAAATAAGTCACTATATATCGCCGGACGTGAGGCAGTGACATCATCGCGCCTGTCTGCGCCGTGCTGCACAGACAGGAGGAGCAGAGGGATCTCCTCCACTAGTCATTGGAACGGGGTTAGGTGATTATGTATATTATTATTTTTATCAGGCACTAATGGGGGCAGCTGTGGGGGCATTATACTGCGTGGAAGGAAGTTATGGGGGCATTGTACTATGTAGAGGAAGTTATGGGGGAATTATACTGTGTGGAGGGCAGTTATGGGGGGTATTATACTGTCCGGAAGTCAGATATGGGGGGGGCATTATACTGTGTGGAGGGTAACTATAGGGTCATTATACTGTGTGGAGGGAAACTATAGGGGCATTATACTATGTGGGGAGCAGTATGGGGCAATATACTGTGTGGGGCAGTGTCAGAGGGTATATTATATACAGTAGTATACAGCAGGCTCAGGGAATAAATATAAATTTAATGGCGTAGTATGCAAATAGGGTGTGTGGCATGCAAAAAGGGGTGTGGTCTAACTAATCGTTCATTAATCGACATGTTAAACTAATCATGAATAAAGTCATAATTGCCCAGCCCTTTATATATATTTATAGACAAAAAAGTAGCAGGAAAAATATATATCTGAGTACCCAGCAAGTAGTCCCGATCCCTTGGACTAAATACAATTTTCAAAAAGGGATCTTGCAGCACTCCGATAGGCAATAAAAAAAAGTGTAATTTATTCAGTCAACATCAAGAAAAATGCAACGTTTCAGTCCTGCAATAGGACCTTTCTCAAGCATGATTCACAAAGGTCCTATTGCAGGACTGAAACTGTGCATTTTTCTTAATGTTGACTGAATAAATTACACTTTACTATTGCCTACCGAAGTGCTGAAAGAGGTGTGTGTAGGCCAGGCAATTAATCGAAAAAAAACCACTAAATTCAGCGCAATTAACAGTCATCTTACGCAGATCGGGGTCTTCGATTATTTTTACCCGGTTTCAATTGTATCTGTCCTCTGTCTGTAAGGTCCCTGCTCTACCATTTACTAAATATTAACTCAATGGTGTAGCATGCAAATAGGGGGTGTGACATGCAAAAGGGGTGTGGCCTGAATAATCATTCATTAATCGTTTAAAATCTTTCTTCATATAAAGATATTCTGCTATGTTCCAGAATCATAGAATATTACAATTGCAGTGCCATACAAGTGAAATCAAGTAGAAACATTCCCAGATGAAACCGACTAACATAGTTGGGAAATGAATGCAGTCCCCACAGATGCATCAAATATTGGCAGAATTATCATTGCATCTACTGTCATTTATAAAGCATCTATCAGTGCTCCAGCTATATCTTGGAGGTTTTTTTTTCTTGGATATGGAGTGATTCCATGCACAAATACGTTGCACTGATTTTCTGATATTGGATACAGGGGTGCATATTAGTTTCTATTTTGGCTCCTGCCTAAACCACATAAAGCCACATTTACAATGCAGATCTGTTCCACCGTATAGATTTTTTTGTCATCATATAAAAGCACACAGGAGGAGGGAAAATTTCCTATGTGGTATGGTCCTATAAATGTTGGTTGTCGGCCAATGATGGAGGTCACAATGGCCAATGAAGGAGGTCACAATGGCCAATGGAGGTCACATTTACGAAATCTCTTATTTAGCTGGAAACTTCATTTGATTTGATGTTTGTTTAGGAGCTTTGGAACGTTTGAGCCGTTTCCGTCACACTTTCTTCACTATATTGTTTTGTTGTAATCTTGTCGGTAAGTTGCTGATCCTTCTAATACACTTCAATGCAGTATTTCAGGAGTTTATCGTTTTATCCACCCATTCATTTAGCCTAACAGGATTTCAATACCTCGTAATGTTATGACTACTGGAGGTACTGAGCAGCTGTAAGAACAGTTTAGGTGTCTTCTATATAACTAAAGGCTTAAAAAATATAGCAGTTTGTTCCCTTGCCATCAAAATGTATTTATCAGCATTCAACACTCCTTAGCTTCACAAGGATATATGGGCGTTAAGCCCCATCGAGTTGAAAGCAATCCAGCCGGGCACGCACCTGCTGAGCCCACAAGAGCTGATCTAATGACAGATGCTTATGTGAATCCTATGTACAGCCATTCGCTCTTCTGATAGCAGGGAAATGCTTACATTAGACTTCTTTATACCACAAAAGAGTACGTCCTACAGCCTGAACTGATCGAACACTTACAAGTTACCTGATGCAACTTATCACAATTTATCTCAATGTTTGGTTCTCTTATTAAAGGGAATCGGTCAACAGTTTTGAGGCCACAAAACTGCTGACAAAGCGATATAGGGGATGCGGAGGACATTGTGAATATACCTTTGAAAACTGCATTACCGAGAAAACAATGATTAATTCACCCGACACCGTGATTGCAAGTGCCACTAAAGGGCCTTTTATACTGGCCGACAGTAGGCCGATGCAGCGAGCGCCGATCAACGAGACATCGTTGTCTGCATGATAATCGCCCAGTGTAAAAGGGCCTTTAGGAGGGCATTTGATGTGCAAGTGCTCCTTAACTGACCACTGCCAGCCCAGTCTCTCTGCTCTGAGTTATGTCTCTATCAGTCTCCTGTTTGGCCACTAGAGCCATCATTCAGAGCAGAGATTGGCACTTGTGACTGCCGCGCCTGGGGAATCAAACGTCAGTTGCATGACGGAGACAAAAGGCATGTTTACCATTCCCTCACCCTCCCCTAGATTGGCCTCAAAACTGCTGACAGATAATTTTTATATCAAACCCTTTCCATGTGCACTATTAGGCCATATGAACTTCATAGAGGGCGTCTTATACTCAGGACCACCTCTATCAGCCGGAGGGCAAAATGACTAACTCTAAGTGGTTCAGTTTTTGTTAAACAACCCTTTTAGGAATAATGAACAGACAAGACCAATCCTGCAAGACCAACAAGGCCAACAAGACTAACCTTAGTCGGTTTTATGCAAAATAATGTGAAAACTCTTACGGCAACCATTCATTAGACAAACCCATCAATACCAGCCCCTGTGCTGAGAAAGTGATTTCATGTTTTCCTTTTGCTGTTTTTAGGTACACTACGGTAGTTCAACTCACAAAAAAGAGCACCTGGCTCAATGGCGGTGTGCAAGGTCCCATTGAAATTAATTATATTTTGGATCCATGTGATACAGATCCAAAATTTGTGCGTGTCATAAGGCCTTACTCTAGTCGATAACTTCAGCTTTGCTCTAACCGCAGCAGTGGGGACAAGGTATTCTAATATTCTGATATATTACGGTCATTAGTTGTGAGTGTAATAGAGAGCCCAGTGCTTGATAAACCATTATGATGGAGAAAACTATTTCAACAACACAATTGATAAAGAAGACTGCGTCCTCATGAACGAGACATTTTTCATCTTCTTTCTTTCCATAAATAAAAACAAGGAAAAAAAAATAAAAATCGACCTCCTTGAATTACACATAACTTTGCTTGACAAGATAGAACGGTTTAGATAAAATGGTGTGAGCTTTACTATTTTTTCCCACTATGGATTTTTATTCTTCTTCTACACAAAGTGACAGAATAGCCTAGTTAGAAAAAGGACCATAATGATTTTCCCCTGGCACTGGGCCGAGGACGAACGTTCCACCAAATTAGTGTCAAGGTGAAGTAGCTGCAGCAGCTACTCTGAGCCGAAGACAACAGGACTCCATCTCAAGGCAAGAACGTCATAGGGATATCGGGGCTGGACCACATTACACAGTAACAAGACACATCACACACACTTCAATATTTTCCCAAAAATGAGACTGGTCAACGATATACGATCACATGACTGCATGGAATGGACTTCACAAGGACGACTCAGAACAGCCTCTTTAGAAGCAAAGAATTCCCCGAAAAATAAATCTCACTGATCGTATAGATCATTTAAATATATTACAGATGGACATAGCATTTCATTCTCTGATTTTGTAAGGATCTTGAACACAATAAATAAGATACCGAAACGGAAAGGGGGGGGGGGGTCAGAGTCCTGGTGAGGGAAAAGTCCTAGCAATCTTCGGAGGTGGACAAGTGAGGCGAGTGCTGTGTGGGATTAACACTATTAACACTAGAGTTACTTTCACACATACGGTGATCATGCCGATCTGAAGTTTATGTTATGTGCTGTTCAAATGGCATTAGGGCCAATATGTATTTCATATACAGTGTGATTATTTAAAACAAAAAAAGTATAGAAATATTTAATGCAACACTATAGAGTTCCCTTACGTTTGTACAGGGCAAACGTATGGCAGAGTGTCTTTTTGGCACACATTTGACAGGCTTACGTCTAAATACCACTTTTGTACGACATCATTTCACTTTCTCTTTGAAACGAAAAGAGATCCATTAAACTATTGAAAATGAAACAAGTATAATGGAGCGACTACTTTTCTTTTGGGACCAAAACTTTACTGTGTGAACAACCCATAATAAGTATGGACAGATTGTATTTGATCGGTGTTCATTTCAGTTTCCTAAACTGAGTAGTTGATCTTTGTAACAGCCCCTAATTTAATTTGTTGCTACGCATTGATGGATGGATGTATGGATATTGCCGAAAAATGGTTAAATTCAGATATAGCAGGCAGCAGCTTACAGGAGTTCAGGTAAGGAGGTATAAGGTTTAATTTATAAGCTGAACGTACAGATATTCCCGAGATCCTTTGTGCTACACTGTCCCATTAATGAGATTTCAGGCCCTCTGACACGAGACAGTCCGGTGAGAGTGATGGTGTTCATTGTTCAGTCACACCTGGCTCTCTATCTCGCGCTCTGTGCCGCTTTTTCCAGACTAGGTGCTGTTTAGACTAGAGCGGACAGGAATCTCAACCCATTACAGCCGCTTATATAGATAAACACAGATATATTGCTTTGTTGCAGCTTGTTGTGACATCTGCCCCCGGGTAAATTATTAAACTTCTCTTTCCAGCGCAATCATATTTTTAACAATAATTATTTTTGTAATCTCCTTTCACCCGGAGGGCACTGCAATTTGTTGCCAGGCAGTGTACTCATGAACTTTCACGCAAAGTTACTCATGTTCCTCATCGACAACAAATTACTCATTGTAGATCCTTGAAACTTTCTTCTTCTGCAAAACCAGCACATGTATCAGAACCAGTGTGTGTAAAACCTGCACTGGGAGATCATCATCTAAAGACAATATATTCTGCAGTCATATTTTGGGGCAATGGGAGCGGCTTTATTATTTGTCTATAACACCAGGGGAGTATAATTCACCCAAACCAAACAAACCAATAAAGCCAAGTCGTGGCCCAGAGCCAAAATGGCTTAGACTGATATGGGTGCTGTTTTGGTCTCCTGGGCTCCTCCTTCTGCCGGTACTGTGTTGCGGCGGCACTGCTTGCCACGCGATACTGCACTTGATAGATTATGGACCCACTTAAAAGAGGTCGCCGTAAAGTGGCAGTTTGATCAAAATGATTACTAAGAAACCTCATGTTCGTACATTTTTTTTTAAATTTTGCTGAGCGCAATAGATGAGGTATAGCAAAGTGGATGTGCGGTCCCGTTTTTTTTCTCTCCTTTGCGGATAAAGTTAAGTCAGTTCATTAATACTTAAACAAGTTGTCCCTTCAGGACAACCCAAGTCTATATGTGCTATTAAGTCATATGGATGTCATAGAGGGACCGACTCTATGAGCCTGAGCGGAGAGCCACTGACAAGCCATGAGATCAATCCATCTATCCATGACATATGGATACATTAACAGAGAATAAGCCTTAATGCACAAGACCGTGCATGCGTGTGCCGCCCGAGTCCTATCTGTAATCAGCGTAAGGATAGAACATGTTCTATCTTTCACTTAAGTGAATGTGTCCATGAAAACTATCGGGTGCCACTTGGATGCCATGGAAAACGCCCCAAGTGGCACTCGGTCATGTGCAACATATGTATATACCCAAGGTCATATATACTACAAAACATTAAAGAAAAGCAATATTAGCATATAGTTAACACTGAACATTATGCTTTGTGTATAGGCTTTATGTTTAAGGAATATTCAGACAATATTTAGGTTATATTGCCAGGCTATGCCATACCTTTCTGATAGGTGGGGGTTTCACTGCTGGAACCAACTCCTATTATGCTTGTCTAACATTGTGGTTTAAAGAGCAGCAGAGGGAGAAGAGAGGGGATATGCTATAAATATCTATTGTCGGAATACCCCTTTAAGCACATAGTAAGTGTCACTTTTTGAACATCCGACCATGTTAGGTCAAGAACAGGGTCAGAATAAGCTGTATCAAGTTTTACAGTTCTATTTTTTTGTATCTACTGGATACAGTTGAGCAGTGTATCTGTTGAGCATCATTCCCATACCAAGAAAACAAGAATGCCTTTATTATTTCTCATTTATGTTTAAAAAAGAGGGGCAGAAGATATAAGAAATAACTGCTAGCAATCTTTGTTAGTGTCACCGACAGCCAGCTCAGGAGCTTTGTATGTCCCTCTGGCTGGTGAAGGAATAAATGAGTGCCATTAACCTATGCTCTCCGACTTTCACTGTCGTAAATCTAATCAGCCTCTATCCTGGCCCATGGCAGACACAAGGCCTCTCCATCCCTTATGTCTCATTATAGTATAAATAAATGACATACCTCTAAGACAAGAGAAGGCAGATTACTTTGTTAGTTTAGGTTTCTGATTACTAACGCTATAGTAACACAAAAATATTAACCATGACGGGAAGAGTGACATAAACTGCCATGTGTGCATGACACCAACGAAACAATATAAACTGTTAAAGTTGACACAAATGTAGCAGCATGACATGGATATGACGAAGACATCTGATGAGAACCTGATCAACATCAATTACATCATTAATACAGGTGTTCTCACTGCCGTGGTAGGACTAAAATACTGCATGCCAGCCAAAATGGGCACGTTAACCCGCTGGCCATCTCTCTGTCCACCCTGATTAGGATGGAAGTATGGCCAGGTTTAGGCTGTTCTTCTCCAAAGAGAAAATTTGTCACCAGGACACCAAAATATGCCTAAATGATAACCGACTCACAAAGTATTAATTAAGGCTTGTAAAATAACAAGTGCTCGGTAAGGACAAACAACAGCCCTGAAGCTGAAACAACAGCCATGAAGGCTGACGTCTTCTAGATCCTGATAGACAGGTGGTACAATTCTGCCCGCTAGTTTAGTTTTTATAGTATTTTGTAAAGATTTCCTAATCTAAAAGGAAGTCTGTTCTGGTTTACAGGTTCCCTTTAAGGGTATGTTCACACTGAGTTTTTTGCAGGCAGAAAATTCTGCCTGTAAATATCAGCTCCGTTTTTTTTGGAAGGGGTTTTGCACCACAGGCGTTTTGTGACACTTTTTTTTTACCTCTTTCTTCAATAGGCAAAGGAGAATAGAGGAGGATTCAACGGCCACGGGAAAAAGACACAGCGAAAAACGTGGAAAAAAAACATTAACACAACGCAAGTTCAAAATCTGCCTGCAAAAAAACTTAGTGTGAACTAAGCCGAAAGAGGTTCTACAGGAGTGCATAAATAAAGGTGAAATACCTGAGCTCGGGACTATGGCTGAGCGGAAAGTCTATTTACTTATATCTCCTCTATACATATGAGATGTAAATTTAGGTATATACTGCTTGCAACAGACATTAACTATTTCTTGCCTGGTCCCAGCTGGATTTTATATTTGTAACCATATGACAACTGGAGAGAAGGATGCAGTGAATACAAATACCATCTGAAGTAAACAATCGCAGTCTCGGTTTGCTGCAATGAAGTCTGCACATTAAGTGATATGGAGTAACTAGGACATTTCGGAAGGTAAAACCTTAAAAAACATAGTGAATTGAAGGAGGCTCTGCTACTACATGTTTTCTAGATGGAGACTGAGGCTGAATGAGGAGGGATAGTGGGGCGAACAAATAAAACACAAATACAAACAACTAAAGAGAATAAAAGATTCCCGCAGCTTTTTTTCCCTACTATTCCACGTTACGGTTACAATGTATGTTGTGCCAAGGGATAAAAAGCAGAGGCTGCTGGGTAAGTCGAGGCAATGGCTCACAAATAGCAGGGGAAGACAACCACGCTGGGCACATTTATCATAAGCAATCAAAACATCCTTTCATACCGGTCCCAACACTTTCCAAATCCATGCCAGACAGGCCCACCCACTGCATGGGAACGAACTGTATTGTCTCCGCTCAGCTGATCATCTCAGTGGGGAGAAAGGAAAAAATCCATTTATAGGAAGACCTCTTATCTTTTGTGCAGAAATTTATGGTGGACAGCAGGATGGATAATGCCAGGTTAGAGGATTCAACGAAGAAATTAGAAGTTACACAGGCTGCATAGTGGCATGATTTCTGAAGCATCAAGACATGAAACTGGAACGCAACATGGATGTAACTTTCTCTTGTATGGTTATAATATAGTAGATTGTAAGGACGAACATACCTCTTCACTGTTTAATATGCAATGTCACCATGTTAGAATACACGCACACGTTGCGTAATGTTATGCGGAAAATCCCCATCAAAGCCGAGGATAAACACAGGTAATTCCGCATGTAAAATCCGCACTTGATATTGCTTTTAATGTTTTTAGGTGCGTTTTTTATATTTTAATGGGGAAACGTGTGGATTGTATGTTCCGTATTTTAGTGCGTATTTCAGGACGCAGATATAGTTGAATCCAATGTTAGGGCAGTGGGCCTTAAGGTCTCTGATCTACCATTCACTACGTAGCCCCAGACGGTCACAACTCTGTGAGGCAGTGACTTCATCGCGCCTGTCTGCGCCGAGCCACACAAGATCGGAGGAGCATAAGGATTTCCACCACTCATCGTTTGAACGGGGTTAGGCGAGTATATATTTTATTAGGCACTGTTGGGACTCTGTGGGGCAGCTATGGGGGCATTATACTGCATGGGGCAGCTGTGGGGCATTACAAAGCATGTGGGTAGCTGTGGGGGACTTTGTAACTCGTGGAGGGCAGCTATGGGGGCACTCTACTGTGTGGGGGCAGCTATGAGGGCACTATACTGTGTGGGGGCAGCTATGGAGGGGCTTTATACTGTGTGGAAGTCAGTTATAGGGGCATTATACTGTGTGGGGGCACATTAATTCATTCATTTCTAATCGAGGTTAAACGTTCAATTAATCGTGATTTTGATTTAGGACATAATTGCCCAGCCCTACTCACATGTACAGAATATATAAGAAAATATGATATTCAAATTATGCATTTAACATCTATCATTGTTGTCATTTAAACCCTATCTAAAATCAACTTAAAGAGAACCAGTCATGTTTTTAAAAAAAACAAACAAACAAACAAACAAACAAACACAAAGCTCCCCTTATTCCTGGCATCCTCTCGATTCCAGCGGTGTAATCGTTGTATTTTTGGCCCCCCTGTTGGCCTGCTATGGCACCTGCTCCACTTGGCGCCTAATATGCTAATTTTGAGTACAAGTACAGAGAGGACACATCTCTCTTCAGTAGGCGTGGTCTCCTGCTTGCTGTGACGCTGTCCAATCAGAGCGAACAACTTCATACCGCCTATTGAGGAGAGATGAGGTGTCCTACTCTCTGTACCTTTACTCTAAATTAGAATATTAAGCGCCAAGCGGAACAAGGGCTGTAGCGGGACTACGGGACGGCCCAAAAAAAATGACAGCGCTGGAATAGAGAGGATGCCAGGAATAAGGAGAAGTATGTGGTTAAAAAACAAACAAAAAAAAAAACAACATGGCAGGTAACCTTTAAGCTTTGTTCAGACTCATTTGTTAGAAGGAAATCCATGACGCTCTGCCAGATCATTCGTACAATAGATCTAAGCGGCACCCAACGGATCCCATTGACTTTAAATGGGTCCTGTTGTGATTTCTATAGTTTTGACGTTAAGAATAGTGCAGCTTGTGATCAAAGCCCCAACGGAGTGCCCTAGCACAGATGTTAACAGACTATGTATGCACATTGTAACAAATATTAAGTTAGCTGCACAGTCCATTATTGGACAGATCAGAAATGAAGGAGGCTCTGCTACTAATTGTTTCACACAAACCATCAACGATAAAACGCTCCTTTAGGCTGAGCTCACAAGGGGCAGATACGTTTCGTAAAAGCACGCAGCGTATGCGCCCTCTGCGCCACAGGGAATTCCAGGCGAAAAAACGCAGTGATGCAGTTTTTCGCCTGGAATGTCCGCTGCGGAAAACAGGAGCAGGTCGGCCTCCTGCATTGGGCCTGTTATTGGCTACAGCAGCGGTCACATGGGATGAAGAATCTTTCCAGGAGGCCGGCCCTCTGACGTCATCCAGGACAGCCTCCTGGGAAGAGGTTTCCGCCCATGTGACCACCACTACAGCTTGAAACGTCGTCCCAGGAGGCCACGCTGGAGGGAGGAACACAAACTTCTGGGTAAGTATGAGATTTGTTTTTTTTCTGAGTAGCGTTTTTTGCGGCGGGATCGCTGCAAATCTGCCAGAATTTTTATTTGTAACAACTGCTATTTGTTCTTGGATTGAGGTCAATGGGGAAAACCCGTAACAAATAATCAGCGTTTACGCAAATACAATTGAGATGCTGCGGAGAAAAACTCTGAACGGCAGGTCAATTTCTGAGTGTTTTTTCCGCTCAGTATTTATGCAGCGTGTGGATGAGAATTGTTTTATCTCATCCACTTTTGCTGCTACTGTATTTGCTGCGGATTTTCTGCAAAACAAATTCCGTTGCGAAAAACCGCAGTATTTACGCAACGTGTGAACAGACCCTTAAAATGTAAAAATGGCATCATAATTGTATTCAGGGAAATGTGCAGCAAACACCATTTCTCAAAACACTGATCATTTATTGTTGGTTTAAAAAAATTGCAATGTATCATCGGGCCTTTAGCTGTGCCGAGACCTCATGTTCTATTAGTGTTGTATCTTCTTTCCCGCATTAGCCGGTTATGTACCAGAGTTCCTCCTCTTCGTCTATATGGGTTCAGTTAATGGCTCTCTTGCAACAGCTGTTTTTAGAGATTTTGGAGCTATTATAAGTCACTCAGGCTCCATAGAAATGCACAGTTCCTGCTCTTCAACTACCTCATATTTTTGTTTACGCAAAATTCAATGAGGATCGCTGATCTCTTGCAGTCTGGGAGTGCCCAAAAAAAAATTTGGGATAGGATATTAGCATTGAAGGGAGTGATAAATCTCTTCTCTGATATACGCACACGTTAAAACCCCCGATAAGGTCCTTCTACTTGCCAGGGAATATATCATTAAAGAAAATAATGCACTATAGTCCCTGATACTCCCCAATGGAAATGGGGTTTTGATGTTCAAGAGTAAAGTCTGTAACCTGGTCAGAAAAAAACACGTCGTAGCAACTCTGGTATGATCCAGCCAAGAAACTCCATTTTGGACACTACTGTGTGCAGAAGATGCACAATGCCAAATCCACCAATTTATGTATCTCACTGGGAGACAATGAAAAAGTGGTGCATTTCTTTAAAATCTTACATCTCCCTAGGCTTCCTGGCTTGGAAACCAGGTTAAAAGTCTGTTCAATAATAAGACCATTACTTATATTACCAAACCCATACTTCTAACTGAGCAGTTCATTATTATGCCTGTTTTCTATAAAGCAGCAACTTGTATTCCCTGCACAGCATATACTTAAATGAGAACATTAATATGAAAACAATCCTCTCTGAGTTGCAGTTTCTTATTGCAGATTTAAACATAATCCATCATTATAAAGGAACAATCCCATTAAACGCAGCTTTCGGTGTGTATGTGTTTTATAACAAATCAGATTAGTGCCGTTGGGAAATAAGGTAGTAGAAAGGTAAAGATAGGGCAGGTCCTGATCATTAACTGTGAAAGTTATGCAGAAGCTAAACTAGGAGGAACTCCTTTAAAACCATTTTTGCTGTAGGGGCTACAAAACAATTCTTCTGTCTGAGATCAGACAATGGAGTTGAAGTGAACCCTTCAAACAAATTGGAGCTCCGGATGCCGTGTGACTTGGGGCTCTGCAAAACCCATCCACATTTACAGATTTAATTTCACTGATAGTAAAAATGCAGTGCTCAAGTACTTCTGGAGGGTTTTTTTGTCATAAATTTTTCTAAAGTTTTATATTTATACTTGGCGCTGACCTGCGGCCATTATAAAGACTAGTCAGGATGGAGAGTCATGAAGAGTGTAGATCATATAAAACAGTATATGCAGTATCTGCTGAGAGGATACAGAAAACACTCATAATTACTAATTACTTTATAATGGGAGCAAAGCCCGAAAATGCGGGTGACATTCCGCGGCCGGCCGTGCCTGTAATCACGGTCATGTACAGGGTTGCCTTAGATGAGCTGATAACCCAGAGATTTTTCACACACAGCAAAGAACATGTTGCATCCGTTACTGCAGAGCTGTGTCCTGCTTCTTCATACACTGGAAGCTGGGTGCCTCCAGGCTGTAAGGCGCAGCACAACATTACAGCACATTTTCTAGGACAAAAAGTGCATCTTATAGTCCGAAAAATACGGTATATTGCAGTATACACTTTTTGTTTTGTTTTTTGTTTTTGCAGCAGCATACGGCTTTAATGAAAATAGTAGTCATCTATGCTTAATACGTTTTAAAATAAAAAAAGAATAAAGACTTAACGTATGCAAAAATTTTATATGCTTGGCCAACAGACCTCTATGGACAAGATAATCTTGGAGCTGGTGCACAAGCCCAAATGTGATGTGAACACACTCTTACTTTGATTTCTGTTGATTTATTCACACTATATACATATGTAAAATCCTAGAAATCTACTTTTGGCGCCTGTATTATGTCACAGGAGAAAGCAATTAGCCAACCAGACAGCCTTATGCATTCTCCAATGACAACATCACAGGAACTTTGAGATCTCCATGATTTTTGCAATACCTTTTACAGAAGCCATAAAGGAAATGATGAGGGTAGTAGCAGTATGTTAGTTAACTACCAATAATGGCATCTCTAGTATGATCCAAGCCTGTATTGTGTCCATATAGCTGGTCTAAACATACACAAGTAGCTTTTTAACCATAATTCTATACGTCACTCCATAATGCATTAGGGTCTCAAGAAGTATTAATCTGCGTTGATGTCAAAAAGGTGGCCGTAGTAATACTTGGGCTGTCGCTGGAAATGTAAAAACCGTGGCAGCGTATAAAAATTGCACATTTTAATCTGCTCTGTCTGATTCCCGGATTAGGGGAAACATCTGCTCTCCAGTGGCCTCTCTGCAGATGTTTACTGCCAGAAAAACACATCAAGGTAGACAACCTCAGAATAATGACTGCTTAATGATTTTTTCAGTCATAATTACGTGTGTAAAGTGGTTGAAAGTGATGTAGAAAAATAGCCCATGAGCAAGATCCCCTTTCAGCATTAACTGTATGTCAGAAACGGCTAAAGATGTTGCTTAACCCCTTCCCGCTCTTTGACATACTATTAGGTCATGGTAAGTTTATAGTTCGCGCTCTATGACCTAATAGTACGTCACGGGAAGATCGGCCATTTCGGCCATCCTCCCGGCGGCACATACAGGAGCTGTGACAACTGCTGTCTCTTGCCGCTCCTTCAGCGGGGACCGATCGCGGTGTCCCCCGCTGATTAACCCCTTAGGAGCTGTGTGCTATAGCGATTGTGGCTTCTTAGGGGTTAAACCACCATCGACGTCCCGCTACATGATAGCGGGCAGCAATGGTTGCTATAGCAACCGGAGGCCTAACAATGACCTCCGGCTATGCCACCTACAGAAGCCTAGCCTCCGGCTATGCCACCTACAGAAGCCTAGCCTCCGGCTATGCCACCTACAGAAGCCTAGCCTCCGGCTATGCCACCTACAGAAGCCTAGCCTCCGGCTATGCCACCTACAGAAGCCTAGCCTCCGGCTATGCCACCTACAGAAGCCTAGCCTCCGGCTATGCCACCTACAGAAGCCTAGCCTCCGGCTATGCCACCTACAGAAGCCTAGAGGGTCCTGACAAAGTCAGGACCCACTACGCTTTTGGTCAGCGAGTAGTTGACAGTTCTAATACACTGCATGTAGTGCAGTGTATTAGAATTGTGATCAGGGCCTCCTGCCTTCAAGTCCCCTAGTGGGACAAAATAAAAGTTAAAAAAAAGTTGTTTAAAAATGGAAAAAAAATCAAAGTTTTACAGTAATAAAAGTAAAAATCCCCCTTTTTCCCTTAACAGTTCTTTATTATTAAAGAAATAAATATATTAACTATACATAATTGGTATCACCGCCTCCGTAGTGGCCTGAACTACAAAAGTAATTCATTATTTATCCCGCGCGGTGAACGCCATAAAAGAAAATAATAATAAACCATACCAGAATCAAAATTTTTTGGCCACTTCACCTTGCAAAAAATGGACTAAAAAGTGATCAAAAAGTTGCATGTCCTCTAAAACTGGTACTGATCGAAACTACAGTTCGTTACGCAAAAAAAAGCCCTCACACAGCTTTCTTGATGCAAAAATAAAAAAGTTAAGGCTCTTAGAATATGCAACACAAAAAGTAAATGATTTTTTATAAAAAGTATTTTATTGTGAAAACGCCATAAGACATAAAAAAAAAAATCTATAAAACATATGGTATCGCCGTAATCGAATCGACCCGCAGAATAAAGTGAATATGTCATTTATAGCGCACGGTGAACACTGTAAAAAAATAAAATGATAAAAAACAATAGTAGAATTGCTGTTTTTTAGTCACCACGCCTTGTAAAAAATAGAATGAAAGCTGATCAAAAAGTCGCATGCACCCCATGACAACTACAATGATTTCAATGATTTCCTCAAGGGGTCTAGTTTCCAAAATGGGGTCACTTTTAAGGGGTTTCCCCTGTTCTAGTACCTTAGAAGCTCTGCAAATGCGACATGGCGCCGAGAAACCAATCCAGCAAAATCTACATGCCAAACAGCGCTCCTGCCTTTCTGAGCCCTGCCGTTTGTCCAACCAGCAGTTTATTACCACATATGGGGTATAGCCGTAATCGGGAGAAATAGCTTTACAAATGTTGGGGTGCTTTTTCTCCTTTATTTATTTATTTTTTTAAAATATCGGTAAAATGAGATTTGCCATTGCACAGCTTAATTCCACAAAATGCAGCAATAAACCTGTGGGCTTTAAATGCTCACTATACCCCTCAATAAGTTCCTTGAGGGGTGTAGTTTGCCAAATAGTGTCCCTTTTGGGGGGGGGGGGGGTTCCACTGTTTTGGCACCACAAGACCTCTTCAAACTGGACACGGTGCCTATTAAAAAGGAGGCCTCAAAATCCTCTAGGTGCTCCTTTGCTCCGGAGGCCGGTGTTTCCGTCCATTACCGCACTAGGGCCACATGTGGGATATTTCTAAAAATTTAAGAATCTGGGCAATAAGTATTAAGTTGCGTTTCTCAGGTAAAACCTTCTGTGTTACAGAAAAAAATTGAATAAAAATTTTCTGACAAAAAAAACTATTGTATTTGTATTAGATTTGTAAATTTCACCTCTACTTTGCTTTACATTCCTGTGAAACGCCTAATGGATTAAGAAACTTTCTAAATGCTGTTTTGAATACTTTGATGGGTCTACTTTTTAAAATTGGGTGTTTTATGGGAGTTTCTAAAATAGAAGGCCCTCAAAGCCACTTCAGAACTGAACTGGTACCTTAAAAAAAAAAAAAAAAAAAAAAAAGAGGCTTTTGACATTTTCTTCAAAATATAAGAAATTGCTGCTTATGTTGTAAGCTTTGTAACATCCTAGAAAAAGAAAAGAATGTTCAAAAAATGATGCCAACATAAAGTAGACATATGGGAAATGTAAAATAGTAACTATTTTGTGTGGTATAACCATCTGTCTTACAAGCAAATACATTTAAATTCAGAATTTTATTTTTTTTCAAAATTTTCTCGAAATTTTGCTATTTTTCACAAATAAACACTGAATATATCGACCAAATTTTACCACTAACATAAAGCCCAATGTGTCACGATAAAACAATCTCAGAATCACTTGGATAGGTATAAGTATTCCAGAGTTATTACCACATAAATTGAGACATGTCAGATTTGAAAAATGGGCTATGAGCCTTAAAGGGGTTTTCTGTGATAAAATGACTGTGTTAAGGTTTGTAATTTATTAACATAAATACATTTGTAATATACTTACATTTTCCAAATTGGCCCTGTTTCCAGATGCTGCCGTGGGGTACTTAACGGGTGACGTCCCTCTCTGGCCATTGTGTTGATCTTTAATTCTCTTCCGGGTAACTTGTGACGTGCCCCGTATGGGCTGTTCTGTTGTACCGCCCGTAAAGCGCATGTGCGGTCCCTGTTGTTATCATAAGTGGCACGTCACAAGTGAAGTGTCATGTACCCCGAAAAAAATTGAAGAAGATCAACACAGCGGCCAGAGTGTGACGTCACCCGTCAAGTACCCCACGGCAGCATCTGGAAACGGGGCCAATTCGTAAAATGTAAGTATATTACAAATGTATTTACATTAATAAATTACAAGCATTAACTGTCATTTTATCTTGGAAAACCCCCTTAAGGCCAAAACTAGGATGCGTCCTTAAGGGGTTAAAGTAAAACCATTTGACTAAATGAAATTATAAAAAGGTGCTATGAACTTTTAGTAACAAAAATAATACAATACAAAACAGTCCTCCCTGTGGATACATATATAAGAGGAGATCTCTTAGACAAATAAACCAGATTTACAGATAATCGCACAATTTTCTGTGAGCTGTGCCTCTCTACCATGACAGGCCACCAGATACATGGGAGCTTAGCGCTGGTTTATGTAGCCTTATTTCCTTTCCATGGACAGTAATAATCCATGTTGGACAAGGACTTTTATAGTGTAAACAAGGCTAAAATTTGCTTAAAAGCACAGATATACAGAAAATACATTTCACTTATCTGGGTTACACAAGGTCTTCAATGCTCACTGGGTCTTAGCAAATTCCAGAGAATGCATTACTCAAATGAAGCCATAAAAGATACATTACAACTTCTAATTTATTTCCTGGAATTCATCTTGTATATAACATCTTTTTAAGCTCTAAAATAATACATTTCATTTCTAACAATTGTTGGAATCACGAGGACATGACCTGCAAAACCTATCCGGCGCTTTAATCTATCTATCTATGGCCCCATGCACTCGATTGTAGATTTCATCTGTAATTACGGACCGATTCATTTCTATGGCCAACGGACACCTTCCCGTATATTTACCGGGAAAGTGTCCAGGCAGTAGAAAGCTTCTGTGAAAAATAGGACATGTCCCATTTTTTTATTTTATGGACCATGCTCTCTATACTGTATAATTGGAGCACAGCCCGCAAATGCTGTGATCACGGGCACGGTGGTGTGCAGGGGGCCTTAGTACTCTAAAACTGTAGAATGGAATTAGAGAGTGTAAAAATCATCAGGAAGCTCATATACTGTATGTTTATAAAGTGGATGGTCTCAGAGAATAATGGGAAACAAGTCATTTTAGACCAGTCACATACTCTACATTACATTACATTGTGGTTTGCGTTCTCATTGGGGCAGTTGGGCTTACCGCAAATACATTGGACTGTAGGCCTATTAGTGGGTTGGCCCAACATACATCTGATGTCTATGGCCAGCTTTACGGGCTAACTGACTACATTTTGCTTGACCTAGCGAAACAGAAGATTTTCTTAGAACGATCATTAACAGCAGCACACAGCGTAAATATAGATTTGTATCACAGCTCAGTAGGCATGCACTGTATTATCCCCTGTAGCAATTATTCTAGGGAAGAATACCTATGTCATATGGCACGTGATGAGAATGTCACCATTTTTTCTTTTTGTGATGGAGCAGGTCGGGATCTTTGGGCACCATATCACGGCTCTGTAATACGGTTGTGTGCATGAGTAAAGATCGTCATAGAGCTAAGATAACTTTCAGCCAAACTGTCAACTACTCCATAAACATGCACACGGAGATCAGCCGAGCGTGCATGTTTAGTTTTCTAGCAGGGACAGGGAATATGTGGTCAGACACCTCAGCCACCACTTATCTCCAGGGTTATCTAAATAACAAGCATGGTAAAAATACATCCGGTCAGATCCTTCTTTTCCCACCAGAAGACCATCGGGCCCACATCAGACATCCTACGAATCGTTTTACGTACCCCAACAGATCATTATCAGGTGCTGAACATTGCCCTGCGCATATCGGAAGCAGGATGACACCATCTGGGTCCAACCCTAGATCAAGGGAATGTTTAGGATAAAAGAAATGAAAGCACAGTGGTATGAAGCTGCCAATTACTTCATGAGATCTATTACTTTTATAGATAGGAGTCCGATGATGGGTGTCTCTAAAGTAAACAGATTGAGATGTAATATTAAATGTGCATTATTGTTTACACACCCTCAACAATAATGGCTCTTCACCCAGCACCTAATACCCATTCACCTACACCCAGTAGGAAAAATACATGTTCTAGACATGCAAAATTGATCCATCGACATCCGCAAAACAAAGAATGTATAGTGATCCAAAAGCTTCAGGCACTATATGTACATTATTGAATGTACATATTGCATAATTCCTAACATAAGAAGTGTTGTCAAGTGTCTCATCATATGTGTATATACACAGGTAGAGTCTAAGGAAGTATCGCAACGTAGAACAAGTATCTGTAAATATAGAGGGCTTCGCCGCAGCCCCATCCTAAAAACATACAACATTCATGAATGATATCTCAGAGTTATGGCCACAAAAAAAAACACTGAAGGCTGGGCTCCATTACACCCAAAGCTCTTCCAGAAAAGTCACCTATAGGTGGTACTAGGGAGACGATTTTCTTCCTTTTGGAGGAGAGCTATTTTGCATATTCCCTAGTACCGGCTATTGCCCTAGAGACAGTCCTCCTGCTTTGAAACATCACAAGTTGTTTAATTTCTGAAGTAGTACAACAGGGAAAAAAATACATATAAAACAAAAACAAAAAAAGAACAAATTCAAGTGAAAGTGGTCACCAGAAATGTATAAAGCGATCAATAGAGTCTGATCACACAATGCTGCACGGCTGGTAGGAGATGTCTGGGTTAATCATTAGGTCTTCATTCCATTCATACAACAAATAAAACATCACAAACCTACCCATAAGAACCTAAGTTGTCCTTTCATGAAGTATTATACCATTTTCTCACTTATCTTAACCTATCAGACGTACGTTCCCCTCAATAGCAAATAAACTTGTTTTTTAATGCAGCATTTTATACTTCTACCACTCCGCAGCCACAGTTGCCCTGGCAGTTCGTTAGTTTAAGCATTACATTCGTGAACAAGGAGGCTCTGGATGAACAGTGCTATTGCTCCTGCCTAGCTTTTTGTGTTCTTTTTTATTTTTATTTCATATGCCAGATTTTGTTTGTGTAATAACCTGCTGTAGGATTGAGAAAAGGCAGCATTGTTCTTGTATGAATACATTATGTAATAATTGATGATAGGTAAACATTCTATTGTTTCTGCAGAACTGTAAAGTAGGCCGCGCTCCTAGCTACGGTGTGTGTTATTGCGGATAGGACATTATTTGTTTACTCGGGGGAACTCCTGCAGGATTTTACTCCGGAGCAATAGATGCCTCTTCCTCCTCCTCCTCCTCAACTCTCTGGATTAAATGATCTCCACCCTTCTGAGTGCATCTCCAGGGACCACAGTAACCCAGCTCTGAAGATGCGATAGAAGATACAGGCAGCAGAATCTGAAAGTGGACATAGAAACACTGCAACATTGTTGCTGAGCAATTTCAGACACGGAAAAAAAAATGTCAAGTCAATTTGCGCAGCACATCCTGGCATGTGAGGACAAAAACAAACGTATAGACATAGATGATGAACAATTGAACATCCTTTGACTCATCCCTTCGGTTTTCAAGAAATCAGAGATTTTGTGCACAGCTGGAACCTCATTGCACAATATAAACAAAACCTGTCATTAGCGACTTCCTGTTTGTGTCAGAACTGAAATGAAACATTAGGGAAACCGCATCATGTGACAACCACTAGTTGCTGCCGTCTTGTTTGCCCGTGGCGGTTGCTGGAGAACTGCCCTGTATCCGCTTCATGTAGGGGTCTACAACCCACTTGTGATGTTCTGCAGGCTGCGGAGGGATCAGAAAAAACCACGGTTTACTAATCGTAGACAGATGCAGCGCTCTTACTGGCCGTCACATTAAGCAAGTACTACAAGTCCCAGCAAAAATGGTCATCGGAGTCTACTGCAACTGGAGCAGGAAAGCCATTTATCAGTCAGGCAACTTCGCAGTAGCTCCAATGGTGTAAAAAAAAGCTATAGGGTGCTATGCAACATCACTGCATGGGTACCTCATATCCCAAAAACAATCCCATCACCGTGGCAGTATAGCAGGAGGTCTATGCTGCTGCAGCTTTGTTTGAGACAGAGCATCATGTGACGTGCCTAAGGGCTAGCCTACAAGTCAGCCATTAAATTCCTGCAATAAATTGCTGGACACAATCCTTTTTTGCAATGGTCACATGCACATTTTTATTTTTTCTAAAAACATATTTTTATACATCTTAAAAACATCATATAAATGTGCCTGCTGCCTACCAGTCATGGGTTTGATTATAGACAATTTAGAGGCAAAAGCAATCTGACTAATAATCTATTCATACCCAGGACTGTCACCATGAGGACATAGTCACAGTATTTACAAACACAAAAGATAAGCCTTTGCATTTTCCATAGAAAAAGAAAATGACATATTTGACCAATCTAAGGCTATGTTCACACGGAGTATTTTGCAGGAGGAATATCTGCCTCAAAATTCCGTTTGGAAGTTTGAGGCAGATATTCCTCTCCCTGCACGCCGATTTTCGCTGAGTTTTTCGCTGCGTTTTTCGCCCGCGGCCATTGAGAGCCGCAGGCATAAAACACAGCGAAATCCGCTTTCTCTGCCTCCCATTGAAGTCAATGGGAGGTCAGAGGCGGAAACACCCGAAGATAGGGCATGTCGCTTCTTTTTCCCACGAGGCAGTTTTACTGCTCGCGGGAAAAAGACGCCGACGCCTCCCATTGAAATCAATGGGAGGCATTTTCGGGCTGTTTTTGCCGAGTTTTGCGACGCGGTTTCCGCGTCAAAAAACTCGGCAAAATACTCTGTGTGAACATAGCCTAAAGGTACATGCACACGTTGCGGAATTTGGTGCATAAAATCTGCATCAAAACTGCAGGTAAACTGGTAATTCCAAAGGTAAAATCGACTTCATTTTTTTGATGCGGGAATAGGTGCGGTTTTATGGTACAGATTTTAGTGCGTTTTTTGTTTTTTCTTTAAAACTAGTCTGATACAATTCACAAGCGGAAACGAAAGATTAAAATTATATGCTGCAGATTTTAAAATACACACCGCAGGTTTCATTTACTTTGCTGGTACTGTATTATGCTGCGGATGTGCTGTACGAAAATTTGCGTGGCAAATCCGTGCGTAATACGCATTGTGTGCCTTTGGCCTTAGTAATTACTATTTTAAAATATACGTTTATTTTTAAATGGACACAAAATTTTCAAACAACTTATGCTGATCTAATAGTATACCTGATATAGATCAACTTTGTAATTTACTAACTACTAAAATTCAGTTGTTTTATCCATGCAAATTCTGTGTGAAGTTACTGGAGGAGAGGGACAGGAAGAGAGTGAGACAGCAACAGATACGCTGCATTCGAGTCTATGAGGGGGGAGGAAGCAGGAGCCGTGTGAGACGGACACAGACTGCTGGTAAGACTTCTATGTCATCAGAGTACTGGATTCTCAGCTACCCTGCTCATTACCACTGTATAATCTCCTCAATACTGCTGCAGCTTCTATACATGTTAGGGTATGTTCACACGGTCTATTTTCAACCGCGAAAAAGAAGTGCAGAACACTTCTTGGGACGTTTTTGGAGCCGTTTTCCATAGACTATTGAAAAAAGCTCCAAAGACGTCCGTAAAAAACGCAGCGAAAATCGTGAGTGGCACAAAAAAATATCTGAAAATCAGGAGCTGTTTTCTCTTGAAAACAGCTCCGTATTTTGAGAAGTTTTTGACTCTGCGTGTGAACATACCCTTATGCTGGGTTCACACAATCAGGTTACGTCCGTAATGGACGGAACGTATTTCGGCCGGAAGTCCCGGACTGAACACAGTGCAGGGAGCCGGGCTCCTATCATCATAGTTAAGTACGATGCTAGGAGTCCCTGCCTCGCTGCAGGACAACTGTCCCGTACTGTAATCACGTTTTCAGTACGGGGCAGTAGTTCCATGGAGAGGCAGGGACTCCTAGCGTCATACATAACTATGATGCTAGGAGCCCGGCTCCCTGCACTGTGTTCGGTCCGGGACTTGCGGCCGAAATACGTTCCGTCCATTACGGACGTAACATGGTCGTGTGAAGCCAGCCTTATAGATAGAGATAAGAGAGCAGGATACTCTATGTGTGCAGTATATAGAAGACATGATTGTAGCTAGGCTCTATCCACCAGCTCAGAGACAACTGAGAATTAGAGGTACAGCCTGCAGAGGGGAAAACTGCTAAATAATGCTTAATACAAGTCATAAAAGTGCACAAATAGTGTTATTCCTCATGTACACACATATGACAGCTTATTCGGAAAAGTCACCTGATCAGTTAGGTCGGTTTTAAGCCTATCCAAATTAAAATGGGTAAGACGTAGAGAAGTAGATGCTGGGTTCCTAAAAGTCTTTTCTATGTTCCTATGTGCTACAAAGAGATAGAATCTTATAGATGGTTATGGTCAGCTCTACACGGTTTCATAAATGTAGCCTTATGTATTTAACTTGCATATCAGAAGCGAACTCATGAGTGCTTTGTATTCTAAATTTTCGAGCACTTCAGCATCTCCATAAAGCTGGTCAGCAGAGGGAAGCATGATTTCATTTTCCTGCATGACTTGGCACCTGCCCACACTGCAAAAGTACCAATACCTGGTTTAATAACCTTGATTAATAATTTGATTGGCCAGAAAACTCACCTGACCAAAACCCCATAGAGAATCTATAGGGTATTGTCAAGAGGAAGATGAGACACCAGACCCAACAATGCAGACGAGCTGAAGGCCGCTATCAAAGCAACCTGGGCTTCCATAACACCTCAGCAAGGCCACAGGCTGATCACCTCCATGCCACGCCGCATTCATAACACCTCAGCAGTGCCACAGGCTGATCGCCTCCATGCCACGCCGCATTCATAACACCTCAGCAGTGCCACAGGCTGATCGCCACCATGCCACGCCGCATTGAGAACACCTCAGCAGTGTCACAGGCTGATCACCTCCATGCAACGCCGCATTGATGCAGTAATTCATGCAAAAGGAGCTCCGATCAAGTACTGAGTGCATATACTCTACATACTTTTCAGTAGGCCAACATTTCGGTATTAAAAATAATTTTTGAAATTGGGCTTATATAATATTTTAATTTTCTGAGACACTAAATTTTGGGTTTTCATTAACTGTTCCCATAATCATCAACATTAAAAGAAAAAAATGCTGGAAATAGATCACTCTGTGTGTAATGAATCTATAGAATAAATTAGCTTCACTTTTTGAATTGAATTACTGAAATAAATTAACTTTTTGATGATATTCTAATTCATTGACTAGTTCAGGACTAGTGCGTGTGTATATATATATATATATATATATATATATATATATATATATATTTATTATACAGCATGTTCGTCTCTGTGGTACCAACCACAGACATTGCTCCTCTGAACAGCTGGTTAGTTTTGGCTGGCTATCGGGAATAACTCTTATCTATGAAAAACAAGAGAGCACATTATTGTAAAGTGAGGTTACAGATCATCACATTTATGGCTTTGTTCCATTGCCAGGATAGTTTCATTAAAACTTTGCAACTCATTTGTGAGCTGGTCCTTAGAGGCAGACAACAGCTCTGGCAAGTTCCAGTACTTATCAGCGGCACCGCTAAGTTTTCCTTTTTTTAATCTTTGTAAACATTTCCAGGTAATTAAATAAGGTTTCAGCTCTGGAGTTTATTGACTCTCATGCAGGTTTTTGCTTACTTGGAGATCAACACAGCTTGGCGAACTTTGCCAGAGGAACATTACAATCAATTGAGTAACTATAATATATAGTGGTTTTCATTATTCAAGTTTTTTTAATATATTTATTTCCCGTAATTATACCAGTTATTGTTTTTATTAGCCGACTGTATATTTAAAGCGGATTTTGAGAATCCTGTATCTTAGTAGCAATAGCATTCTTGCATCTTCTACATATTCACTATTAACACTTCACAACTTTTTAACCACTAGGTGTCACTCCGCAGATGCTTATATACAAAAATGTGAGGCTTCTTCTGCTCGCTTTGGTCATAAACTTCCAGATTGCTAGAAATTTGCATGATTGGTAAAGTATGTTGGTGCACAATTCTGTTTGCCTATATGACCATATTCATATCCCTTGACATGATAGTTTTGTATATAAATACTTACAGTTTAATTATTTTTATTCTGTTTTCAGTGCTCAATTTTGTGGTTAAATTGTATGAAAAGAAAACTAATACAGTAACCCAAAGAATGATCGCCAATGCTAAATATTAAAAGATATCTGGAAATACTCAGAAAAGCATAAAACATTGTAGATATTTACCTAGAATGGTGGGAAAGGATAAGTGGAGTAGTTGCCGATTGCAACCAATCAGCTGTAACTTGATGGGTTGAGATGGGTAACTACTCCACTTATCCTTTGCACCAGCTCTGATAAATTTCCCCCATGGTGTATGTTTAGAAAATAGAATGACCAAATTTGATCAACATCTTGTAGACAGGTGACGTATCTACCAGAAAATCGACAAAAGTGGATTTTGAAGGAATATTCTAGGCAAAAATGACACATGTTGTACCTAGTGCAAGGCGAGGGAGTGGTGGATAACACAGGAATTCAAAGACCACCAAAGAGAGAAGTCATGCACTGCCTCCTCAGGCACTGCGCTAAGCGAAGCCCTATTTTGTCTGGAGCTTTTCTTTAAAGGCGAAGAATGGATTTGGAGACACTTTTAAATACATATTATACAACTGCAAAAGCAACAATTCCCTAAGGAGAATATACATAATACACGTTCGTATACTAAGACAACCTGATTTTTACGGAGCCTACAGAGTAAGCGCACAGAATTTTTATTTCCTCAGAACCTGCATGAGATTATAACATTTATATAGTAGCTGTTGCTTTGTCTTAAAAGTTGTCTTTTAATCTGAAACTTCATTTAAAATATTCCGGAAGCGACTATTGGCTAAAATGATTACATAAGAATGACTGTAATAAAAGACAAATAAATTAAGTAGCCTACAAGTCTTTGTTGTATTTTCAGTGACTTCAAGGATCTTGCATGAAAAAAACACTTGTGCCACGATCAGCTGCTTTCCTGTGAGGCTAGGGGTATGTTCACACGGCCTATTTACGGACGTAATTCAGGCGTTTTTGCCCCGAATTACGTCCGAAAATAGCGCCTCAATAGCGCTGACAAACATCTGCCCATTGAAAGCAATGGGCAGACGTTTGTCTGTTCACACGAGGCGTAATTTACGCGCCACTGTCAAAAGACGGCGCGTAAATAGACGCCCGCGCCAAAGAAGTGACCTGTCACTTCTTTGGCCGTAATTGGAGCCGTTATTCATTGACTCCAATGAATAGCAGCGCTAATTACGCCCGTAATGGACGCGGCGTTCAAGCGCCTGCATATGCCGTAACGGCTGAAATTACGGGGATGTTTTCAGGCTGAAACATCCCCGTAATTTCAGCCGTAACGGACGCCCTCGTGTGAACATACCCTTGGACTGCAGTCTCAGCTTTTCATAGATCTTGAAAAGCCTTCAGGGATAAAAGGCACATATTAAAAATAAAACATCTATAAAAATCTTGAATATGAACAAAGTAGCCGCAAAGTATAATGCATTAGACCGTTATTGATTCCTAAGGTTATACTCTCTTCTTAGCACTGTAGTAGTGCTCCCGGCATAAGCCCATTGCCAATTCTCCTATGCTATTAGCAACCTGGTGCTATCCTCTTTACTCCTCCTGAATTAAATATTGGGTGTAAGGTTACTCTGCCGCTGGTGCTGATCCTCTCCGTCACTGGATAGTACTGAGGACATTGATGTGACAACAGATGCTGCCTGTCACCCATTGACAAAGGAGAGACGTAAAGGAAAATGTTAAGATACAAAAACAGACCCTTAGGGTATTGAGAGAGAGTAGACCTTTCAGCAGCAGAATGCCTTCAGAAAGATCTGTCACAAGCACAAGGCAGCGTGTCATTTTCAAGCGTTCGGTGAACATCTGATATTTTTAACATAACAGTAAGAATCTACAGCAATGGCCAGACAGCACAGTGAAATGGCAGGTTCGAAATAGAGAAACCATTCACGCTATATAGTGGAAAACGGATTACATGACAATTAGCTCATATGATGACATCACTGGAAAAGATATTTAGCTTGGTACAAGGATAGAGGAAAAAATAACTCATTTTACAATATAGTTTTGATGAACGTGGCGCACGTATTTACACTCACACTATTGTCTGGAGAAGTTTAACGCAAACAGCAAAGACGCTTTTTAGTTTTTGCACAGAAGCAAGGCCAAAAGGTTAGAGAGTTCTTGACTTCCCATTTTTTCACAAATGGTAACGTACACATACATTTTAAAGACTTGTGTTTGCCATATAACTCTAACTTCATAGCACAGAATACATATACGAGTGACCAATCGCGCAATGACCCATGGCCAGAACGGGCGCACAGCCACTTGGTCAGTTAGAGAACTTATCAAATTTTGAGAGCGGGACCTGAAAAGAAATTGTATTATCCCAAATCTACTGTATCATTACTATATTGGTAAGGTCCCATGCACACGAACGTGCTTTTGCGGCCGCAATTCCACCGAAAATCCACAAGAGAATTGCGGCCCCATTAATTTCTATGGGCCCATGCACACGACCGTGGTTTCCATGGTCTGTGTATGGCCCAGGAACCTGGACGCAGAAAGAACGGGCAAGTCTTATTACGGCCGTGTTCTGTGGTCCAGGCTCATAGCAAATTGCGGCCATGTGCACGGCCCACAATTTGCGGGCGGCTTGCGGGTGACACTCCGCGGCCGGCCGACCCGAAAATCACGGCCATGCACATGACTACGGTCGTGTGCATGAAGCCTAAGATGACCACGTCTGGGGGCCCAGGTCACTATCCCTCCGCCAATTCATATATATTTATTAACACGTAACTCATATGAGATCATGTACATACAAATAGTCTTCTCTCAGCCAGCTTAGGTGCTCTTCCATCCTGACAAAAGTATTTCTGAACTAAAAAGAAACGTAGTTTTAGGAAAAGAAAATCTTCTGTCCGCTGACGACATGACGGTGCAAAATAAAAATAAATAAAAGCTGATGCAAGCTGGAAAGAGCCAGTGAAATACAGCAATAGAGATTATGGGAGCCTGCTCCACTTGTCATTGGCTTCCCTTGAGAGTGATGGCTTCCTTCAGCGGACTGTGTGCAGGCTGCTGATGTAACGGAGAATCCTCATTAAATCACTGGATGTATTAACAATGACGAGACACTTATCAAGATAGAAGATAAGCAATTCTCCATGAATGTGATCTGGGAATCTGTTACATGCCGCTCGAGCCCTGATTTACTTGCCTTAGTGGAGGTGTAAAACAAATTCCACCGAAAATAAAAATCTTATATAAGCCCTTGAGTCAATCATCTCCGTTGCTTTGATAGAATCTGTTCAGCTACGTCTTTCCCATATTGTTCATCACCAGGAGATAGCTGCCATTACAGTTCCTGTAGGAGTCGCTACCCAACTTTTTAGAGTCCTGCTTAGTTATACAGAAGTACATCTTCTGCTCCCACACAGCTGTGCGCTAGTAGGAGTGGTTGGTAGTAATAGTTAGGATATACTCAAAGTCCCATTCAAGCCAAATGGACTGTCTGCTATTCACCATAGACCATGTGTAGGATCAGCTGACAGACGTAATGGCTTATTTTCTATTTAAGAGCGCCTCTGAAATATGAGAGCTGGAATCTATTTGGTTGCTATGGGAAACTATTTCAGTCATGGGAACAAAGAAGGACCAGAAGTATTGGATTTCATCATGTCTTATCCTACTTTCCCTTCATGACGGACAACCCCTTTAACATCTTAGGCAGCAGATAAGACATGCACTCAACTCTATGCACAGTATTGAACTACACTACACATGGCCCAGTATGAGCAATTGACCTATTATTTTAAGGGAAGTATGGGCCGTGAAAACGAGCGCTGATCAACGAGACAGCTCATTGGTCGGCGCTCATTTGCTCCTTTCACAAGGAGCAATGATCAGTAATGTGTGGGAACGAGCGATCGTCATAATATTTCTTGCTGCATAAACAAAACGATCGAGGGTTTGCTCATTCATCGGTTTTCACAGGGCAATGATCGGGAACGAGCATTCACATAAACGCTCATTCGTCCGATCATTGGCCCATGTAAATGGGCCTTGACCCGTTAGTGACCGCCAATACGCCTTTTCACGGCGGCCACTAACGGGCTTTATTCTGATGCATACGCCTTTTCACGGCGCTGCATCAGAATAAATCTGCGGCACCAGGAGCAGTTAAAACTCCCTGTTCTCAGCTACCGGAGGTAGCTGAGAACCTGGGGCATCGCTGCTCGAGCGGGCGGATTTAGAATTGAACCCCTTAGATGCGACGCTCAACAGTGAGCGACGCATCTACATGGTTTTGGAGAGGGAGGGAGCTCCCTCTCTCACACCACCGCCACCCTGCATGCGATCGCAGGGTGCCAGTGTCTTCTATGGCAGCCGGGGGCCTAATAAAGGCCCCCAGGTCTGCCTGTAGTGAATGCCTGCTAGGTCATGCCAGAGGTCTGGCCTAGCAAATGCCTGTCCGTTGTAAACGGACAGGCAGTAATACACTGAAATACAGAAGTATTGCAGTGTATTATAAAAGCGATCGGACGATCACATAGTGAAGTCCCCTAGTTGGACTAGTAAAAAAGTTGAAAAAAAGTTTAATAAAGTTATTAATAAATAAGTGGAAAAAAAAATAATGAAAAACTCACTTTTCCCCCTTACGAAATGCTTTATTATGAAAAGGAAAAAAAAAAAGGAAAAAAGTTACACATATTTGGCATCGCCGCGTCCGTAAAGACCCCAACTATAAAGCTATTATGTTATTTAACCCGCTTGACGAACGTTGTAAAAAATAAAATAAAAAATAATGCCAGAATTGATGTTTTCTGGTAATCCTGACTTCAAAAAAATTAGATAAAAAGTGATCAAAAAGTCGCATGTACTCCAAAATGGTACCGATAGAAACTACAAGTCGCCCCAAAAAAAAACCCTCATACAGCTGCAAGGGCGGAAAAGTAAAAAAGTTAATGCTCTTCAAATATGGAGACACAAAAACATAATTTTGAAGAAAAAAAATGTATTTTTACTGTGTAAAAGTAGTATAACGTAAGAAAACCTTAGAAATTTGGTATCGTCGGAGTCGTAACGACCCGCTGAATAAAGTTATTATGTTATTTATACCACACGGTAAACAGCGTAACTAAAAGATGCAAAAAAAGTGGCGAAATTGCTGGATTTTTTTTCTTTTATGCCCCTGAAAAAAGTTAATCAATAAATGATATGTACCCCAAAATGATGCTATTAAAAAATACAACTTGTCCCGCAAAAAACAAGTCCTTATACAGCTATGTCGACGCAAAAATAAAAAAATTATAGCTCTTGGAATGGGACGATGGAAAAACGTAAAAAAATAGCTCGGTCATCAAGGTTTAAAATAGGCTGGTCACTAAGGGGTTAACTTGTCGTCTATACACACATTAATGGTCTGGCTTCAAACATAAGCATTTGCGCTTTTAATGAAGTACAAATGGCTTAATTCAAAATCTGGATTTTTTGTTTTTGAGATGGTCAACGTGTTCTCTGGTTCCAAAAAATAGGCCAAGTTTGCCCATAACCAAAAGTAATAATACTTTGTAATATAGTTAAAATATACCCCCCTCGCCCTCATCCCCAGTAAAAAAATTTGGGCCAATATTGCAAGCACGTTACAAAGTATCATAGTTTTGGTGCTGAACTATATGAACTCAACATTTTTTTACAGGTCAAATACCAAAAAGATCACAGGAATAATACTACTGAACTTCATGGGTCACGGTACTACGCCTCTTTAAAATAAAAAAAATATAACGGTGATAAAATAAAAGTATATCTGTCCAACTATCACAGATGTAAGGTATGTACTTGGAAAGATACATTCCACTTGGATGGACAACCTGCAGAAGGCCAAAGGTTTACTCCATGGGGATCAGGCTGCTTTTTATTATGTGCATATTACAAGACATATTATGTAAAACATATATATTTAATAATACAAGATAAGTGTATACAAGAACCAAATACAATTATCTGTAGACCTTTACAAATAGATATCTCATCCTGTAAGCAAAAGAGCTTGTTAAATAAAAGTAGTCACACTTATGACATCATAGCCTCTAGCAGATGTGACAAGTTCCAGCACTATTCATCCAGCCAGCTGGCAAGCTCAGTGTGACTACAGAATGTATTAGCAAGTAAAATGAGCTCCTTCTCACTTCCACGACCTCACCACAATATGACTGGAGCGGTGCCGTGCGGATACAGGAAGGATCGAGTTTCCCATATGCATTTCACAACTAAATTTTACAACAAAGCGCACAATGGAATAATAAAGGAGACTGCCGTGTGTTTCTGAAAAGGTTGGAAGGTGAATTCATTGTGTGTAAGGACATGTGATGCATGCAATAGATCACGCAGCTAAATTCAATGTCAATCTGTCTGGCAGCCGGCTTGCACTGTATTTAATCACCGTCTCCAAGTTTTGTCTGAAGTCATTTACATGAAGAGCTAAATAGAAGAAAACTTAAAGAACTTCCCTAACTTCGGTTTTTCTTCTTTTTTTTTCCCAACCAATGTCATCTGTGTGAACTACCTTGGACAGTACCAGATGTGCCCGTTCACAATAAATCATTTTTGGCATTCTCAAAGTGGCAGGTTAATAAAAGGTCTTCTTCATCATCACCATCCTCATCGTGGATGGATGGACAGGGCAGGAATCGTCAGATGGAATCAATGATGATCACGAATAGCTTAGTTCCTCATCGTCCATGAGTAAAGCTGGCCATTCTTATCTCTTGTGGGAACAAGGAAACCAAGATGTCTGATCCTTCTTTCCACGGCATCAACTGAGGAAGCCCCCATACATACTAGATCGCCATCCAAAGAGTTTGGCAGAGTTTTGTTTAACGTGTGGGCACCTTAAGATAGCTGGTCAGTTCTTAGAAGGCCTACCAGATGTCTGCCAAACGGGTACCCTTTTGACAAACATTTTGCAGGTATACATTGGTATACCATTGCCTCAACCATATTAACTACTATTCAATACAACATTATGCTTATGTTCCAATTATACCCAGCGTTTTTACATTTAGAAATAAAGTGTATTATGAGCTCTTGGAAGCAGCATGGCCAGGAGCTCTATAGATGTATTCAGACTGCACCAGCACACTCTTCTATGTCTCTTAAGACCCTTTTACACGGGCCAATTATCGGGCAAATGAGTCTTCACAGAACGCTCGTTCCGAATGATTGCCCTGTATAAACCTCGTTCATCGGCTAATTGTATCGTACATGCAACAGAAAATATTATCGTTGTCTGCAACACAGCTCCCTGGGTAAACAGGGAGATGTGCTGCCGACATGATAGAAATGTATGGGGACGAGCGATCATAGTAACAAGCACTCGTCCCTATACATAGCTCCTTGTGAAAGGAGCAAACAAGCACCGTTGAATGAGCCGTCTCGTTGATCGGCGCTCGTTTACGCGGCCCATGTCATACCACCGTTAGACGAGAGATGTGTAATTTTTGGGGCCACAATCTATTTTCCTATCTAAAACACGCACATGCCTACTATGGCCAAATAAGTTATCAGTGGAAGGAAACCCATGCAGAGGTTTCCCTTGGTTAGATTCAAACCTTAGACCCCAATGTTACAAGACAACGCTGAGCCAACATTTATAAACTACATTTTCATTAGCAAGTATCAAGCCAAACTATGTACAATGCAGAGAAGGTATAAAAGTTACTGCTGAAAGAGGCATTGGCCATGGCAACCAGATCCTTCATTCTTTTACAGTTATTTGCATTTCATATATGGACCCTATCTTTAACCCCGAGGTTCATCCTAGTAGCAAACTGCAGTAGCTAAAACAGGCAACAAAAGTGACTCAAACCCCTAACAGAACAAAACCCACTTTTTCCAAGTAGGTTGAAATCCAATATTTCTGAAAAATTATCCGGCACATTATAGCAGGTCTAACTATAACCGTATAATATTTATAGTGCACTTTTGTAAGCCGACATACTTGTCGCCTGAGGGAGAAGTACGCTGGAGGTTTAGCAAAGAGCCATGTCACAACACAAGTTTGACATTCTCCATCATTTTAAATGTTTCTCTCGGTGGTCACCTGTACTGGGATTCATTAGGCACCGCAGTGTGTAAAGCCAGAGGCCCGGCCGCTTCTCCAGCAGTGTCAGTCTATACGTGTCGAAAAACTGGTTCTCACGCCTAATATGAGACTTCAGTACGGACAGGCATGCGTGTGACAAATAACTCTATAATGAGCATCTCAACCCATAGTGACATAGATCGCATGTATGAGAGCGCATAATGCCCAATACACTGTATTTAACCCTTTTCCTACCAGGGAGGCCTGTTGACGACGAGGCAATTTGATGCACAAATTCCCATGCAACGATAACCCTCAGTTATTTGATTTATGACTGTGGGTTACTCGTGAACCCTCTTTTTCCAATAGTAAAGGATACATGATTGCATGGGAAGATGAAGCCCACAAACCACATCTCTGACTCCTTGAAACACATACAAGCTTTCAAAACATACAGCTCTCCTTCCCATCTCACCTCACCGCAAATACCCACCCTCTGTAATTACACTTTTGGAAGACGCAGCATTCTTTCCAGTCACTGGTAATGAGAGGGTTGCTGCGAGCCAGAAAGTAATTACAAACTTTAAAACAAGAAGGCGCCTTCTGGAAGCAAAATTAAAGGGCTGCCGTATGTCGGCCTCTTCTACTGTACACCTTATTAAAGAGAGAGCTAGACAGAGGAAAAGGCCTCCAGTATACAATACAGTAGAGACAGCGGCAGGAGGGGTCGAGACAGATAAGGAGCCTATTATTTTCTCAGGGTTATAAAAATTCTCAAAATAGACCTCCCACACATAACCCAGAAAAGAATATACAAACAATGTATAGTCTGTGCAGAAAGCAGATGCCTCACCCACAATTCTTATAGAGCTTAAAAGGTATTTACAATCTATTCTGTTCAGTCGCTGTTTCAGGGAAAATTAGGCATAAGCAATATGACCGTCCTAGCCCCCATAGTTGTCTTTATTTGGCTTGCCTAAGCTCCTGAAAGGCAAATGTACAAAGATAACCAGCGATAAGGTAATGGGCGATATATTACGGCATAACTAGGCATGTTTGGTCCTTGAGAAGCACGGAAATCGGAGTGACAACTCTTGTGGGATCTATAATGTCTACAAGTATCGGTTTCCACCTTTAGAACCCCAGCATCTGCAATATCAACTCGCGCTGTTGCAATGGTAAGGGTGAGAGCGGACTTTCAGTAATACCGCTTTACATAAGCAGCACTAGAAAAGAGAAACCACTGGGAAAAAAATGTGTTTTCCTAAGTATTTGAGATTTTTTTCTATAATAAAAGTCGAGGCGGTCAGTATGAGGAAAGCAGTGATCGCTAGTCATCAGATTTGCCATGTTGCACGTTGCGTTCTTGCTTGTTTGCAGCAATGTAACTTCCAGCTGTGTTTAGAATGAAGCCCTCAGAAACTAATATTTGTGCGTGTTTGGTCTTCTAACAAACACAAGCAATACTTGGACCAAGAGAAAAAGCTAGTGGAGAATTTTATTTGTTTTCCATTATTATTACTAAAGCAGGGTTTTTATAGCTAGAAACTAAGCACAGCAAGTATTGAGGGGAGCCAAGTCTATTAACATAATGAGTACAATGCTTCTAATTATTACAATAGTACTGCTAGAAAATGTAGAATTTTATTATTTAATTATTCAAAACTTCACTACCATAAGGCGGTCATCGACATAGGATAACCGTCAGCCCAGAATTCCCTTGTTAACATTTGCCAATAGAGCAGCGGAGAACAGCGGCTGTCACATTCCTCTGGAACCGCTTTTTGCCAAGGCAAAAAAAATTGACTTGTCAGGAAGAATCCAGTAGCAGTTGGTCTAGGGTTTGCCATGCCATATATCTCAGAGACTATATAGTTAGCAGATCCCTTCGATTTTGATAGGATCTGTCGACAAAAACCTAATGTCTATGGCCAGCTTTAAGACGAGAGAACCGTCAACACATCATTTTATTTAAAATATATACAAACTAGCTTTTATACTCGGCGTTGCTTGGGAGGTTGACTTACGGTATGGATAGAGTAAAAGCTCACTATTTAAATACCTATCAGTATGAATTTAATTGCTACCTCTCGATATGAATTTAATTGCTAGAGAGTGTAAATAATGTTATTGGAAGCATAAAAGATGAAATGAAGCAATATTTATTCATTACAGATTTAGGCCTCATGCACACGAACGTAAAAACTCCCGTAATCACGGGCCCATAGACTTATATTGGCCACGGGTACCTTCCCGTTTGCTTACGGGAAGGTGGCCGGGCCAATGAAAAATATAGGACATGTCCTATTTCAGGTCGTGATTACGGCACGGGCAGGCCCATGTAAGGCTTCATGCACACTTCAGTCTTTTTCTTCAGGGTGGTAGCCGTCTTTCAAACGGCTAGCACCCTGACCCATTCATTTCAATGGGGCCATGCACACTTCAGGTTTTTTGACTGTCCCGTTGCTCCATTCCGACAAAAGTAGAGCATGTCCTACTTTGGTCCGAGATTCCATGACCGTGAGGCCCATGCAAGTCAATGGAGCCGTCAAAAAAAACTGAAGGCACACGGAAGGCATCCGTGGGCCGTCCATGTGTGACGGAGCCGTTGCCTAGCAACAGCCGGGCGGGCAGAGGTACACATACAGACAGATAGTGCACTGCACTAATCGGCAGCCCCTTCTCTCTGTCAGCACTGATAGAGAGAAGAGGCTGCTGATCAGTGCTTGAACGCAGCGATATTAAGAAAAATAAGTTAATACGTACCCCGGCCGTTGTCGTGGTGACGCGTCCCTCTTCTGACATCCAGTCCGACCTCCCTGGATTACGCGGCAGTCCATTTGACCGCTGCAGCCTGTGATTGGCTGAAGCGGTCACATGGTCTGAAACGTCATCTCAGGAGGCCGGACTTGAGGAAGAAGCACGCAAGCAGGGAGTTCTGGGTAAGTAGTAACTTTTGTTTTGTTGCGTTTTTTTTTTTAAATGAACCATTAATCTATATTGTGAGCGCCGCACATGGTATTCCCTCTCCAGCGGTAGTCTCTGTCCAGGGTGCTGCACTGATCGGCAGTAACTCTTTTAGCCTGGACAGTGAGTACCGCTGGACAGGGAATAGCATGTGCGGCGCTCACAATATTGTGTACATAGTGTGAACGGGTTTGTTTCCTCTCAGAAACTGACACACGGAAGTGTACACGGAGTAGACACGGAAAGCACACGGTTCCAATCAGGGACACACGGATCCGTGAAAAACGGCCGTGAAAACGGTGATGGAAGTGTGCATGTGGCCTGGGGTCCCGTTCTGATATTCCGTCTGAGCTTTCCAGCAGAACGGGACCCTGAACAGACACAAATGGAAACCAGGGGTTGATTTCAATGGTGACGGATCCGGTGCCCATGGTTTCCGTTTGTGTCTGTTGTGCACCGGACCCGTCGTTTTGCTGGAAGCAGCAGCGTAGTCATGTTTTCATCATGGTCTTCCTCGGAGATATACACAGCATGTTTACCTGCTGTCTCACATAGAATTACAGATAACGGCGAGCTGCTTCAAACTACGAGCTTATCTCCATTAGATTATGTTCCGCCATTTCCCTTATAATGCACTGTATTTATGGCAGCACATGCCACATACTCAATGCTAGAGTTGCATCAACCACCTCCTATATAAAAGTCTATAGATGTCATTGTATATACCCGGCTTTATATATTGGCCGGCAAGAAAATTAGCCTCGTCTAACAATAGCAAGGGGAAATTAAAATGAAATGTTTCCGCCAAGGAACACATAATTCCTCTGTACAACTCTTTAAATGTAATAATCCTTGTAGGTGTCATAAAGTGGTCCTCCAGCGGAAGCCGCATCACTGTGCAAAGTAAGCGTGTGCCAATCTATCAAGAGGAGACTTCAACTTTGTATTAATTACTTTTTCTAATTAAATACATTGTTAAAGTTAAATGTCAGATACAGTCTCCCCGCAGAGACTTACAGACAGAAACATCATTGGATTGCAGTAACATGCAAATTAGAGTAAAAGGACAGATTTAATGGCAAAGTGACATCTTAACCTTTTTGTGACTGTTCTGCTATTACCCATAACTCTCAGCGTAGTTTCCTCTTTTAGGTCAAAGCAAAAACATTTATATTTCATATTAACATTAATTTGGGACTGAAACTAGCGAATTGATTATTAATCCTTCATTCTTATCTATATACGCAATAAATTTAGATCAGATAAAATCTCATGAGCTACAAATGGACTGTAATCAACACCTTTTTATAGGGTCCCATTCACTCGAGAAACCTGTAACACTTTCCAATATTCTTTTAATAAAATGCCCCTTCATTCCTGGCTCCGCTACTTGCTGCCACTCCCGGTCCGGCTTATGTATAGATAGTAGGCCTCCGTGATGTTACTTTAATATTGGTGTAACCTCATGTAGCCACCTCGTCCAATCAGTGCCTAGGGAAGTAATGTCCCCATGTATGCAATGTCACTGAGGCTTAGAGTATATGGTGGCACATTGGTTGGTGCGTGACAGGAGAATTTTAGTATTACGTTTTTATATCTTTCGATTTTTATTTATTTCTGTAAGCTTGGGGAAATGTCGGACTGCCAATCATATGTGTGATTCAGATTTATATCATTAAGGATAAACTATTATCAAGTTTGTATATCCTATAGAGCGAACGTGGGTTCTGGTGTTACCTATTACAACCCAGCTGCAAAGGAGAAGTTCAGCAAGGGAGACTAGGCCGCCCATACCTGCAAGAACTATTCATTGCAGTTTATAGGCCGTTACATAAATAGTTAAATAAAATCGCAGAGGAGGCGATCACACTTGATCTAGAGGAAGTAAAAGTCATAACAAGGTTTCTGAGGGTGAACATGTGGAAGGATCATTATTGAGCAAGAGGTTTTTGTCGTCCCTGAGCTCGCCTTAGGACACCTGCATTACGGTTTGACAGGTGTACCCTTTCAAACTCCAAACAATTCAAAAAGTTAGGCAGTAGCAAATCCCTTACATATGAACCCATAAAATATATATAGCTTTAATCATGTTGACAGCGTGCAGCATCAAGAATTACTACTTGCATTGATTAAGTCTGCTCAATAGTTGCCCTTTGATTTCCCTTCTTCGTCTCAGAAACCCAAGTAATTAGCCGTTATTGTATTGTGCAAGGTTCCCTGGTCTTTCCTATAAACACGGAATAGCTGGTCTGTCTGTCTCCATCACTTACTATACCAGGTCACCATTCATTCTGCAGCTTTCAGTAGCATCTTACAAATGAAGTCTGGAAAAGGTTTACCGTTCATTTGTACATGATTTACCCTGGGTTAATCAATCAGTAAAGAATGGACGTTCAATATCAGGAACGACTGGAGAGTTTCAACAACTTGCACAGTTCTTTGGCCTATTAACATATATCCAATACGGCTGACTATCCGTCTCCACTCAGAAGAGTGATTGGTGTCTATGGGTTACGCGTCTAAGAGACTTTAATCAATGTTCTGTAGAGGCTTTTTTTTCATAAACTGCCACAGACAATGCACTGCTCTATTGTAAAAAAAAATGCAATCATTTATAGGAAGACAAAATTACACAAACACGGCTTTCATTCAGTGCTTTATTATATATACAGTGGCAATACAGTAAAACCCAAAAGAAGATAAAACCTAAGTAACAGGAACATTGGTCATGGCCCCTGGCCGCAAGGGCATAACACATTGGAAAAGTCCCAGTAACACCACAACAGACCCTGCTGTTCAGTTCAATAACCATTCAACGATCTCACATGCTCATCCAATGTTTGCCAATAGATGGGATTAAATAATTCATTTTTCTCTCAAGTAGTTTGTCTGGAATATGGGCCTCGAACACTTTGCTAATATTGCTATTTCCTATAGTGTCATTAATTAAAGAAATGAGAACTCGCTGACAACTTTATGTCTACGGCGACTGACAGACCACCTCCTGACATTGGTCATAGGGGAAAACTGGCCTCATACAAGCCCATCAGATTCTATTGTTTCTCCGAAAAGAAGGCTCTGCCAGAGGTGTCTGACCACAGGAATGACGTCCTTCAGACTAACCTGACTAGACCTATTATGGTGAAGTCTGCGGAGATCGTAGTTGGGTAACGGTTATCTCATGTTTATGGCAGCATACAAGGAGCAATGACTCCATGTGCCTCCGCACATACTCCACGAGTACATGCACATATCTCCCAATCATCAGTTTGAGAAATACATGAACTTTATTCCGATTATTGTATTTTCTCGAACAGCTGTGTTGCTGCATTGATCGAAGAACGATCTACTTTTTAGTTACAACGTGAGTCTATTGCTGGCCATACACAGATCATCTAAAGAAACTATAGGCAACGCTCACTAGGACTATGCCACAAAAATGTATACTTAGGGTATGTTCACACGATAGCAGGCATTTACGTGTGAAAAGACAGACTGTTTTCAAGAGAAAGTAAATGCTCCTCCTCGTATTATGCGAGGCGTCTGTGACACCTGTAATCTTGAGCTGCTCTTCATTGAGTTCAATGAAGAACGGCTCAAATTACATTGCAAAGAAGTGTCCTGCACTTCTTTGCCGAGGCAGTCAATTTACGCGTCGTCGTTTGAGAGCTGTCAAACGACGATGCGTAAATTACAGGTCGTCTGCACAATACGTCGGCAAACCCATTCAAATGAATGGGCAGATGTTTGCCGACGTATTGTAGCCCTATTTTCAGACGTAAAACGAGGCATAATACGCCTCGTTTATGTCTGAAAATAGGTCGTGTGAACCCAGCCTTATCCTTCCCAACCATATACAGTGGCTTCTAAAGGTAAAAGGGGTTATCCCATGAATAATAATGTTTAGTTAAATAAAGCACCTAATTCTAAACATGTTTAGCCGTGACAATAATTTTTTTGGTTTCTTTGATGAAATATAATATTTATACACTTATTACGGCTCCAACTAGTGTTTCAGTGTTCCCTCCCAGTGTGTTTACCTTACAAAGCGTTCAGAGATGGACACGCATACCCTGCTTCACCGCTCCTTTGGTTTCTCTGCTCGGTCTCCTTTTCAGCGGTGTGGAGGGATCCCTGCTGGCGGGCAGGTCGTCCCATAATCTTCAGCGTATTCTCTGCTACTCAGAGGGGGCGAATGTTCTAGTTCATGCTCAGAATATCCTCCAATAAGCAGGTGAAAAGCTAAATATAATATTTTCATCCTCTAACAAGAAGAGAAGACGCTAAAGATTATGCTACAGCCCAGGGGCATAACTATGAAACACTGGGCCCCATAGCAAACATTTGATTGGGCCCCCCTCCCCTACCCTGGGTGCTACACATAGTCCCCCTTGGTAGATAGTGCCCCCCTGTAGATTGTGCCATACAGCGCACCCTGTACACAGTGCTATACAGCGCCCCCTGTACACAGTGCTATACAGCGCCCCCTGTACACAGTGCTATACAGCGCCCCCTGTACACAGTGCTATACAGCGCCCCCTGTAGACTGTGCTATACAGCGCCCCCTGTAGACAGTGCTATACAGCGCCCCCTGTAGACAGTGCTATACAGCGCCCCCCTGTAGACAGTGCTATACAGCGCCCCCCTGTAGACAGTGCTATACAGCGCCCCCCTGTAGACAGTGCTATACAGCGGCCCCCTGTAGACAGTGCTATACAGCGGCCCCCTGTAGACAGTGCTATACAGCGGCCCCCTGTAGACAGTGCTATACAGCGCCCCCTGTAGACCGTGCTATACAGCGCCCCCTGTAGACAGTGCTATACAGCGCCCCCCTATAGACAGTGCTATACAGCGCCCCCTGTAGACAGTACTATACAGCGCCCCCTGTAGACAGTACTATACAGCGCCCCCCTGTAGACAGTGCTATACAGCGCCCCCCTGTAGACAGTGCTATACAGCGCCCCCCTGTAGACAGTGCTATACAGCGCCCCCCTGTAGACAGTGCTATACAGCGCCCCCTGTAGACAGTGCTATACAGCGCCCCCTGTAGACAGTGCTATACAGCGCCCCCTGTAGACAGTGCTATACAGCGCCCCCTGTAGACAGTGCTATACAGCGCCCCCTGTAGACAGTGCTATACAGCGCCCCCCTGTAGACAGTGCTATACAGCGCCCCCTGTAGACAGTGCTATACAGCGCCCCCTGTAGACAGTGCTATACAGCGCCCCCTGTAGACCGTGCTATACAGCGCCCCCTGTAGACGCTGACAAGATCCTTGTGTAGGCCGGCATGATCCAGTGATGTCATCACGCCAGCCTGCGTAGGGATCCCTGTGACTTATTGGCTGCAGGCCGAACGTGGCCTGTAGCCTATGGCAGAGCAGGGAGATACCTCCCTGCTCTGCCATAGTGTTCAATTGTATTTGCGTCCTAAGGACGCACATACTATTGAATATAACGTCGCTACCGCTGTATCAGCCATAATGGCTGCTAGCGGGGCCGCCGGCATGGGGAGCCGTGCCGGTGGGCGTCACAGGCCCCCACATACAGTGGGCCTCGTAGCAGCCGCTATGGCTGCTACAGCGGTAGTTCCGCCACTGCTACAGCCTGCTTATCAGATGGGATCCTTCCCCACCGCTGAAGAGAAACCAGAGGAGCAGTAAACGGAGAAGGCCCCTAAACACTTAGTAAAATGGCTTATATAGCACTGGGTGGCGCTTATAATAAGTTTCTAAATGTAATATCTCAAAACAATTATTATTTTTTTAATGAGTTTTCAATTCAAAGCATGTTTAGAATTAGGTAAACATTATATTATTCATGGGAAAAAGATACATTTTTTTAATGAAACATAGGACTTTTGTCCAGTCTCCTACAGCTGCCCTATTATGAAACATTCTGCTTTCAAGAGGCCTTTGTGCCCCATCCTCAGAGTTTTCTTCTATTAGAACTGACAGTGAACTTTGGAGATATGATCTCAAAGTCATACTGCCATGTTTACAAGAGCGTTTCTGTTCAGATCCTGGAATGCTTTAAAGCAGACAGTAAACTGGCTTATCACATATTTAAGAGACAAGTATTACTTAAAAAGACAGCAAGGCTTTAAGAGTTTTATCCTCTAATTCTAAACAAAACATACAGGATTTGACACTATAATTGCTCGCATGCATCCATCCGCCATGTTGCTGGATTATCAAACACTGCAGACTACTAGATGGACATAAAGAAGTCAATGCACTCCTAGGCCGTATTGTCAGTCTGTGCAAAGTCTGTAGAATTTCTTGCCAAAAAAAGGGACTGATCCCTCTTATTAAGGGTCTCCCGTGCATGCATGCTAGTCTATGGTCCTGCTCATTATGCTTAATAACAAATGATAATAAATGCAAAGATATTATTACATGACAATTGTTTCATGGAAGGATGAGCTATGAACTGTACATGTTGGCACACCTAAACTATATGACAAAAAGGAAAAGGGTGGCGCTAAAGAGCTTTACCCACAATCGGGTGCAATTAAAACATCACAGGTAAGCAAATAACAAACTACTCAGGCATACTTAAAAAAACAAAAATTAAGTCAGAGTCGTAGTACAGAATGGAAATTTAGAGGACTTTACCAATTTCTACAAGGTCCCTCAGTTTGTTCTATGTGTCGCTGTAAATTAGTGGACATTTATTCTTTCTAATTCATTACAACATCGAAAAACTCACAGGAGAAACAAACATCCTAATGTGGTAAAAAGTACGAAGATAAATATGTATGTTACCACAATGAAATGAAAATACAATTGTAAATCAAATTAATTTGGTTAGGAAATGAGGTCACTTCCCATCTATAGTCCAATAGTGCCATGTAAATCCTTGGTAAGTACACCTGTTTAAAGCTCTCAGTCTACACGTATTGTTAATCTGTGGGAAATCAGAGGAGAGAAGAGGAACGGGCAGAACGAAGGAAGTAGAACAATCAGTCACAGGACAGTTTACAAAAAAACCTTTCACTGCTTTTCCATTAATTGTATCCAGACTTCTCTTATTTTTATTAGTTATTAACTCAACCCTCTATTTTCTCAACAGACTGTGCTGGCGATTGTCTGCTTCCTCTGGGAGTTTCCATGAATTGTTTATGGTGGGGGGGGGGGGGGGTGGCAGCATTGTAAACGGGCAGCTTTTCGTCTTTGTGGCACTTGGATTATTAATTCTGTAGAAAGTATATACTGTATAACGAGAGCGATCTCTCCATATAATATAAAGTGCAAGGCGGCTATATGCGGTCCATGAACTAGGTTATTAATGCATGTCACCAAGTCGTCCTCTCTAGTATGAGGAAGTGATCTGGACAATTCTGACCATAATACAAGGCAATGGGAAGTTATTTTAGGCACATGGGAAAGGAAATGGAAAAATAACAGAACCAACAATAATTCTTTACACTGATAGTCACCGTCTCCCACAGTGTGTAAATATAATGACAAACTTCGACTGGAATTGTGAGAGGCAACGTATATTGCTTAGGATTAAATAGTAAAACTTGCATTTATGTTTTGGAAAAATTGTTATTGACCATTTAAAAAACAAAACAAACAAAAAAAACTTGTGTAACACAATTATCCCAAGAAACTTGCAGAAAAAGAATCTATTATTTACCTTTCGGCAAGTTCCTGGTAAAAGAAACAAAAAAAAAACAAAAAACACACTACACTTTTGAAGAATATGGCAATATTTTTGTCATTCTGTGTAGGCGCATGGAATGTTATTTTAACAAAAAAATGCATTTCCAATTCATGAAAAAAAGTATATAAAATATTCTGTTATCAATTTACTCTGCAGTATAATCCCTGGTGTCACTTTCTATGATGCTAAATCAAAGCAGCTTTTTACAGCCACTGAACATGAAAGGATTACTAGGAGCTTTGAGTTTACCTGCCGAACTTTGACTGCAGCTTTAAAGGGGTTATTCGACTTTTGAAGAAAAACAGCCGCAAATGTTAGAACATAAAAAAACACTCACATTTCTATTTCCTGCCGAACCAGCGCAGACAGTCCGGCAGTCCCCCCAGTCCTGGTTTACAAGTGGCCAGGACATGACCGCTGCAGCCAATCAGTGACCATGTACCATATTACTGGAATCACCTCTCAGCGATGGCTGCCATGATGCCACCCAGCAGTACAGCACGTGAGCGCTGAGGCCACACATTGGCTGCAGCAGACATGGTACAGCTGGATTAGAAAAAGAAATGTCTGTTTTCTGCCATAAACAGCGCCACACATGTCTATGGGTTGTGTCTGGTATTGCAACTCAGCTCTAGTGAAGTGAATGAGGCTGAGCTGCAATACGTCACAAGACCTGTGGACAGGTGTGATGCTGTTTTTAGAAGACAGCAGTCCTGTTTTTCTAATCCTAGACAATCCTTTTAAAAGTAAACAGGAGATGCACGGTCCCCAATATTTGTAAGGGTGGATTTACACGAACGTGATATACGTCCGTGCAACGCGCGTCGCACGGACCTATATTAGTCTATGGGGCTGTGCAGACAGTCCGTGATTTTCATGCAGCGTGTGTCCGCTGCGTAAAACTCACGACATGTCCTATATTTCTGCGTTTCTCGCGCATCACGAGCCATTGAAGTCAATGGGTGCGTGAAAATCACGCGCACCACACGGAAGCACTTCCGTGGGACGCGCATGATTCGCGCAACAGCAGTAAAAAGTATGATTAAAAACAGAAAAGCACCACGTGCTTTTCTGTTTTCAAACATACAAACAGAGTGTCATCATGATGGCGGCTGCGTGATAATCAGGCAGTCGCGCATCATATGGTGAAGACACACGGAGCTGTTAAGTGCCTTTTGCGAGCGCAAAACGCACACGCTCGTGTAAATCTGCCCTTAGTCTGCAGGATTTTCTTTACGTTTCTGCAAAACTTTTTTATTTTGTGGAAATCCCAAAGAGAAGTGTTAACTACTTTCAGAAGCCTTCCATATTTTGCTTGCAGATTGACGGGGGTGGGACTTAATAAAGGGACAGGGTATTTTGTCTCCGATTGACGACAGAGCAGTGAGGTGAGGCTCCTGTTGCCGCCAGTTGCATTATGGGAGGGGAGAAATGCCTGATACATATAGAAGAATTATTTACATATTTGTCTTTTTTTAAATGTATTTTCAATGTTAAGTGTTCTTTTTTTCTTTAAGATTTAAAGGCTATGCAAACCTTTAAATGCAAACCTTTAAACACACACACACACACACACACACATACATACATACATACATATATAAAACAATGCATTAGAGGATCCTAGACAACTTTTTAGAAGGTTTTTTATTAAGAAAGCGTTTTACTTTCTGAGATACAGCCTCTATCTATACTAGTTACATAAAAGCTGTAATCTTGCGCTCAAACCCAAATCTGTCAGGTCAGTAGGACTGACTGCTTCAGGCGGCACGTAGGATCCACCGGTTATCGCTCACATCGAAGTTCATGCAGGACCTGCTGTTCCTAAAGCCGTCAGTCTCGCTGATCTGACGGATTCGGGTTTGAGTGCAAGATACAGCTGTGCTCAAAAATTGACATAGGGTTTAAAGCTTAAAAAAATAAATACAATTTAATTAAAATAAGTCTTCATCCAAATCAGCTAAAGGCACCAAAAATCTGTTCACACCATTATATACAGAACGCTGCTACTTCCTGCTATTGATAGTGCCAGACAATAACAGCACTTAAAATCTAGTGACGAGGGGAAAGAAAAAAAAAAGAACAAAAGACAGACAACGATTTAATTAGCATGCAATATATGGGTTCTACTTTTACCATTTTATTATGAGACTGTTTTACTTCTTTTTGCAAGTTCAGAGGTATCGCAGTCTAATGCCTCCATATCCTTCAGCTGGTTCTGCTGCTCACACAAGTGACAATAACTCATAAGCGAGTGATAATGGTATAAAATGCATTTAAACACTTGGATTGTTAAGTGGATGAAAAGTGAAAAATATTGCACCTGAAGACCATAGAGTTTCTTAAGAAAACAAGCTTGAGAATTTTAACTTAATACATATGGGATATTATTTCTCGAGGGCAATAGCAGGTGTTCAGCGGTGATGTGAAACGAGATAGACAAGAAAATGGCTATTTTATTTCAGTTCAACTTACACTATGGATTTAACCTAAAACTAAAAGAAAAAAGCAATCCCACTTCCACTACAGTCATGTGCTTACTTACCGAATCATTTTAAAGACCAAGAGTATAAATCGATGGGTCCCTGCACAATAAGGAATATGCCTGCATAACATACCCTTAGGCCTCCTGCATACGGCCGAAGCGGTGTGCATGGTCCTTGATTACGGCACAGACGGGCATTGTAGTGTCATCCGCGGGCCGTACGCAAACACGGACTATGCACACAAAAGATGTGCATTCATTTAAATGATCAAAAATACAAGGGAGAAAGAAATACTCCTTGATGAAGGCGCTCTGCACGGTGACAAGTATACCTATCGGAACCTGTTGGTGAAGCCAGCTGCCGGTGCCTACTCCAAAGGCCAGCAGACTGCATATCCACTGAGTCTACGTACTCAATACGCTCCAAGTTTGTGTAGTGCCAACTCCACTGCACAACCAAAAAAAGTGCGCATTATGCTCTATGTTTGCACTCTCGTCTGTTCGTTACAGTTGCCCTACGATATCACCTTAGAGGAACGCCTTGTCTTCCTTTTTTCAAATTCATTCATTCCAATGAGCCCGGACCACAATTGCAGACCGCATAATGACATACCCTATTTTTTTGCGGTCCGGGCAATGCATGGACCGTAGAAAACACAGTCGTGTACATTGGCCCATAGGTTAGCATGTGTTTTATACTATCCACAATTGCGGATAGTATGTGGCCACAAAACTACGCTCGTGTGCATGATGCCTTAGGCAGGATTCCCACATAGAATAAACACTGTGGAATTTCTGCAACAGAAGTTTTGATCGGTGGGAGTTCGAACACTGAGACCCCCACCGATTGCTAAAATGAAGCAGCAGGGTGAGCACTGAGTAGCTTGGTTCCTGATCTGCTTTTCTCGGAAAACCAAGCAATATGTGTACGGGCTGAATAGAAAGTCTATGAGCCTGCACACCAACTGCTCGGCTTTTCGAGAAACTCAGTGCTCAGATCCCCCCCCCCACCGATCAAAACTTCTGACATGTCAATATGACATTACAGTACATGTTATAATTGTTTAATAGGTTTCATACTAATACAGTGGGCCCATGCACGGTTCTCTTCTTTTATGGGCGTTTTCCACTTTAAATCAACCGTGTCTTGTATTTTCAATAAAGTCTTTTTGATGCATTTGTACAACATGGTTGTAATAATTGGATTAATGGAAGTCACCTTTGGGACATTGTAGATTGATATAACTTATAATGAAGTCTACTATGGTGCTTGTATAAGGCTCTAAATGTGCTGGTGGACAACCACTGTAAACCCAATGAGCCTATGTGAGGCCAGATATAATTGGACTTCATACTCCAAACCTCTGCGAGGCCGGTACGGGTTCAGCTCTCCGGCAGCTACCGCTACATGTGAAATGAAGTATCACACGCGGCCATTTATATAGACATGGATAGACTGGGGCCGTGAGAGCTCTACACTCGGGATTGTATTAGGGATCGAAGCATAGGACTCTACTCTATGACGTCAATATACCGTAACCAGTGTTTCAGTACAAGATGGCCCAACAAGTTAATAAAACAAAATGATACATGCTGAATCACAAGCGAAGACGGCACGTCACTTTAGAAAGCTACATGAATAACAATTTCCTTATTCCTTGCCCTGCCGACCCATCATGGGTCTGCTGTCTGACTTTCTTTAAATCTTGCCCCATAATGCATTTTGACTGATAAAAAATTAATCAGGTAACTTGCTCTGCGTAACTGCAATTAGCAGGTTGTCAATAAGCAATTTATTCTCAAATTGTAGGATAAAGCTTACGACGTGTTTGTTTTATTAACAGTATATGGGGGGGGAAGCAGAATAGAAGCTATTCACTGACTGTCAGCGTGACAACAGCCCTCACACACCTGTTACTCAGCTTTTACTTTATATACATGTTACCTGTGCCTTAGAGGGACTAAACATCACTGCCAGCAGCTCATATTGCTCCTAGGAGGGGCACTGCCATTAGTCGGTCATAAAGCATTGCAGGGAGTGTTAAAAAGCACAGTCTAGTAGGCCGCAGTATGGATCAGGCAGAACTCGTGTGGCGTTCCTTACTGGAATGGAACGACAAAGCACCGGGGACCGTTCTCCTTCCAGGCTGCCTCTTCATCAGCAAGGAAAAACACTTTTGCGCACCATATGTGCCTCTAGGGCATAGACAGATCTACGTGTATATTTGTACAAGATCGCACTCCTGAGAGCGAGACAGAATGAGAAATGCACACAGCAGCTCCTGCTTCCACGACTTATAATCAGCATCAGTAATGATAATAATATGGCTGGCCCATAAATCTCACGTAGCTACAGCTTATCGGATTTGATGAAGAGTGCAAAGCAAAGACTGTGAGTAACTGGTAGCAGTCTCCATGATGCTAAAGTGCAACTACCAGCCCATTCAGAATAACCTATTACATGATGTCGTATAGAGGAGCTTTTAGGAGAATGGCATCATTTAAAGGTTAGACACATATAGTAGAGCAGAGTTTTTGCCATTTGCATTTCTGTGGCTTTTAGATAAGACTTCCTGTAAACTATGGTAAATGCTTAATTTTACATTTTCTTCTAAATCCAAAGTGATAATGGGCAGACGGGAAATAGTAGCTGCCGGACACGTGTACGTACGTGTGTGTGTGTGTGTGTGTGTGTGTGTGTGTGTGTGTGTGTGTGTGTGTATATATATATATATATATATACACATACATACATACACATACATATATATTGGGTATTTCATATTCTTTTATTTCAATCTAATGACAGGCATATGAACTGTGCAGGTCAGAGATAATGAATACTAAATATCACATCCATTTTTAGATTTCCAACATGGTATGCCATGTTGCTGTTACTCTACTCTGTCAGTACCACTTAAATATGAGACATAGTTGTAATAAAACAATATAGAATAGGATATAGCCAACCAGACACAAGATACATTACAGGTTACTCACATAAAAAAAAAAAAAGCTTACCCATACAAAACAGCGAGAGAATACAAACAGCACCGGACTGCTGATCCATGACAAAATCATGATTTCTACCTTTTGTGTGCCTTTAGGAGAGTACGCTTCACACATGAAAAGCTCCAATTCTTTTATACTGTCCCATTCTCATTAAATCAGCCATAAAGAATAAAGGAGAAAGGTCACTTACCTGCAAGAAAGACAAAAAATAGAAGGTCAAAATGATATTAAATAATAGTAAATCTATATTAGGCAACACGTGTTACAACTCAATACCATGAAGTATTGAAAATTACATTTATGTCCAGTTAAGGAGCGCTATCCCCAGTACATAGAACAGTTTTCCTTTAGAGAACATTGAGCGGAGCTAGATAGAGGTCATTCTGTCGTCCTAGGACATAAACATGTTCCTGAAGTCATCAGGAAGCTCTAAATATTTTGCGTCTGATGATTATGAATTATTTGAGACTCGGCACCGATCACTTCATCAGGCTCATTTCAATATTTTTCGTGCACACTCCAAGATGCCTCAGGGGATGCGAACCATCCACTGGAGACTTTCTACAGGGTTGTTCCTTACAGCTTCATACAGAGTTCTTCTTATTTTCTTTTACAAAGCCCGAATTCAAATATGGATACGGAATCTGAAGTCTGTAAACTGACCTCATGTTTATGAGGTAAAGGTTCTTACTGGTACAAGTTCTTTGGGGCTTTGGAGGTGCAAAAAAATTAATCCAAATCTGGCTTGTGCACATTCTGTCACGGCTGCTTAGTTTCTATTCGGCTTTTCCCAGAAAGCCGATGTATCGGAGTAAGGGCTCATAGACTTTCTATTGAGTACGTACATCGCTTTCCGGAAAAAGCCGAACAGAAACAAAGCGGCTCAGTGCTCACACGAGCGCTTCTGCCACTTAGATTTAGCGATTTGTGGGGGTCTCAGTGCTCGGACCCCCACCAGAAATTTGTTAAACGTTTAGTTATCCTTTAAATGATAAATCGCTGGTAACCTGCAGCTACCACTAGAGGGCGCTTTGGCTCTTACTGCATACAGTTTTATTATTGTGTTCCGTATATAAACAAGATAAAGTCTGCCTCTAAACTCCCCCTAGTGAAGGCTGCAGGTAGACACGCATTTAGCATGCAACCTTATGTTTATGCAGAGGATTGGTAGCTCTATCAGAAAAACAAAAGCTATGACCACCATAAAAGGTACTGTATATTAAAAATTAGATAGGCTATAATGGCATCCGTTTAACATATATGTCATGAAATGGGTCATGAGAGTTTATGCGTTATACGTTTAAGGTGTACCATTATATTCTATGGGTGACGGATGCCACGGTTAGGCATCCGTTACAGCCTACGTTTGACGTGTAGGTCGGGTTCTTTTTCCGGCGTATACATCAAATGGAGGCCAAAAAAGGTGATGAGAACATAGCCTAAGGGTCCTCTTACACGTTGCACCGTGTAAACGATCACCTATCAATGAGACAGCTAGATGATCGGTGCTTGTTTGCTCCTTTCACGAGGAGCTATATTGGGGATAAATGCTCCTTACTACGATCGCTCGTACCCACACATTTCTATCATGTCGTCAGTGCGTCTCCCTGTTTACACAGGGAGATGTGCTGCCGACAACGATAATATTTTCGCCGGCATAAACGATACAATCAGCTGATGAAGGGGCGTTTGCTCGCTCATCGTTGGCCTATTTACACAAGGCAATGATCAGGAATGAGAGTTATGTGAACACCCGTTTGCCTGATAATTGGCCCATGTAAAAGGGACTTAAGGTGAAGACCACATCCAGCAACAAATCCTCAGCACAAATTCTGGTTATCTATTTTGTTTTTATTTGCCTTTGCGAATATAGATTTGAATATTACAGAGATTACTTCTCTAATCTGCACACATCACCGTAGACACAAACAAATACTGAAATCTCCAGCAGCTGAGACTCTGAAAACCCCAAGCAAATCACAAAAGCATCTGGAGATCTAGATCAGCAACAGAGTCTAAAAATCCAATTATATGAGAAATATATTAGAGAAGAAGTCCATTCACATTTGGGACCTGCAACTTGATGCAATTATTATCATCAAGAACACTGTTCCACTTTTTATTTTTATTAATTAATTACGCATTATACATCACCTACACATTTTTATGAACTTTTCACAGAATACATTTATTTACAAGAGTATTTAAGTCGGTATAACATTGTGTCCCCATATACATCGAGGCTGTGGCACACAGAGTGTATACAGCGCTGTAGCATTGAGTCGTAGAGACTCAATGTGCCACCATACAGGCTCCGAGCAAAAGCTCCATTTTGTACTGAGACATAATAGGGCACTCATAGAGTTAAATTCAGGAGTTTTTTCCATTCAAGCATTTGTAGCAATGCCCATTAGATGCCCTATGCAAATCTCTTAACCGTCCCGGATTCAGCACGGTAGCAGGTCCCAGTGTCAATTGTATCTGCGTCCTCGGGAAGCAGATACAGTTGAATCCAGTGCTGAAGAAAAGAACCATCAGATCACTGCTTCAGCATTCACTATGTAACACCGGCCATGAGACGCTTGGCACAGACAGGCACGATGCAGTGATGTCATTGTGCCGGTCTGCTCCAAGCCACTCATAGTACAGAGTGGAGGAGCAGATGGATCTCCTCCACTCGTCCTAGGAATGGGGCTAGGTAAGTAATTACTTTATTATTATTTTATTAGACTTTATGGGACAGCAATGGGGCATTATACTGTATGGTTTATCGGTGTGGGCATTACACTGTATGGGGGCAGGTATGGGAACATTAGACTGTAAGGGGCAGATATGAAGCATTATACTGTATGGGGGGATCTGTGTTGGAATTATGCTGTATGGGGCAGCTATTGGGCATTATACTATATGGGGCATATGTGTGAGCAATATACTTTATGGGGAAAATGTGTGGGCTCTATACTGTATGGGGGCATCTGTGTTAGCTCAATACTGTATTTGAGCATCTGTGTGGGCATGAAACTGTATGGGGCATCTGTGTGGGCATAAAACTGTATGGGGGCATCTGTGTGGGCATTAAACTGTATGGGGCAGCTATGGGGTAATTATACTGTGTGCGAGGCACTATGGGGTATTATACTCTGTGGGGGCAGCTATAGGGGTATTATACTGTGTGGGTGGTTTTATGGGAGTATGATACTGGGTGGGATTATAGGCATGGCTTAACAGGGTTAACATTTGCTGTGTCGTGCTAGTTGTCCCTCTTTGCGATATTTTAAAGTTGGAAGATGTGCCTATGTATAGAGCCATTCCTCCTCGACGCATTTCTAGAGGAGAATATCTACGTACAAACGGCACCCAACGGACCTAAATACAGTGGCACACAAATACCCTGGAGCTCCGTAGTATGGTGCCACATGGGACACTGTGTGCCTCCGTACACTATTCTGCACACATTTTTTGCCGGGCATAGACATGGGAAAAACAGACAATTTAGAATGTTTAGTCATGGTCTGTCAACTGACAAAGTGGTAAAGATGTTCTCTCCCAAGTTAAATTATTAGTCCGATACTCTGATGTTTATGGCGTAAGCAGCCAATCGGTTGTTATCTGCTAGCTGTAAGAATGCTTTTGAGATGTTTGTAAGGACCAGGAGGTTTGGGGCTTGTGTCTTCTGGCCACCAGAGTGGCAGGTCCGATGACTTGTTTTAGTGCAATCACACCCCAATTTATAGGCAGTCTTGTCAAAATATCCAAATATAAGTATAGCTTTAAATATGAAAATCTATCAACTCACTTACCTCACTGTTCTTTGTGGAGTTTGCAAATACGGAAAACACTTTTAAATGTATTTATTTATGAGGGAAAAAAATGATCCAGCGCTTAATGGGAAAGCTATTACAGGGCTATTAAATCATGAGGAGTCATTGTGAAGTGACAGCCCTGACTTTGCAGAGAGGGTAACCTGGCTGATATCCCAGTGTTTGCTCCATATGACAGCAAGTCGCTTCACACTAAAACCACAACGAACACAAAGTCAGGCTGGGTTCCTGTAAATTGCTTTAAAAACACAGAAATTCTCTGTAAAAGTAATGTAGATTGCTGATAGAAATGATTCATATTCTGCTGCCTTGGATCGCTGATATTCTTGACGTGAACTAACCAGTGACTCATAATAATGATTCCTGTAATCCAGACAGGCCTTATCCATGCTGAGAAATTCGGGATTACCCTTCTCAGAACATGTAGATATTTTCTCATTAATAGTTACTGAGTTTATTTATTTACAGTGAAAGGATTGCTGCTCCTTTCAGTCTGACATGCCCTCATAATGGCCATATATGATCTGATAGTCATCATAGATTGCCAGCAAATCCAGCTAAAAACAGTGCTGATAGATCCAGCCCTAAACAGGGAGTTAGTCAATAAAACTCCTATATGTCTATGAGCAACTTTAGGATTCTCTCATGATGCCATAAGGGAACACAATAGGGTAAACTCCTCCACACCATGGTCATGTTCTAGCGATCAAACATTAATCACTAATCCTGTGGGAAAACCCTCTCTCAATTCATGTCTAACCCAATAAAGCATTTACTTATGTTTATTCAGATTTTTCCCACATTGGTTGTTTTGTGAATCTCACCCACTAAGCATTTGTACAGTATTAAGAGTGAAAATACACAGCGCGGCAAACGCAAGTGGCCGAAACCATGCCCACATGGGTGACGAATGGCCGCGGGATTTAGCCGGTGAAAGTGACGTTTTTCCGTCAGAATCATCCGCCTATTCGCCACAGCATGCAGGCGTGGTTTTAGCGGTCTGCGGCAGCCGTGTGTTCTCACCCTAATGCACTCAAAGCAGTAGATATTGTAAGCAGATCTGTCAACAGATTGTTGTTCGTTTTCATGGTACTAAGATTTTTCGTCTACGCTTCAAAGTGTCTCCATATGGCCAAAGTTATGCAAGCGATGGTTAGTCAGAAGTTCCTAAAAAATGAAGTGTATGGGCAGGTGCTAATGTGCGGTGACTACAATGCAAAACAATCACATAAAGAGGTGAGTCTCCCGTTATACAGGTCTAAGGTTTAGGGTATGGACCCAAAAAAGAGAGCTAAAGAACCTCACATTTATAAGCAGAGTAATATAGCAGTAATGCAATTTAAAATCAAAATCAAAAGATAAACATTGAATGGCGCCTATGTTGTAACTAATGAAATAAAAATATTCTGCATTTGTCAGGGGGCGACTTTACAGCGCTGTAAAGAATGAAGTGTACAACAAAATGTAACGCAAAGCTGGCAGAGCAGAGACTGGCATGGCTGAAGACACTAAACAGTGAGTAAGCTGAAGTCTCAGAGACAAAGTGGAGAGAAGACTTCTGTCCAATTATTAATTATTTACTGGCAATTCCTAATCTCACTCTATAAAACGACTGGTCAGGGTAATTTTGCCAGTACATCATAAAAAAACATTTTAAACATTAATCATAAAATTTATATGCAATACAGAACATAAATAGTAAAATGACCGGCCTAGCTAAGTAAAGGCCCACAATGGCATATTTCTAAAAACAAAAATCAGGCCAAGTGAATAAACTACTGGTGAATTGTACTGATGTAAACCTCTAGAGCCCAGAATATACAACACACAGACACCCATCAGGCGACATCCCCCACCCTTTTATGCCCAATGCTTTATGCACCATTTTGTGAGCCAAAATAATAGGTGGGATGCATCACCTGACAGTGCCGCAAAAGTCATGTTATCACATGGGCTAAAGTGAACTACGTCACTGAGGCTCGGGCCCATGCAGCCGATTACAGAGTCAACTGTACTAAAACAGATTACAAAGTATATACAGATTTTTTTTCTCACATACTACCCTCGGTGCGTGTAGCGGAAATAATTGTTGGCTTGAAATCATGCAAAAGATGGTAATTCATGGTCATTCTAAGTATAATGATCGAGGTATAAAATATAGTAAATCTCAAACACACAGCTCCAAATGTAAGGGGGTTTTACACTGGGCAGCGATCAGCGGGTGAATGAGCAAGTGCTAGTTCATCTGCTGGTCGTATCGTTTTTAAAAACAAATATAATTTGTTGTCGGCAGAACATCTCTCTGTGTAAACAGGGAGACGCGCTGCCGACATGGTGATAATGTATGGGGACGAGCGATCGGAGTAACGAGTGCTCGTCCCCATACATAGCTTCTTGTGACATGAGCAAACGAGCGCCGATGAACGAGATGTCTCGTTGATTGGCACTCTTTGCCCTGAGAAAATTGGCCGATGTAATAGGGGCTTTAATGTAGACACAGTTTCTAATGTCTAAAGAAAAGAAACTTATATATCTTTTATATTACTCACTACTAATATACAGTATATATATATATATATATATATATATATATATATATATATATATATATATATATATACAGTGAAGGAAATAAGTATTTGATCCCTTGCTGATTTTGTAAGTTTGCCCACTGTCAAAGACATGAGCAGTCTAGAATTTTTAGGCTAGGTTAAATTTACCAGTGAGAGATAGATTATATATAAAAAAAAAAAGAAAATCACATAGTCAAAATTATATATATTTATTTGCATTGTGCACAGAGAAATAAGTATTTGATCCCCTACCAACCATTAAGAGTTCAGCCTCCTCCAGACCAGTTACACGCTCCAAATCAACTTGGTGCCTGCATTAAAGACAGCTGTCTTAAATGGTCACCTGTATAAAAGACTCCTGTCTACAGACTCAATTAATCAGTCTGACTCTAACCTCTACAACATGGGCAAGACCAAAGAGCTTTCTAAGGATGTCAGGGACAAGATCATAGACCTGCACAAGAATGGGATGGAATGGGCTACAAAACCATAAGTAAGACGCTGGGTGAGAAGGAGACAACTGCTGGTGCAATAGTAAGTAAATGGAAGACATACAAAATGACTGTCAATCGACATCGATCTGGGGCTCCATGCAAAATCTCACCTCGTGGGGTATCCTTGATCCTGAGAAAGGTGAGAGCTCAGCCGAAAACTACACGGGGGAACTTGTTAACGATCTCAAGGCAGATGGGACCACAGTCACCAAGAAAACCATTGGTAACACATTACGCCGTAATGGATTAAAATCCTGCAGTGCCCGCAAGGTCCCCCTGCTCAAGAAGGCACATGTACAGGCACGTCTGAAGTTTGCAAATGAATATCTGGATGATTCTGAGAGTGATTGGGAGAAGGTGCTGTGGTCAGATGAGACTAAAATTTAGCTCTTTGGCATTAACTCAACTCGCCGTTTTTGGAGGAAGAGAAATGCTGCCTATGACCCAAAGAACACCGTCCCCACTGTCAAGCATGGAGGTGGAAACATTATGTTTTGGGGGTGTTTCTCTGCTAAGGGCACAGGACTACTTCACCGCATCAATGGGAGAATGGATGGAGCCATGTACCGTCAAATCCTGAGTGACAACCTCCTTCCCTCCACCAGGACATTAAAAATGGCTCGTGGCTGGGTCTTCCAGCACGACAATGACCAAAAAATACAGCCAAGGCAACAAAGGAGTGGCTCAAAAAGAAGCACATTAAGGTCATGGAGTGGCCTAGCCAGTCTCCAGACCTTAATCCCATCGAAAACTTATGGAGGGAGCTGAAGTTTCGAGTTGCCAAGTGACAGCCTCGAAATCTTAATGATTTACAGATGATCTGCAAAGAGGAGTGGGCCAAAATTCCACCTAACATGTGTGCAAACCTCATCATCAACTACAAAAAATGTCTGACTGCTGTGCTTGCCAACAAGGGTTTTGCCACCAAGTATGAAGTCTTGTTTGCCAAAGGGAACTAATACTTATTTCTCTGTGCACAATGCAAATAAATATATATCATTTTGACAATGTGATTTTCTGTTTTGTTTTTTTAAATTAATCTATCTCTCAATGGTAAAATTAACCTAGCCTAAAAATTCTAGACTGTTCATGTCTTTGACAGTGGGCAAACTTACAAAATCAGCAAGGGATCAAAAACGTATTTCCTTCACTGTATATATATATATATATATATATATATATATATATATATATATATATCTATCATACACACACGCACATTAAGACACCATATATCTTCCTATCCATAAAGCAAGTAGGTTGCATGAAGACAGAATTGACTTTCTCTCGGCACACTTCTACCACTATAAATAGATATTTTGACAGATTAAGACAGATCTGTGAATAGAATTCATTCAGTTCATTGATACTTTTGATAAATGAATAGATACTGCGCTGAGAATTATAAAAGAGCTTCTGTACTGGAAGACAGAAAACGCAGCAAAGAGAGTCGAAAAATCAATTTTGCTGGCTCTATTATCAGCTCTCAACTTCCCATAGGTGAGCCAGAGCACGTATTAATGGGCGCCCTTGTGCGTGCTCATATTATGGATACTCGCTAAAGTGCTCTACTAATAAAAAGCACATAAAGCGATATTTTGTGTCATTTCATATTAACATTATAGGATAACCCATGCTAATTTTGCTGCATAGTTGTGAGACTTCAGAAAAGAAGCGGATGTAATAATAGAGTATATATCTTTATATGATACCACTAAGTTGGGGCTCATGGCCATATTACGGTCTGTAAAACCTCAGAGTTGTACTGAGCTTTAAAAGAATACCAATTATTTTGGGCTCTATTGTACATCCGTATTTCTCAGATTTCATACATCATCTGACAAAATAAATGGTCGCCATCGGATTCTCCATTACGAAGGTGTAAAAGAATAACCCCGTAATACTGATGACATTTTCCTCTTTGTATTTGAAATATTAGTAAAGTCAAATTTTTATTTTTAGGTCTGACCACATAACTAAAGGAGGCATTACGGAAGCAAATGTCTCACAGCTGATAGTTAGACACCTGCTAAGTATCCTATGTAGAACTGGTACCACACAACCGCCATGCTGGAATAGCAAATAAAGCTTTCTGCACCGGATATATAGACTTCCCTGGGATATTTCATAGGGTAGTTGGTAGTATAGAACACAGTGTGTAACATTTAAAATATGAAGAAAAATGAACATGGAACAGGGACATGTCCTGCTTATGTAGACATCTCAATTCCTGAGAGGGCGGTTATAATAATTGCATGTCCATTTGGCCATCTGTATAAACTCCTAATGTAAATTAATGGACACATGAAGTCTTTTGGCCCTAAATGCTTCAATTATTAAACAAGCAATTATGAAGACATGGTCGCAAGGCAAAAGTATGAACGACAATGTAGAAATGAATATACAATGTTGAAGAAGGGTTATCTAAATATAAGGAATTATGTAATCCTGCTAGGACTGATCCTATATACAAAGGTCGTCTACTCCTTCCATGATACATGGAACCTTTGTTGAAATGGAAAACAAATGGGGAACATTAGCGATGATAGATGAACAGAAAAGGGTTTGGTGTGACCAGCGTCGTTACCATGAACGGACCATGCACAGAATGAAATACAAGCCTCATCCACTGTCAGTAAAAACTTTCCCGGTCATCATAGATTCATTCTTAACAGAGTTCCCATTCTCATAATAAAGGACATTCTATCCCCTAGTCAAGGGAGCAAGGTTTTCAACCCTTCTTCAACCACAAAGATGATTTAAAGGGGTTGTCCAACATTTTAGACTTAAAAAAGTGCCACTCTTGTCCATGGGCTGTGCCTGGTATTATAATTAAGCACTGTTCAAGTGAAGAAATCCGAGCTGCTATACCAAACACAGCCCACGCACAGGAATGGTGTGGTTTTTTAGAAAAAAAATCAGACTTGAAGGTGGTCACTAAAGATGGTGAAGGTGATGGTGAAGGGGAAGGTGATGGTGAAGGTGGACAGGAAGCCTGGCTACTGGTGATATGTTCTTTCTATCAAGTTCAGCAGGCACATAGACACGTAAAATTACTCTCCAGCCTGGAGAACCAAGACCGCCATGACCATGATTTGGAGTGGGAAGTTTGACATCCAGTCTGAATCTCTAAGCTCTAGGTAGTTAGGTTTGGTGATACACCTCCAGCATTTTGTAAATTACTCTCTTGGCATGATGAATTTACCAACTTCAAAATAGGAATTTGCTTACAGAAGTCCATGTTTGACACCCATTCACCCCTAAGGGTATGTTCACACGGCGGGGGTCCGTAACGGCTGAAATTACGGGGATGTTTCAGCCTGAAAACATCCCCGTAATTTCAGCCATACCGGCATGTGCAGGCGCTTGAACGCCGCGTCAATTACGGCCGTAATTAGCGCTGCTATTCATTGGAGTCAATGAATAGCGGCTCCAATTACGGCCAAAGAAGTGACAGGTCACTTCTTCTACGCGGGCGTCTATTTACGCGCCGTCATTTGACAACGGCGCGTAAATATACGCCTCGTGTGAACAGACAAACGTCTGCCCATTGCTTTCAATGGGCAGATGTTTGTCAGCGCTATTGAGGCGCTATTTTCGGGCGTAATTCGGGGCAAAAACGCCCGATTTACGTCCGTAAATAGGCCGTGTGAACATACCTGTTCACACGGCCTATTTACGGACGTAATTCGGGCGTTTTTGCCCCGAATTACGTCTGAAAATAGCGCCTCAATAGCGCTGACAAACATCTGCCCATTGAAAGCAATGGGCACACGTTTGTCTGTTCACACGAGGCGTATATTTATGCGCCGCTGTCAAATGACGGCGCGTAAATAGACGCCCGCGTAGAAAAAGTGACCTGTCACTTCTTTGGCCGTAATTGGAGCCGCTATTCATTGACTCCAATGAATAGCAGCGCTAATTACGGCCGTAATTGACGCGGCGTTCAAGCGCCTGCACATGCCGGTACGGCTGAAATTACGGGGATGTTTTCAGGCTGAAACATCCCCGTAATTTCAGCCGTTACGGACCCCCGCCGTGTGAACATACCCTAATAAGTATACATAGAAAAAAAAAAAAAGGAAAATAATGACGAGCTCTATGGTAAGAAGACTAAATACATTTTACGTTTTCTGTATTTTGTATATATTTTACACCGAATGTGCAGGGAGGAAGTTTTCTTTGCAATTTATGACTACTCTATTACGGATCCCTTTGGAATAATATAATCTTCCTTTGTTTAGCAGCAAGTCATAAATCAAATTATTATATTGTACACACCATTATGAAGGAGCTGAGCAATCTCATTCCAGTTGCTTAAGAAATTTACTAGTTTAATCACAAAAGTAAGTCGCTGTTCTCTTCTCCCAAACATCAACATAAAGCAGAGCAAAAAAAAGTAATACTTTGAATATTGAATATTGCGGGGTTCATCCGACGGAAACCTCAGACGGAACCCCGGAACGGAAAGCCAACGCTGATGTGAACAGGCCCTAACTGATACAAACGGATGGCATATCAGTTTGTATCCGTCAGCCATTGACTGCAATGTTAAAAAAAAACAAAAACAGAAAGATCCTTTCCATCAGATTTCCGTCATTTCTGACAGAATCAATAGCACAGCAGACTACGGTATTTCTTCTGTCAAAAAACATGAAACCTGACTAGACGGAGCCTAACTGAGCGCAACTGATTAAAAAACAAAACCCATTGAAACCAATGTTTTTTATGACGGAAATGTTAACTTCCGTTCTTGTGGTCCTCTAACGGATACGCTAGAACGGAAGGCACAATGCAGATGTGAACGCAGCCTAAAGAATATGAACAAAACCAAAACAAATGATTTAAATACCAACTCACATGGTTGGAAAAAAACAAACAAATAAACAAACAAACAAACATTGCAGGGAAAAAAAAGAGGACTCTATTCAGGTAAATGGGGTAGGAATAGAGTACACAGGAAAAGTGTCTCGAAATATCTGTTGCAATCAATGCAATTTCTACTGCATTCTATTTCAGATTACCAACCCCGTCTCAATGTGTTGTAAGGCTGATATTACAAGGCCTGACGAGGGCCGTGTAAATGAGTGCCGATCGACGAGACTGCTCGTTGATGGGCGCTCGTTTGCTCCTCGTGCCTTTCACAAGGAGCTAATATGGGGACGAGCGCTTGTTACTCCGATGGCTCGTCCCCATACATTTCTATCATGTCGCCAGCACATCTCCCTGTGTACACATGGAGATTGGCTGCCGACAACGACAATAGTTCGCTATTTAAAACGATACAATCACAGGGCAATGATCGGCAATGAACGATCTGTGAACCCTTGTCTGCCCGATAATTGGCCCGTGTAAAAGGGCCTTTAGTCACCTGAAGAAAAAGGGAGAAATAAAAGGATATTATAAATAATAATAACAACCACCTTAAATAAGTACTGTAGCCTAGCCAAGGACAAAAAAACACATTTCATATAATAAAAAACAATAACACGTATATAAAAAAAAAAAAAAAAGACTTCCACAATAGTTTACCTGTCAGCCATATGAGCAGCAGATCACCCCAGATAGTATTGCCCTGAAATTGCTTTTTGAAATGTTCAGTCAATACCCATTGGTGCCTGGCTGATTTTATGCACATAATACCAAAATATTCCGTTTATGACTACGGCACATTCAAATCCCCCATTTATAATTTACCTGAAGATCACAGTCCAATAAGGATTTTATATGAAGCACCTTATTAGCCGAATTATCAGCGAGCACTTTTTCAATTATCATTACAGTATATAATGGTTCTGACTTTGAGATTGTTATGGTGTTTGCAGTATTGTAGGGAATATATTATGGAAATGTATTATTCCTCATAAAAGAAGCAGATGCAGCTTTAAATTACAGGTGATGGGAAAAATAAGTAAATAAATTGCCTATCGGAGGTCCTCTCCCGTACACAAGATTATCCTGCCTACAAGGCAGAGTTTTTCTAACTAATTACAACTTTAAATACCTTTCCACCAGCCAGAGATTATATATGTGCTGACACAAGGATTCACTTATCTTAAGAGGAAAAACACTTAACATTCATAGGTTCCTTCCACCTAAACGGCACAGGGCTTATTATGTCATAATCTATCCAATGGCTCAAACTGCATTAGAATGCATTGATGTTTGCAGTTGCGGATAAACTAGAGAGCAGGTATCTCCGTGCTTTCTTGCTATGGGCAGGCAGCATGGGATTGGAAATCATATTTACTACAGTAAAAAATAACACTGTATTTACTTTGGCAATGGAACATTTATATCCCTTTAAATTGTGCCTCTAATGGAATGTAAATGTTATACAGAACCAAACATGGGCTCACTTCAGCGGTTCTAGAGTTAAGTGCGGCCAAAGATTGACATAACCGTGTCATTGGGGTAGGTCTGTGTGAGCAACTTGCCAGGAGGTGTTCGTCAGCCCTCATGAGTAAGTATGGCCTATTTGGTGATTTTAAACTAATATAGTGATTTTTTTGTCGGTGATTTGTGTGAACATACGGACCAAACTCTACAGGTCCGCAGTCTGCAAATCGACCAACAACTGATCCTACTGACATCACAGAACAAAGCTTTGATGCACCATTCATATGGTCATAGATTTAGTCTGGATTCCATTAGTGGAAAAGAATCTTAATAGCGTTTTGTTCTCCACCCATTGACGTGGGTACTTGCAAGGAAGGGATTAACCTACTGAGGAGGTGCTGTATGAGCAACAACCATGTAATCCCTCATGAGCTGTACAATCAATAAACACATAATCCAGAAAAGACGCCTTATTACATTTAGCTAGAACACATAAAGACAGATCTTTAGACAAAGTGAACAGAAATTCTGCACCGCCATACTCATATGTATATGAGTGAGTGACCTGGACTCAAAAACCATGTGCCAACAACTTCATAATTTTTCGTTATTTTTTTTTAAATAGCCCCTACGAGAGTCTTAGTGATATATATATATATATATATATATATATACACACACACACACATATCTATCTAGATATATATATTTATTTATTTTTTTCCTCTACAGACACTAAAAACAATAAACCTCCATAAAACCACCTTGTTGCGAAGGCCACCCCTGATCGAAACCAGATTTTTCTAGAATAGATTTTTAAATTTCCATATATCCCATGTTCATTGACCCTTTTTTTCTTTGAGGACCACCCCTCTAGCAAATCATTTTTCACAGCAATTTGGAGTGGTTGTTGTCGTGGTTTCACCGTACAGGTCTACAAGGAATTTAACCATTTCTGGCATAGAAATAAATGTTGTGAATTTAGAAACAATCACTGTTTAAAAAAAATATCAAATATTTTTTAAACTTCACGTTTTATACATTCCTTGCGTTTTCCTTGCCGATATAATAAAGATTCAACATATATTAAAATCCCTAGCTCAAGACGTCAACATGTTTAAAACCAGTGAAGCGTAACACTTCATTTAACTTCATGTATACCTCTTGCTCTTCTGTTTTCGGAAGACACCAGGGTTTTAACAAACATCTGATGGCCATTATTAATGATCACCTCGATCTAAATGCTCCTCCTGCTGGATTAATAAACTTATTCTCAGACCATTAAACATCTGGATCTGTCGTTCAGTTGTCAATTCCACATATATGGAGGTAAATGTTAGTGCAGGATATCAGCTCCTATGCGAGGAGGGAGCACTTAATAGACTAAATACCTTGCTGCTGAAAGTCGGGTGTATATTACACGGAAGCCTCTTGAGGAGGAAAGCGATCCTTTTGAAAGCAGTCTAAGTAAAGACGAGAGATTCACCAATGAAGACGGAAGAACTTCAAAAAGGCAAAAGTAATAGTCAGGTTCCGTTTTATGTCTTGTTTTCCTTTGACCTGTAGTCTTAATGAGCAGCTATGAAAAACCAGAGCTTCATGATGGCTTTAATGCCCAATAAAAATCTACAAAAATTTACAACACTGTCTGTGAAAAAATAAAAGCGACAACGTGCGCTGCCTTTATATGACAACCTTTCATAATCGAGAAAGGTTTGATAGGGTGTCCTCCCTGAAGGCAATGCAGCAGTACTCACCATCTCTATATGAATGAATCAACATTTACGACACTGTAGGATTTTAGCGATCTCAAATAAGGCCAACATCCAATTACACAATTTCCTAATATCCTAATTTCCTTCTATAGTTTTAGATTAATAGTGTTACTAAAAAACACATTTTTGATTTTGGTTTGCTTGCCTCAACATGAAATATACAATATAAAAATGGAATAATTTTGCTCCAATCTCTCAGGACAGTTATATTTATTATTTATTTTACTTATATAGCACCAACATATTCCGCAGAGCTGTACCGAGGTCCTTACTTACTGTCCCCATTGGGGCTCACAATCTAAATTCCATATCTGTATGTTTTTTGGGGTGTAGGAGGAAACCCAAGCAAACACGGGGAGAACATACAAACTCCATGCCGATGTTATCCTTGGTTGGATTTGAACCAGGACCTCAGCGCTGCAAGGCAATAGTGAGGAAAATCTCCATTGTTTCATAAACCGATATGTCTACTCTATAAAAATAAAACAGGAAATAGCGAAGAAAAGAAGTTAACAATTAGTAGACATAAAGCCAAGTTGTTGCAACCAGAAACAATAAAGTAGAAATATGCTAATGATATGAATACACGTCTCCAGGACTATTATGGAGCGTGCAGATCTGCCATGGTCACCCATGAGTCATGTCTGATGTTGCCAAGTTGTGGCCTGAACATAGGGCTGGGGATATGGCCTAAAAATAAAATCTCTTTTTTTGTTTCTTTTTCAAGCTCATGGGTGATTCTTGTTTTTAATCTTGATTTTCTATTTTTTTTTGCAAAAATAAACTAAAACAAGTTCAGTAAGCTGTCAACGGAAAAAGGAGTTGGAAATATTTGATGCAGGTTCTCTCATCCTGCCACGATTAACTATAGCAAAGACACTTACTAGCTGGTGGCAGAAGAAGTAAGCCTGTACGGAAATTATCGGACTCCTTCACCAAGTCACTGAACTGCACATTAAGCATTGGAGACTGATTCAGCCACATTAAGGTCTGATTCACATGAACGAGTGCAATCTCGGGTGTGGAAAACGGCCGTTTTTCATGTCCGGGTCGCACCCGTTTTCATGGATCCTTCATGGACTTGAGTCTATTGACAGATCCGTTAAAGCGGATGAAAATAGGACGTGTCCTATATTTTCACGGGCCCTTCACATGTTCTGTTAAAACAACGGTCACGTGAATGACCCCATTTAAATACATGTGTCCGTGTGACGGCCGTTATAATAAAAAAAAAACGTCCATCACACGGACAAGATATACCCTCGTCTGAATTCGGCCTAAAAGTATGAAAAAAATATTCTATAGGTGAAATGAGTCATATGTTTTATGAATTGCTGTGCATGCAACTCCCTTATGTAAACGAATAGGGTTCAATAACACATGATCATGCGTATATATTACGTTACTGAACTCCAGTCTTTTATATAAAGGAACTGCATGCACAGCAATTCCTCCATATTGTAATATACACGGATTATTCATACTTTATTGAAACTTATCCTTCTACAGTATAATAAATGGTATGTTTATGGATTTATATCCCCTTTAGAATCAGATGGTGCTCGTATATGATCTGATCTCTATGTATTTTCAAAGTAAAATGGTGAAAGTTCTACCATTTTACTTTGCATATGGATTAGTCTATAAACCAGCACGATCAGTTCCATAATGATCTATGGCTCCCTAGGGAGAACAGACTATCCCCTTTAAGATACTGGTAGGGCTAATGCAGGAACGCATTTCTTGTATCCCCGTTGTACAGTCCCGGACTCTATACCTGGCTGAGCAGTGTGCTCGACAAAGAAAAAAAAGGACTTGGGCGCCTTTGGCCACGAAGTATAAAAATGTAAGCGCAAAATTAACAAGCATTAGTCTAGCATTAATACTAAACTGTGGACTGACTGATGGCAGGGTTTACGATAGACTGTATACTGACTGGAAGCAGCGTTTACGTTCCACTGTGGACTGACTGCAGAATTTGCACTAAACTGTGGAGTGACTGGCGGTAGTGTTTACACTTGGGGTTGGAGAGGAGAGGTTTCTGCACTTCTTGCCACTCAACCCATTAAAAAAAAAAACACTAGTGAGTCTCTCCCAGGTACAATAGATTGTGTTTATCTATTTTACAGTCAGACTCTCCCCATCCCCAAATGGCTGACAGAAGGGAACAATAGATTGGATTTACTTGCCCAGGCTCGCACCTAAACATGTGGGAGCGTAGGATGGGTAAATAATTATAGAACAAACTCTACAATTGTGTTATATCCTCCCCTCGTCCCGAGCTGCCAAAGTGGAACCGCTGAGCGGCTTCAAAATACCTCCGAAGGCAATTGAAGCTGCTTAGCGGTGTCGCGCTGGCGGCCTAGACAAGAGTAATTCGTATATAAGAATCTGTAGTCGCAGACACAATAGACGACTGCTGCATACATTTTCCTGTCACTTAATTGGGTGTTAATCACAGCGCGGGCAGCTAGGACTGGAGGCAGATAAAACAGTCCATATGATTTCATCTAACAAATGGCACGCTCCGTGACAAACATGGGCGGTGGGCTTTATTCACAGCACAGGCCAGAGGGACGGGAGACTCAGTAAGAAACTGGGCCGCCTCATCCCAACTTGTAGGAGCAGAGACTTCTCCGTGTAGTGCGGCGCAACTCTTTACATATTAAAGAGGCTCTGTCACCAGATTCTCAAATCCCTATCTCCTATTGCATGTGATCGGCGCTGCAATGTAGATAACAGTAAAGTTTTTTTGTTTTTTTAAAACGTTCATTTTTGGCCAAGTTATGAGCTATTTTATATATATATGCAAATGAGCTTTGAAATGGACAACTGGGCGTTTTTTTTTCGTATGTCCAACTGGGCGTGTATTGTGTTTTTAACTGGGCGTGTTTACGTGTATGACACTGACCAATCAGTGACCAGTCAGCATCATACACTCATCTCCATTGATTTACACAGCAGCGATGTGCAGCCACATAAACAGAGATTAACGTTAATCAAGTGTCCTGATAATGAATACACATGAAATCCAGCCTGGACGTCATGTGTATTCAGAATCCTGACACTTCTGACTCTTTTCTGTGAGATTTCCAGCAAGGGAAACGAAATCTTGTTTACCTCCGTAATCTCGCGAGATTACGAGTGGCTTGCTGGAATCTCACAGAAAAGAGTCAGAAGTGTCAGGATTCTGAATACACATGACATCCAGGCTGGATTTCATGTGTATTCATTATCAGGACACTTGTGTATGTGGCTGCACATCGTTCTAGTAAGAACGCTGTGCTGCTTGTAAATCAATGGAGATGAGTGTATGAGGCTGACTGGTCACTGATTGGTCAGCGTCATACACGTAAACACGCCCAGTTAAAAACACAATACACGCCCAGTTGGACATAACGGAAAAAAAACGCCCAATTTTCCATTTCAAAGCTCATTTGCATATATATATATATATATATATATATATATATATATATATATATATATATAAAAAATAGCTCATAACTTGGCCAAAAATGAACGTTTTTAAAAAAAACAAAAACGTTACTGTTATCTACATTGCAGCGCCGATCACATGCAATAGGAGATAGGGATTTGAGAATCTGGTGACAGAGCCTCTTTAAAGGCAAAATAAATTTAGCGCTTTTGCTCAGAAACAGAATTGTCAGGCCCCCAAATGGACTGCAGTGGCTCTGTCTCTGGAGGGCAAGGGCCATCCATGTATAACAAGGTCAGCTATTAATTTATGTCTGACATGTAATACTAGAAATTACCCTGCATCAGCCACTAGCTGCAAATGTACGACTGGCTGCATTTTTTTGCTAGGGGTTTCTGAAGCCAGAACCGTAAAAATGAGCTGATCACTGTGCCAATTTCAAATTAATTTTTATTTTATTTTTTAGACAATCCCTTTAAGATATCAACACACATTAGATATTTTTTTTGTCAAAGCCTGCCAGCCATGTATATGGAGCAGCCCGTCTGCCACATTTCCTGCAGCAGAGCTATACATGCATGTATATCGGGAAGTCACGGTCTGTAATAGTTGGCCAAACTAATGTACCACCAAGAGCTCTCTTATGTGACGGATGTTCTCCAAATCTGCAAGAGGACACACTTACAGCAATAGGCAGCAATACTGAGAAGATTGTGCTAGGAAATTGTGATTTAACCCTTTCAGTAACATTACTTTCTGAAAGGTTCCCCAACGAAGTGTTCGACACTTCAAAATGGGTCTTTCCTTCAGATGTTTTCTGTTCGGTTTCTTTTATTTTTAATATTTTATTATCTGCAAACAGGATATTATTGTTCCCAACATTTCTCATGTAACATACATTCATAGTATCTGAAGTACAAAGACACATGAAGTACATCAAGTAGGCCAAAAAGATTGTATGCAATAAAATGAAAGTAAGGTCATATAAAACACTCAACTAATGAAACATTCTTCATAAAACATTTGTGTTTCATTGTCCTTCGCGGCGTTTAGTTGTCCGGGGATTTGATGGGCGATTCCACTAACTATTACATTTTAGATTTCTAAAGAAACAAAACTACTTTTTTTTTTTTTTTTTTTTTTAGTTTTCCTCATCTCTTCAGCGTCTCACATGATATTAGCTCATACTTCAGAGATGGAATTTTACCCTTAGGTATGCTTAGCGTAATACAGTTTTTGAAGCATGGAGAATATAAACTAATTATAAATGACTCTATAGGGGAACATTGGAGCACAAACTCCCAGAAATAATGCAGTACAGTCAAATTGCACAGGTTGTCACTGTGGAGTCCCTGACAGCACGGTTTGCAAAATGATTCATCAGCTTCTCTACGTCCAAACAGACTTCCTTTACCCTACTTCTGAAACCTTAATTCACAGGAGCAGATTCCTGGGTTGGCAGGTGATTTGAATTGTCTGTTAATTCTAAAGGAAGTAGATTAATCTCCGAGTGCCCCCTATGGGGATATTCAAGCTTCAGAGAATACCGGCTTCAACTTCTTGCTAACTGCACAGACAAAAAAACTAAATTGAACATTCTTTTCTAGAACAAAAGAAAGCTGTGGAAGAAGGCAGACTCCTGCATTCATGTACTACGCTATTCCCTTACTGCCCAGGGGGGCAGCTCGGATATAAGAGAGTTGACATTATCTCAGTGGTCTACAAATCCACTAGTTCATTGCGGAATGATTGTTCAATCAAACACCATACCAGAAACCAATTATAAACGGGGCAATGTTTCCAGGACACCCAGAATATTAAACTAATATAGACAGCGATTAGCAACCGAGCCATTTCCAGCAAGAAAACATTTCCGTAGGGGACGCAGCTGAATGGAATATAGATCACCAAAATTGGTGACCCATGCTTTATATAACAAAAATGTTTACAAGTCTTAGCTGTCAGCTTTTCAAAAATCAAACACGTTCAAGTTTAGACCAAAGGATGTTTTTCTGCAGACTTCATATGCTGGAGTGAAATGTAGAATTCACTCGCCATTGAATGTTTTTTTTATTGGGTTCTTAGAACCCTGGCATTTGGATATTAGTATCAACAGATGCAAAGATAAAGGTGAAAGGAATTTGGGTCTACGGATTGGACACCCTTTAACACACAACACAAATCACGGAATAAATCATGATGAAAGAGAGCGCAACATACGGCTCCACCCAAAACGAAACAAAAGCTACTTTTAGGTGGGAATGAAAGTTACAAAATAAATCCAAAAAGTTAACCTGTCTGACACACTTTTTATTACTAGGGTTTCATAGGGCCATCTGCTGCTTGCCTCATTGGGTCAGGACAGATCGTGCAAAAACCATATGACTACAAAACTGTTCAGTTTTAGGAAGCTTGGAGTACAAGAATGATACTTTCACAGAACGCTCATTCCCAATAATTAAACAGGGCAGCGATCAACAGATGAATGAGAATACGCTCGTTCATCAGCTGATCGTATCTTTTTAAATGCTCAAAATATTATCGTTGTCGCCAGCACATCTCCCCGACATGCTGCCAACACTTTAGAAATGTATGGGGACGAGCGATCGTCCCCATACTAGCTCCTGGAAAAAGGAGCAAACAAGCGCCAATCAACGAGCTGTCTTGTTGATCGGCGCTCGTTGCACCGGCCAGTGTAAAAGTACCTTAACGCAATGGATCCAGAGACTGGAACACAGCAGATAAGCAAAATCGTATCTTCAAAACCCAGAAAGTTATAGTGAAATCTATTTATAAAGTGGATTCTAGTATTTACAATGGCTTCAAAGCAAATGTTCAGTACTTCTCATGGCTGACAAAAAAATAAAAATGATGTCCAAATGAATATATGCTACAATTTGCCCTAGATGTGTTAGGCCGCATTGACTTTACCCATATTGAGCGGAATGGCGATATTCTTCATAAAACAGAAAATCCCTTTAAAACCATTTGGGGGTCACTCGGCCCTCTTAAAACCATGGAATCTATGAGGTAACAAACACTATGGGAACAGAAACTGTGAAGTTTTAGTCTGCAGGACTGTGTTGATGTAATAAGTAAAGTAAAGATAGAATAAGTGGCAGCAAATCAGGACAAGACTTGTTCCTATAGTTTAGATCAAGAGAGTAGAAAACCAGGACAATAAAGTACACTGAAAAAAGAACAGCAGATGAAGAGCGAAGCTGTAAGGGAGTTTTGTTGAGACAGCAGCTCCAGCAGGGCACAGCTTAAGCTTCAGAGAAGAAAGCTCCGACTCTCACATCTCCTGCAGTTCATGCTCTTTCATTTCCATGAAGCCAGAGAACTCAGCGGCCTCCATAGGATATGCTGCACCTGTGACTGTAGTCATGGAACCATCAAAGCATTGTACACATTTATTAACCAACTCCTGATATTACTCTGGTGTCATATACTTGCGTAAGTTATAATGGAAAGTATTTCTCCTGAACTGTATAAACGTAGAGGCCCAAATATTGCTGCACAATAAAACGAAGACAAAAAATAAAAAGTTCTCCGAGTCAGATAAACCCTATTGGGTGAACCCTTTAAATAGATTGTACATAACACCAGGTTTATAGACAACCCTGTTGCCCATATGGTCGGTCAAGTTTTACAGCTCTCCCTAAAAATTCCTATGAAGATTAAAAGGTAGATTGTGGGGTTCATAAACTAACTGCTCATCTGGGTGGGCACTTAAAATAACCTTTTTATTTTGTACCGGTCTTACTTAAAAAGGTTTGTCTCATGAAGACAACTCCTCCTTGAATAGAAGTGGTTATTCCTGGTCTGGCATCTTTAACGCCAGGCGATCAGCTGCGATTGGTTGGAAAAACCCCTTCTGTCCATGTAGGACCGCCCATTTAATTAGACCTCAGTATTAAAGGATTTTCTTCTGGTTCAGCGGATATTCACTGCACATAACAATGGATCTTTTACCTGAACAGAAGAGGGATCATTTTCTTGGGCTGAACTCATGAATTATAACCTAACAATAACTTCATTTCACCACCAAAGGAATATTAGGTAGATGACAAGGAGTGCCTTCATTGATGTCACATAGTAAATCATCAAGCAAACCAACAAATTGCAGTGACTACATAGCGGGCAACCAAATTGAAACATTTAAAAAATGTTACGAAAATATTTTTTAATAAAATTTGAGTGAATATTTTTGATAAATGAATGAACTTACAGCTATCTATACACATTAGATTTAAGTCGACGGAGGCAGCCCAACCAATAGTCATGTCAAGGGACAAAAGAATGAGGCATGTTGGATTTCAACATGCTCGATTATTTGTTTGCTCAGGAGAGAAGGCCCTTCCAGTGGTGCCGGACAGCAATTTACTGCTCTCTCCACATTGAAATGAACATGAACGCTCTGAGATCTCGTGTGTATGGCCAGTTATGGGATTGATATGTTGTCTAAAAAACCTTCCATGCTATCACATTTAAAGGCCTTTCATCCAAGACCTCTTCAAGAAGAAATTTAAAATCACTTATTTTTTTAGACTGATTTATGTGTGGCCTTGGATCTACGACCTGTTACCCACCATAAACCACATGTTTTTCCGTTCCACTGGAACCACACCCGTACCTGATTCAGATTTGCCTTTCCTGCTCTTCTGCCTCAGAGGTTTCAAGGCATAAGGCTATTTGCAGTTAACTTAATGAGGTGACTAGGAGCCTTGTCCTTGATGTTTTTCCTTGCCATATCAAATGGAAAAATGACCACTGTGTCTAATTATCTAGAAGGACTATAAACATCACCCTCATCCAACACCAAAATAAGGATCCCATTAACAGTGAGATCCTCCCTGTTTGCTCATAACTCTTTTAGAAGAGCTCATATAACGTTCCAACATCAATTAGAACATAGCTAATCTAATTTAGGAGTTTCCTGCCCATGCCCTACCTCACAAAGGTTATTCTAACAAATGATTATGGGGCACGCTACTCAAATCTTAGAAACTTCCTTATGGCCAGGATATATTCAGTTTGCAAATTGGCAGTTATTTAAGATGTGCTGTGCTTATGTATAAAAAAAATGGTTTTAAAAATACTTGAAACAAATCTAAAAATTATCATCTATATAAATGCACAGGATTGTAACAAAATTACACAGTTCCTCAATGTTGAATATAGTCATGATATATCTATGAGGCAGAAAAAGGTCCTAAAAAAGAGAAAGGCTGAACTATATATGCTACAGAAATCATCCATAGTCTGCCACTGCGTATAAATAAAAACGGTCCTCATAGCGTAAGAAAGTTTGCAATTCCGAGTCTTGTTACAGCTACCATGGTCCAATGGACTCATTTACTTTGGCCGTTTTCAAAATCTAATACGAAGCTTGGAGACTGACTTTTATATTTTCTTCTTAACTGTAAGGGCTCCCCTGTGCCTAACCAAAGCCGTTTGAATTCATTCACCTTCACCGAATGTCGGAACAATTACTTTACATTAAAGGAATAGTCTCTCCTTCCCAGAGTCAACTCCCGCCAGATTCATGTTCTCCATAAAGTAATGCAATTCATACTTTACATTTACATACACTTCATTGTTAACACTCATTACTGCTGTGCAAATAGACATCCAAATATGTTCATGCTAAAAGTTATTTGATATTTATTCTTTTTTTAGTGCTACAGTTGTCTTTCAGATGATCAAATTTGGAGCAAGGGGTAACTTTGACGATAATGGGGTCCAAAACTAGTCACCTATTGCTAGAGTTTATGATCAGCTTTGTTCACATTCATGTCACCTGTCTCTGCTGCTAGAGTTGATGTGATCTTATTGTATGAAACATGGGTTAGAACGTTTATTTACCAGGTTTTTAGGATCACACGTTTTTATAGACATCCTAGTGGAACTAAGCTCCATCCATAACTGAAGACCTAAAAGGTTACATGTTAGAAGGTTAGTTCTAGATAAAAAAAAATTATAATCATACCAGCTGTTTTGTCTACTAGGCTATGTCTATATATCCAAAATCTGTCAGAGGAGCAGAACAAGGGAATAACGGAAGCAACAGTTCTGTTGCATGACAGACACCTCCAGAGGCCAGCGGAACCCATTGACCTTAACTTCCGCCGTGGGTGTCTGTCGTTTTACCGTAGACAATAGAGCCGCATGCTGCACTTTTTCCGCCGGTAATCTCGGCCGGATCGGCGACAGATAGCCTCCAATGCGGGTGTGAACGAAGTCTGCGGGGTTAGATATACTCAGTACTGTACAAGTGGGTTTTCCTACAGGTCTAAAATATTCCTAAAAAGACACAATCCTCAGAGAAAGCACAGCAGAGCAGAGATGTTGAGATCAGACCACTTCTAAAAACACCCACTCAAATGGTATCATATGATCATGCTAAACACGAAGAGGAGCTATCTGTATAGTAATACGTGTATATAAGCAAGTCAACATTGAGGCGAGGCAGGTACTTCACCTCTCCATCGTAATATAATTTCATCATATGAGTTGCATTTCTGGGTTAATTTTTTAATTTGACCTGAGCTACATGGATGCATCTTATTTTGTACTTTCTTGTAACAGCTTTTGCTGATAGAATCTACTGCATTGCTCAGTTAATGAGCCTTTTGCTTCAATTACAAGAATCTTAGTATCCGAATCCCAGCACCCGGCGGTTAGGCAGAGAGTTGAAATGTCCGCTAATAGACATTGTTTTTTACGACCTATCCTGGAAGCATTCCGACGGATTTATGCCCTTTGCATTTTGAAGCTAATGGCTTTATATTTACGATCTGAAAGGGAAGAGATGGAGGCAGACAGCCATGGAGCTGGGCCCATGTTTTCTTGCACCTTCCACTTCAGCTTGGATACAAGAGCACCAGGAAGACATAAAAAGCAATCCTATTCAGTTTTTGTTTTAATGCATACCCAAGGAATACATGAAATATTTATCAGATTTTCAACCCCAATGAAAATCCTAAAGGAGGGTAGCATAAAGTATGCTTATTGCTTCATGGCTACTTGGTCTGATGGAGGCATCCAAAGAGCTGTGTCACTCTTAAAAAGCTCAGCTAGTCTCAAGAATTTTTGAATAGCACAACTGAATATATAAAAGAAAAAAAAAACGCTCTAGTAAAAAGGGGGGATCTTTAGTGTTTTAACATTCTTCATTTATGTTAGTAGTATATTTCTACTAGAGGTGTAACTTGAAGCCAATGCAAAATCTGCAACAGAGCTACCCCTTGCATCATTTATACTATTAGTCTACGCATATGGGGCAGAGGGAACTTTTGGTGCCTCTAAAGCTCCAGGACCTTGGTGGAACCACAACCTTTATATACCTCTGTTATGCCTCTGAACATAGAAAGGTTTTTTTTTCATTAGTAAGGGCACCATGTTAAATGGCAATTTTGTGGGATATTGTGTTTGAGATTTATTTCTACACAATATGCAGCAGAATTCTGTTGCAAAATATGAAAAACAAATTTAGTGCATAACGTGTGTCAAATTTATCATGCATTTTATGCACGGTTCTCACCCACTTCAACAGTTTTGAAAACAGTGTAGAAGGTATTAGTGAAATGGTAGTGATTGAAATTACACTTTTAGTACAAATTAAAAATCACCAGCCCAAAACATGACTGGTGATTCAAATGCCCAATTCTCCTCACCTACCCCAAAGTCCCCTAATATGGGGAGCCAATTTGATCCACTCCTGGCAGGTAAGGAACAGCAGAGTAGGGTGGTCACACGCGGCAGATTTTGTTGCAGAAATGTCCTGGACTAAGGTCCCATGCACATGACTGTAGAATTCATCCGTAATTACGGTCCACTTCTATTGCCCGCGGACACCTTCCCGTATATTTATGGGAAGGTGTCCGTGCCGTAGAATGGCTCCGCAAAAGATAGGACATATTCTATTTTTGCTTTTTACGGACCGTGCTCCCATACTATATATGGAAGCACGGCCCACAAATGCGGGTGGCTGTCCGCGGCCAGCCATGCCTGTAATCACGTACAGTGCTTACGGGCACGGTCGCGTGCAGGGGACCTCAGGCGGTGTTTCTGCAGGACGTGCATGGATTCATTCAGAAATTTCGACAACAAATTCTGCTGCGTCTTGACCCAGGGTATGGCCACACGTAGCATAACACTGGAATTTCCATGCAGATTTACAGTAGCAGCAAAGTGGAGGAGATTTCAACAAATCTCATCCACATGCTGCAGAAAAAACCTGCACAAAACATGTGCGGAAATTGCCTTGCCTTATGGATTTTCAAAACGGCAGGATGTCAATTTGTGTTGCAAAAATGATGCAGAATTTCCCTATGGAAAATGTGGTTGTAAGTTCTGCAGTGTTTACGGTACATGTGCCCTTACCGGAATGGAGCCAAGTACAACAAACTCACACCAGAATCACTAACATAACCGCTAACTTTCAGTCCATCAATGCAGAAAGGTTAAGAAGCTAGTAAAGGCCCTTTTACACCAGCCAATTATCGGGCAAACAAGCGTTTACAGAACAGGTAGACGTGCTGCCGACATGATAAAAATGTATGGGGACCAGGGAACGTGTAACGATCGCTCGTCTTCAAGCACAGCTCCTTGTGAAAGGAGCAATCGAGCACCGATCTACGAGCTGTCTCGTTGGTTGGCGCTTGTTTACACGGCCCACGTCGGGCCGTGTTATATCACCTTTAGACGTCTAAAGAATTTTTGGATATAAAAAAAAAAAAAAACTCACAGAATTTGGAATCCTTAATTTCAGTGCTAAAATAGAAGAACAGTTCATGCCTTAAAAGCTGAAAATTTTCTTATTCTCATAATACACTTGGACGTGCACACAGGGAGATGGTGTAACGAAAAAAACACTTGAAACATTATAGCGAGGCTCTTTCAGTGATAATAAATGATTAATAATTAGGACCAGAAGTAGGTAATACTGCAAATGTGGAATCCGGCTGTACCATTTCTCAGGGCTGGACTTTGATCTAACGTCATTGACTGTTATGTACTCGGCCTAGCTTTATAAAACATGCAATCGTTTATTTTTCATTTTACAAAAGACTGACTGCAGAACATTTCTTACTTATCCTTGTTAAGAAGAGTTACGATTTTACCTTATATACATTATACATAAGTTAGGGTCACACCACGTTTGGCTTTTTAAAATTGTCCACCGAACATATGCCCCAGACCAATGCATTTCTATGCCTGTACAGATACGTATGTCTGCCATTAACTCCCTTTTGATAAAACATTTGCATACAGTTGTATTGAAAGTCTGGTTTTCAATGCAGTTGAAGAAACAGTATCATACCCACATATACAAACTAAAGACATGCGAACAGAACTTATTTGGGTAATGACAGTCTATGGGCATGTCAGATGTGTATATCGGCAAATGCACAGATTGTTCACACCAAATGTGATGCGAACCTAGCCGAAGTATGTGATTCCATCCCGCTTCTAGGGATACTTTGTACAGTGTTAGGCCCCATGCACACGAACGTGCTTTTGCGGCCGCAATTCCCCCGAAAATCCACTGGAGAATTGCGGCCCCGTTCATTCCTATGGGGCCATGCACATGACCGTGTTTTCCGCGGTCTGTGCATGGTCCAGGAGCCCGGACCGTAGCAAGAACGGAAATGTTTTATTACGGAAGTGTTCTGCGGTCCAGGCCCATAGCAAATAATGGCCGAGGCCACGTGCACGGCCCGCGATTTTTGGGCGGCTTCCGGGTGACACTCCACCCCCGGCCGACCTGAAAATCACGGACGTGATAAAACAAATCTGGAACACTGTTTAGTCAGTGAAATGTTATATCGATTGACAACTTTTTTTTTTTTTTAAAAGGTAATTTTATTAAGATCTCTTAGCAAACAGCGGTACAAAATAAATAAGTATAAAATAATGTTGCATACAGCAAATAATACAGTAGTACCAAGTGTACAAGGTCAATTATTAACAAAAACATATGGATACGCTTCTTCACATATCCATATGTATATTATTAGGAAACAAAACCTGAACAGTCTTTCCTTATCAGAAGAAAATGTAAAATAAAATCTGGTGAGGACCAGTCAAGGGAAAAGTTTAGTGGAGGAATGGGGGACCAGAGAGCGACGTCAGCAAAGTCCATGCCCAATCAACCCGAACAATGTTGAGTTATGCGCTAGTACGAGGGTTGGCTATCCAAGAGCTCCACACTTTCAGAAATTTATCAGGGCATCCACGTGCTTCATAAGGGAGTTTAGAAAGTAATCCATGCCGACAACGTAGGAACCTTGGGATGTTTCCAATGCAGTAATATAGTTTTTTTATTAGCATAAAACATTAGTAGCGCCATGAGAGATCTAACTGCGATAGTAGGTATCATTTCTTCTACCCGTAATAAAAGACAAGTTCTGGCTTAGAGTATACAAGGGAGTCCTACTTTAAATTCAAGAAATTCCATTACCTAAGCCCAGAAATGATTAATAATTGGACATTCCCAGAACACATGTAGGAAATAGCCCTCATTCTAAATAATTTGGAAAATGTGTAGTAAATTTGATGAAAACATTTTAATTGAATAAGTCGGTCTCGTGTAGATATTAACGGGCCTGTTAGAGCGGATAGCAGTTCCTTAAGATCGTCTGTAGATACAGAGTGTGAGACCATCGGTCCAGGGCTCTATCAAATTTGTCGGAAGATACAGTTAATAGCTGTCTATAAAGCATGGATAATGGTTTAACCAACGTCTCCTGTGTGAGCCAATCCTCCACCGGGGATGTACATAGTCTGCAAATTGCGACCAGAGGGCATTAATTGACAACTTTAGCTATAACTAAACCATAAATCAGAAACATTGCGTAATAAATGGGGACATAAATTTCCAAAAAGAAAGAAGTGTGTGGAATTTCCATTAAAAGATACAGGAATTCATTTCTAGTTAAATGTGTCAATATAGATTAACTTTTATTGTCCAGTTATTTGAAAATCGGAATGGAAATCTGAGCCTCGATAGAAGTTATGAAGCAATTTCCGGGATATATGGGAAGATATACATGTTTTGATGTGGAGCAGAGCCAAGCTGGTCAGATCAGGGAGATTGGAGTATGAGAGCATCAGTACCTTGCTCCTCCTTGAGTAGCCCGAGGCGCTCATACCAGGGCGTCTGCTGATAATCAGGTAGCAGCTCGGAGTCCCAGGCGCCAGACATGGATTCTTATCTGGCTGTCAGGAGGAATGTTGAATCAAAGCAAGAAGCACAACATTTTGAGAGAAAGAACTCACAATAAACAAAGAGAAATAAAACGGCACAAAAGGGGGAGGAGAGGCAGGAGACACCAGTATAGGCTTTCTCCTGGAACACAAGGTTAAAATCATTCTGAACTGAGACAACAAAGGTTGCCTGTAAAATTGGAAATTTGGATGATGGGGTGGTGTTAGCTTTAAACACACACATTCATACTGCCAGCTCAGTGGGACATATATGTAGCTATGCCATTATTTTATTGTAGCTCACAGCCCTAAAAACCAGCAAGACCAGAGCCACTAGCAACATACACAAGGACGCCCCACAACAGCAAAATGCCTGCAGTCATTACCGAAGGATAACAGAATTGATGTTCCATGTTTATCTGGGATTATGAAAAGAAGTCTACTTTGTAGACCTACAGTGCCACAAAATATACCCATTGGAAGAGCCTTAATAAGAGGACACATTATGTAACAAGCCATGGGTAAATGGGGAGCGGGGCAGATTGAAATATATTTTTGTGGGAAAAGATTCAGTATAACTTATATTTTAATTATTCAAACATCTGCTCATTCTGGGCTTAGGAGTCCAGTGGGTGGTCGCTGTATAGGCGTGAAAACAAAGATAGCTGTTAGTCATTGAATAGGACCGCCCACTGGACTCCTAAACACAAAATGGGCAGATGTTTAAATGCATAAATTACAAGTTGTACTAAATCTTCTCCCAGAAACCAGATATCAAACAGCTCTGTTCCTCCTTCTCTAAAGCATGTTGCCCACAGATACGACTGCATTTTCAACTTGACCATTGACCTTTAAGGACCAAACATAAAGAGAGCCTTGTGCGGAGTCGATTCGTCAGTGAGTCTTATAATGTTGTTGGTCCATGACTTCACACAGGTTACAGTGTAATTATGCATTTATATCTTTGATTCTATAAATGACACCTGCAAAATATAGGACTTCCCAAGAACCACCTTATGATTGCCTATTCCTTCCATGGTTTTTGCAGGCAGATATGTTCCTAGTTATAGAAGTATTACTGTAGTGATATACTTAATCTGGCCACACACTTAGATAGCGGTCGCCCAAACGCTCGTTTGTTCAACAGCTATTCCTCCTGACTCTCCCATACACCCGCACGCTCGGCTCTGCCAAGAGCGCATATGTTCTCGGTAGGAAGAAGAGAGAAAGCCATTGGCAATAGTTTATCTCCTTACAAACAAAAGGATAGGAATATTGAAATCCAACATTCCCAGCACTTCTTTCCCCCGACTTTTGCCATCGGGGAAAAGTCGGGACATTGCAATACACATTAGAGGGTCAGCGGGTTCGGCCGACATTCATCTAATGTATATGGCCACCTGAACTCTAAGATTCATTGTAAGACGAATATGAAAATCAGAAAAAAAAAAAAGCTTTTTTTTTTTTCTGAAGTCACACGAAATTTTGATCGTTTAACATAAAAGTTCTCACCGGGGTTGTCACCCAACTTTCCCAGACTCCTAATTAGCATTTCTGCCTAGATCTACCATTAAGAAGCCTTAAAAAGTTAAAGTAACTGCTGAATCTCTAACATACAAGTTAAAGTGACTGATCGACTAATGAACTCCAGGTTATCAGCCTCAGTTTTAGTAGACATCGCACATGTCCTCTTTGGGCACATTTCACAGCATGTTGTCGGTCACCCTGTCTACGGTTTATGTCCTATGAGAGTTTAGATTACAAATGGCTGTTGACATTGAGCAGCCTCTTAACCACCAATTCCATTACGTTACCTTCATATAAACAAAAGGCTACTCTCTTTCTGTACCACTCAACATATTTTTGTGTTTATTTTTTTGTCCTCCTTAAAGGGCTGCATGGTTATCTCACAGCAAGCAACTGATTGACTGTGGCTCCATTAGAGCAGTATAATATGACATCCACAAGTAATCAGCAAAATAAACAGAAAAAAACACTCAAACATTTGCTAATGTGCTATTTTGCTGCCAGTCTTTTGACCTGTAATGTAGAAATACAAAAGCGAAGGCTGAGATCAGGATGGGTATTAAAATACCACAGGCGCAGCTAAATTGCGGAGCGCTTTCTCCATTCTGTACGGCAAAGACTAGCAGCACTTTTCCTAAACAGCTGCTTTTTGAGATTCTGCAGACAGGGAAAACACAGTAAAACTTTTCAAGTGGAAGAAGCTGATTAAATGAGGTTTGCATGGCTGAGCTCATTGACTATGAGTACATAAATAAAGTCAGAAAAAAAATGTGTGTAGTACGTGTCTATCATTCTGCTTGTAATGCACAGTCATGTGCTTATTCAATTTCTCCACAATATCCCTGAGGAAGCGTTATCAGTCTCTGCAGTCCGTCTGCCATCAACTCAATCGCATTCAAGTCTGCGGTGCCCTCACCAAGGCCTTGACGAGAAAGAAAAAGAACATCCTTCCACCTTCACAATTTTTAGAAGACCCAGAATACCTAAGGAACAGCTAAACCAATATAAAAAGGATCTTTAAAAATGTAAAATATGCACGCTTCCAAATGTCATTTCAGTCTGCAGAGGTGGCTGCCACAATTTGATGTATTTTATCGTAGTATTAGGTGGTTTGGGTAACAATACTTTTCTAGCCATGCACTAGAATCAACTATCAAGCTCATAAAAGATGAAGCAAGATTATTTAAGAAGAACTGAATGAAGAACAGATCACTATAATCTGTAAGTAGAAAGTACCCAGGGGCCCATGGCTTGAGGTTGTCTGCAGCCTGTAGTGAGCACAATAAAAAAAAAAAAAAAAAAGTTATCAGTGTTCCTCGAAGGCAATTTTTTACCGAACCCAAATGTATCATATCTCCAGTGGTTATTAAGGTGCCCATGACCATTAGTTTCTGGGGCCCCAGACAAATCTCAGTCTGCCACGGTTGCGTAGGATATATATATATATATATATATATATATATATACATACACACACACACACACACATATACACATTTATTAATATTTTTAAAAAAATCCTTAATATTACGTTATTTTTAGTGTAAAAATCATGAAAAGTTTACCCTATGAAGTACACATTTATAATCAGATGCTCAATTCCATATGAAGAGAGGAAGTCGTTTAAAGTAAAAAAAATAAATAAATGAAAAATGTGTAGCCAGAATCGGACACAACATTCCTACAAGAAAAGTTGACACATTTTGGATCACTGGAGGCCAACAACACAATGAATAAAAGACATAACCAGTATACAATATATGCAGATGCAAGATAAGAGTTTTTAATGTAAAAGAAAGCTTAAACTGACATATAGCCTTAGGCTCCACAAGTTCTGTTCTCAGAGCAAGCAGCGGGCAAAGCTTTTATTGTATCAGTAATGAACACTTAGCTCAAGTTACCAAGGAGAAATCTTGTTGAAGGGCTGAACTTGGTGAAGCAGTGTTCCTTTTGGCAAAAGCTTCAGCACAGGTCTAAGCAGGCAGACATCAAAAATTGTTCTTAAAAAGGTAGAACCTTGTAACTCATTGGACAGTCTTCCACATTTACTGCTGTTAGAATAACATGGGGTAACTTATTTAATAAAACCCGAAATTAAAACGTAGCCATAAGAAAAATATTACACAAGACGCCGTCATGATTTCTAATGAGGAACGGATTTGATGTACTGTGGTGAGTAACATGATGGTGCTATATAAATAATGGATAGGACATAACAAATACAACAATCTCTCTAGAGAAAGTGTTTATCAGACAAAATGAAAGACACAAACCAGGGCAGTCAACTAATGTGGTGGCAGTGGTTATCCAGACGAGAGACGCAACCTACCTAAAGTTATATTCTCCAGGAACCATGTCTGAAAAACTTACAAAGACCATGCACAACTTCAATGGGTAAACGCAGCTCTCAGATGTCTGTCGTGACCAACAAAGTTCTGTCCACTCATATTTGCGGGATACAAAAATGGTTTCTTTGTATATAGATCAGGAATATTGGGCCTTCTGAAGGACCTCTGGATCTTGAGTTAGCGGAGTACAGGGGTCACAAAAACCCATTACAGTGCTTAAGTAATACTCTATAACAGGGGTCTCAATCATGCGACCCCTTATGCTGTCATTTGTGGCCCACGGGACACCGAAGCGAGGAGAGAGCAGGCCGAAGGAGGAGCGTGTCCATATATGGACAGTGACTTCAGGGGGCTCCTCCAGCAAAGGAACCCCCGGTCCGAGCGTCGGCCAAGCTCTGGCCCAGGAGGATCCCCTGATGTCACTGTCCATATATGGACAGTAACTTCAGGGGCTCCTCCAGCAAAGGAATCACCGGCCAGAGCGTCGGCAACGATTGGCAACTAGGCAAACTCCTAGAGGGGGCCACAATGGAGCTATCAATAAGGGGTGTGTGTGGCACTATCCACAGTGGGCACTGTGGCATTATCTATGGGAGGTGTGGCACTATCTACAGAGGGCACAGTGGCAGTATCTAAAAAG